>NC_141689.1:1349359925-1349724925 GCF_964263255.1 Lissotriton vulgaris | reverse complement strand
GCTTCCCGGAAAGCGGTCCGGTCCGTGAACTAGGAGCGTAACGGGAGTCCACCATTTTGTGTTTCGGTCGAATCAAGGTATAAAATGGAGGGTAAATAATGTTCTGAATGGGTAGAAGGGGGCATGGTACAAGTATTTTGCCCCCCTACGTTTTCTGAGGGTGGCTGAGGAGGACTATATGTGCGAAGAAAAAACTTTTTTTTTGAAATTTTGCGCGGTTAGCTTCCAGTTCGCGTACTGGATAGCGCTCTTTGAGCGTAGTTTGTTGAAAATTACAGAAAAAAGTTAGAAAAAAAATAATAAAAGTGTGTGATCAGATGAAGGGTAGCTCTGAGAAGAGCTTTTGGGTTTATGGTACATTTAGGTACTTATAAGTAGGTACCAATGCACAGTCTTAAATTCAGAATGAAAATTCTGTTGCCCTCATCTGAGAAGTGAACTCCATCTCCTCTGTAGATATCTTGCATGTAGTAACGCAAGTTATTGTTGTACAGAGAGCCCATTCCATGGTCTCTCATGAAAGCTGACACAGATTTGTTTACATGCTTCCTCGCTTTCTCAATTTGTGGAGAAAATTGGTTGGACCACCTCCATTTCTGTCTTTGGCATATATTGGAATATACCAAGGCAGTTTGAGGAAAAAGTGCCATTAATTGCTCAAAGGTGTCCTTTAAAAGCATTTCCAGACCTACCCCTGTCAAAGTGCCCAAATCATTACCTCCACAGTGCACTATTAACAGGTCAGGTTTTGGCAAATGCATAAAGGTTTTCACCAATGGTATCAATTGGTGACATTTTAATCCTCTTTGGCCCAACCACTTAATTTCCACATCCTGTAAATTGAGGTTAGGTAAATTTCTGTTCTCAGCATACCTTTGAGCCCAGTGGATGTAACTATGTCCAACAATCCAGACCTTAAACATGGTGGGAGAAGGTTGTTCTGCAGTCAGATGAAGTGTGGTAATGAAAGGGCAGTTGAAACAGTAGGAGTTTCTAAAGAAAAAAAACTGTGGATTTCCAATGCTAATGAATCATTAGCAGTGATTGGTGCATTTCCATTTCTGAAAACAGAAAGTTAGGGTGCATGGATGTGTTCTTTGAAAGATGTAATTTGAATGGTCAAGGAAGAAACATTTAATGAAAGATTGCACTGGATACGCAGGTGCACTGAGAGTTCAGAGTTCAATTGAAACATTGTTGTGTGAATTTGCAAACATGAGAGGTCTTCCAGGAGGTGGTTGCTATGGAAAAAAGGCAGAGAGGGCAGAGGGGGGGAGGGTTTTGATTTGAAAAAAGTGAGGGAAGAGTTATGATTGGCTAATATGAGAGATATGTGAAATGAATATCTGTATTTCTGTGCTTTCAATAGCTGCAGCCTCTGGAGTGCATCCTTTTTCTTCTGCTGAAGACAATTTGGTGTATTTCTGAGACTGTTTTCAAAACTCAAAAAATATTTGCTAAGGTGAGAAAAGATTTATTTAATTTAGATAGAGAATAGTATGATTTAAGGAGAAAATGATGAAGAAAGCTGTGTTTTTAAAATGTGGTTTTGTCTCTAGTGATATACAAATAGAATTAGTTTCTTTGAGAAATTGTAATTGCATATTCGGTGTAGCATTCTGGCATGCAGTAACACAAGTTATTGTGGTACATGGAGCCCATTCCATGGTCTGTTATGTAAGCTGAAACAGATATGTTGTTTTTAAAAACGATTTTAGAAATCAATTACATTTCTGGATATGTACTGCTAGAGCTTCATAGGTTGTTTTGGGCCATATTTATAAGGCATTTGAGTGTCTTTGATGTTATGTTTTCCTTTTAAAATGGAAAGTGTTCCTCATGGGGCAAGTGTCTTGTAAATACGCTCCCACTTGTGCTTTGCAAATTTAGATTTTGATTATGGGAGTTACATAGCCATGTTAATAATGTCCAAACAATGGTGGTAGGGCATTCAAGAAAACGTTTTCCTGTGTCTCTAGGACATTTTCAGTCCTTTCCTCTTGAATACAGGTATACAATTGATTTATATGCTGTGTTTAAAAACGAATTTTGAAATCAATTACATTTCTGGATATGTACTGTTAGAGCTTCATAGGTTGTTTGGGATCATATTTAGAAGGCATTTTAGTGTCTTTGATGTTATGTTTACCTTTTTAAATGGAAAGCGTTCCTCATGGGGCAAGTGTCTTGTAAATACGCTCCCACTTGCGCTTGGCAAATTTAGATTTTGATTATGGGAGTTACCTAGCCATGTTAATAGTGTCCCAAAAATGGTGCTAGGGCATTCCAGAAAACACTTTCATGTGTCTCAAGGACATTTTCAGTCATTTCTTCATGAATGCAGGTATACAATTGATTTATATGCTGTGTTTAAAAACGAATTTTGAAATCAATTAAATTTCTGGATATGTACTGTTAGAGCTTCATAGGTTGTTTGGGGTCATATTTAGAAGGCATTTTAGTGTCTTTGATGTTATGTTTACCTTTTTAAATGGAAAGCGTTCCTCATGGGGCAAGTGTCTTGTAAATACGCTCCCACTTGCGCTTGGCAAATTTAGATTTTGATTATGGGAGTTACCTAGCCATGTTAATAGTGTCCCAAAAATGGTGCTAGGGCATTCCAGAAAACACTTTCATGTGTCTCAAGGACATTTTCAGTCATTTCTTCATGAATGCAGGTATACAATTGATTTATATGCTGTGTTTAAAAACGAATTTTGAAATCAATTAAATTTCTGGATATGTGCTGTTAGAGCTTCATAGGTTGTTTGGGGTCATATTTAGAAGGCATTTTAGTGTCTTTGATGTTATGTTTACCTTTTTAAATGGAAAGCCTTCCTCATGGGGCCCTGAGCAGTTCTTAGCCATGTTATTTAATGGGAAGTGGATAACATGGCTAAGAGCATTTGCTGGAAAATGCATGAATATCGCTGACTTTTCAGCGATATTCATGCATTGCGGCCGTTTTTTTTCGCATTTGCGAGCAGTTCTTAGCCATGTTATCCAATGGGAGGTGGATAACATGGCTAAGAGCATTTGCTGGATAATGCATGAATATCGCTGACTTTTCAGCGATATTCATGCATTGCGGCCGTTTTTTATCGCATTTGCGATAAATCTTGCTAAGGAGAAAATGATGAAGAAAGCTGTGTTTTAAACTGTGGCTTTGTCTGTAGTGATATAGAAATAGATTTTGTTTCTTTGAGAAATTGTAATTGCATATTCGGTGTACCATTCTGGCATGCAGTAACACAAGTTATTGTTGTATATGAAGCCCATTCCATGGTCTCTTATGTAAGCTGAAACAGATATGTTGTTTTTAAAAACCATTTTTGAAATCAATTACATTTCTGGATATGTACTGCTAGAGCTTCATAGGTTGTTTTGGGTCATATTTATAAGGCATTTGAGTGTCTTTGATGTTATTTTTCCTTTTTAAATGGCAAGCATTCCTCATGGGGCAAGTGTCTTGTAAATACGCTCCCACCTGCGCTTGGCAAATTTAGATTTTGATTATGGGAGTTACATAGCCATGTTAATAATGTCCAAAAAATGGTGCTAGGGCATTCCAGAAAACGCTTTCATGTGTCTCAAGGACATTTTCAGTCATTTCCTCTTGAATGCAGGTATACAATTGATTTATATGCTGTGTTTAAAAACGAATTTTGAAATCAATTAAATTTCTGAATACGTACTACTAGAGCTTCATAGGTTGTTTGGGGTCATACACCATTTTTGGGAAATTATTAACATGCCTATGTAACTCCCATAATCAAAATCTAAATTTGCCAACCGCAGGTGGGAGCGTATTTACAAGACATTTGCACCATGAAGAACGTAAAATAGCATAATAGACACTCAAATGCCTTATAAATATGACCCAAAACAACTTATGAAGCACTAGCAGTGCATATTTCCAGAAATGTAATGGTTTTCAAATAATGACTTACTTCATTGGTAGGCCTTTACATGTATTTTCTCCTTGGTTTTTTTCAGTGAAAATCTTATCTGCAACCATGTGTTGGCCTCACCTCAAATAAACAAAACAGGTGATGGACCGAATGTGGATCAATGACACACATTCACCCCGGTCCAAAGATCTGGGCCTAAACAAACCTTTAGATAGGCTACATCTTATCGTCATCCTGAATTAATCATTTAAAATATTAGGGAGTGATTTATGATTGTTCTATGCCTGTTTTGTACCATTGAGTGTCATTTTTGTGATGCAGTGCTGGTGCAAAAGATTTGCTATGTTAAATAATTAGTAGGGCATTAAGTTTTAGATGACTGTTATTCATTTACTGTTTGGTAATAGTGGTTAATAACATTTTTTATTATATTTTTCCACAGATTCAACTGCAGATTCTTTCATAGTTTGGAAAATGCCTACAAAAAATAGAATTAGAAAGGCTAGAAAACGTCAAAGACAGCAGGATGATGTTTTATTGCAGCAGTCCTCTTCCCCAAATACTTGTCAAAACACCAAGAAAGGTCCGGGTAAGAGCACGAAATCATTCTTAAGAAATATTTGTAGTAAAAAAAGTATTTCTCCAAAAAATGTTTCAGTCCACAAAAAGAAAAGCAATTTAAATGGAAAGGAGAGACCCATCAAAAATGTTACTGGTAGAGGAAGAGATAACTCTGTGCATGATAGTAGAAGGAAACAACAGTTTAGGGACATTCGAAATCGAATGTTCCGTAACAGGATAATAGTTAATTTATTGAAAAATATAAAAAAAAAAGGCCAACAGAAAGCGGCATTTTATAAGAAGAAGAAAAATGTAGAGAAAATTATTGATCATGCTTTTGAAATTAAGCGAAAGTTGTTTATTTTGGTAATCAATAGAATTAGGAAACTAAGCAAGGTAATTTCTGATTTCAAAACAAAAAGTAGATGGAAGAGAGTAGTAAATCGTACTAACTTTTGTGAAGTTTTTTCCGGAGAATGGATGCATAGTTCAAGTTGTGAGGCATTTTTTAATGAGGAGAGGTTTTTTCAGGATAATGATTTGGTGTTTGCAGTTGACACCAGTGGTCGAGCTTATGAAGTGAAGGATGGTTGTCCAGTTGAAAAAGAACAACTTGTGACAACAGAGACAGAAGAGGCGCTAAGTGATGAGGTTTTAGGAAGACGTCCTAAGGGTCCTGTGTACATTTGGAAGTGTAGTTCTATTTGCAGTGTGCGACAGGTTTCCATCAATTTGCTTTGTGATTTTATACGGACATTTAATAAGAAAAGTTTGAAGCAGAAAATAAAGTTGTTGCAAGATTTAGATCCTTGCAGAGTGAGACAAATGACAGGTTTGCGTGGTCATTCACTGGCTTGTCTTTCCAGGAGAGTATGCCAGAGTGTTTTTCATCATTTCAGGATGCTAGCAGTGCATCATAATAAAGTGAGAAAATTAGTGAGAATGTTGTATTATGCTAAGAGTCCAGCAATTATGCTTAAACAATTATGTGCTGCTCTTTTGCATGGTTCTGAAATAGATGTGAAGAATATTTGTGAAGAAATTGAGTTTTGTTACTTTGGTAGTAGAGATGAGAATGTTCAAATTGACCCAGAAGTAGAGGGTTATGTTGAAGATAATATACAGGTTTCTAGTTCAGATAATTTTCAGAAGGAAATTGCCACGTTTCAGATGAAATCAAGTGAGAGGCCTAATTTCACTTGTGTATGTTGTCGACGCACTTATTATAAGAATCAGACTAAGTTAGTGGATTTATATGCAAAAACTGAAAGGGAAAATAATAGTGAATGGAAGGATTTTGCCACATACTTGATGGTAGAAAATTGTTTTGATTTGGGAGTGGACCAACGTGTGTGTACTTATTGTTGTAATAAATTAAATCAAAACCAGATGCCTGCTAGGGCAGTTCATAATAATCTGGAATTGGTTGAGATTCCTTCAGAATTGAAGGATTTAAATACTTATGAATCTATTTTGATTCAAAGTATCCATCCCTTTCAGGCTATTGTAAGAATGGAGCCAAAGACAGGGAAGTTGCCTCCAACAGATTTACAGAGAGGATTAAAGGGAAGAGTTGTTTATTTGCCTCTAGATTTAAACAAAAACATTAACACAATTGGAGTTGAGAAAGTGGAAGAGGAACCTCTGGTTATCTTGGTTAATGGGGTTCCGACAAAGAATAAGAAAATATGGCAAGATTTAGTGGATGTTAGGAAAGTGAAAAATGCAACTTTGTATTTGAAGAAAAATAATAAGTACTATAAGAATGTATATGTTGCAGAAGAGGAAGTAAGTGATGAAGAGGATAGCGTTTTGTGTGCTGGCCAAATTGAGAAAGTAGAGGTGTCTAATAGTGAAGAAATATATGAACATTATAGTGTTCATCCTTTGCATTCCAAGGAAGTCATTGGGAATGCTATTGAGTTGTTTCAAATGAAACAAGCCAAAGGGAGTCCCATTAGTGTTTGGGAGGAAAGTTTGGAAGCTCGGTGTTTCCCACAGCTATTTCCCGCAGGTCAAGGAGGAAGATATGATGAGCGACCTCATCAAATTCCTGCGTCTGAATACCGGACTTTACGATTGTATGCAGAAGATCCTAGGTTTCGTCAATGCATTCCCTATTTGTTTCATCTCCTGTTTGAAAGCGATCTGTCAGGACTGTCATATGCAGTGAACCACATTTTAAAAAGTGGTATACAGATGCGAAACATCTCGGCAAGTGATTTTATGCATAAAATCAATGTCCAGGACAGTATTTTGGATTCTCACTTAATTAATCTCATGGCGTGTCAGCGTGGTACTAATGAGTACTGGTACCGTCGTCATGGTGATTTAAAATGTATGCTGAGGAACTTAGGAACTCCGACATGGTTCCTCACTCTGAGCTGTGCCGAGTATGGCTGGGAAGACTTACTTGAATTTCTACGAGAGGCAAATGGAAATATTGAAAACATTGAATTCAAGACACCTGGAGAACTGTGTTCTTTGGATCCAGTGAATGTATGCAGGTACTTCAATCATAGATTTGAAGCTATGATGTCTTTCATCACAAATAAGAAGAATCCACCTCTTGGAGAGGTGTTGGATTTCTTCTGGAGAAAGGAGTACCAAGCAAGAGGTGCCCCTCATATACATATGTTGTTGTGGATCAAGGATGCACCTAAATTTGGAACAGATCCGGATGACTTAGTGATGAATTTCATAGAACAGTATTCTACGTGTGCTGTTCCAAACGCAACGGAGAAGAAAAGCCTAAGAGAACAAGTTCTACGTTTCCAAAGCCATCGTTGTGGAAAGTACTGTCGTCGTAAATTCAGAAACAAGGACAAGTTCTACACCAAATGTCGTTTCAACTTTCCACGACCGGTGATTTCTAAAGGAAGAGTGAACAGTTTGATGTCTTCGCTGCGACATAATGTGACGAGGAAATCACCCAAGAATACATACAATTTGAAAAGGAACGAAGAGTCCAAGTACATCAATGACTACAACCCAGTGATTTTGTCCATGTGGAATGCTAACATGGATATACAGTTTGTGGCTGACAACTGTATGGCTGTGGCTCGGTATGTGACATCTTACATCACCAAAAAAGAAAAGACAGAACTGAAGGATATGTGGGAGGACATTTCCCATGAAAAGAGCCTCAGCAAGAAGTTGTACAGTTTCAGTCTGAAGATGTTGTCGCATCGAGAAATCGGAGCTTACGAATGTTCTGATCGATTGTCTTCAGCAAGTCTCTATGCCAAATCCAGGAGTATCGTTTGGGCGAGTCTTGGTCTTGCTGCAACGCGAAATCGAGTTCTAAAACCTGTCCGGGAAATTGAGTATTTGGCAGAAAAGGAACCAAACAGTACCGACATTTTGAAGACCAACATGTTGGATACATATTATCCAAATCGAAGCAGTCACCTTGAGAATGTTTGTCTATATGAGGTTCTCCAAAATTATATATTCAAGAGGAACATCAAAGAAGATATTGAGAAAGGAGTGTATGCTGTAATTGGAAGTGAGGGATGCCTGGTCAAGCAAAGAAAATGCCAATTAGTAAACCATCGAAAATTGAGTGGTGAATCTCCAGAAAAAAAGGAGTTTTTCTATTTAGCACTTTTGCAACTTTTCAAGCCTTGGCGTGCAGAAGAGGAACTGCTTGGAGATTTCCTCTGTTACGAAGACTCTTTCAATGCAGCCAAGGAGTCCATAGAATGTCCTGCTTTTCCTAAATATCAAGAAATGCTAACTTTGGAAATTGAGCAGGAAGCAACGATTGCAGCCAAGATTGCCAGAGACAGTTCTCAGGACAGTCAGAGTTCTGTTTCATTGAGTCAAGATCGACTTGGAGGACCTATTATCGAAAATGAAGCTGCCACTGCTATGAATGAAGTGGAAAGAGCCATGGCACATGCTCAGGAGGATTCAGTTAACTTAGAAGACTTGGAAAAACAACTCAACGTTGAGCAGAGGAAAATATATGATGAAGTTACCAAGGAAATTGAGCACGGATTAAGTCATGAGAAGAAAGAGCGCTCATGTACATCGTTGAAGCCTGTCCGACTGTACGTGAGTGGAGAAGCGGGAACTGGAAAAAGTTTCCTCATTAAAGCAATTTCTTGTTATTTGCAGGAAAGGACTGAGTCATCGCTGTCTTGTGTTGTCACCGCTCCTACTGGACTGGCAGCACATAACATTAAAGGTATTACTTTGCATCGTCTACTGATGCTGCCAGTGGAGCATGACAACAAATTACAATACCACAAGTTATCTGGGGATGCTTGCTGTGAAGTTTCAAGAGTCTTGAGGAAAATGAAACTACTTATCATTGACGAAGTAAGCATGGTTTCCAATGTCATGCTTGCCTTTGTGCATTTGAGAATGCAAGAAGTACTTAAAACTGAATATGATGTGTTATTTGGTGGCAAACACATCATTGTTTTTGGAGATCTTCTGCAGCTGACACCAGTAAAAGGTCAACCTGTGTTCAAAATACTCACGCATGAAGATACCAGGAAGTGCCTAGGGAGCATTGGCAACGTCAATATATGGTTAAACTTCAATTATGCTGAACTGCATGAAAATATGCGTCAGGCAAAGGATGAAGATTACAAGAATATTCTACAAGATATTAGAATTGGAAAAGTGACCGAACATGGGAAAGAAGCTTTAAATGCACGATTACTGTCAAATTTATATCCCAAACAAGAGATTGTGCCTGAGAATATTTTTCAGAAAATTACTGAGAAGAAATCCGGGATATGTTTGATGCCAACTCTTGCAGAATGTGCCATCTTCAACAACAAAATGTTGAATTTAGAAAAGCAAGAGATTGTGAAACTTGAAGCTATCGACAAAATAGAGCATATGGGATCAACAATTATTTTGTCAGACAATTTGAAATCAAAATTGGATTCATTAGAGAAGACTATATCTAAAACAGCGGGTTTTGAAAAGACTTTGAATGTGTGTTTAAATTGCCGAATCATTTTGAGAAGGAATTTACATGTAGAAAGAGGTCTGGTGAATGGATCAATGGGTAATGTTGTTGATTTTGAGAAATACAGAAATAGAGATGGAATAGAATTTTAAAAAATTAAATTTGATGGCATTGAGGAAGTACAGCTAATTGGTCGTTGTTCTGCTAGGTTTTTGCTTGTTAAAGACTTATATGTTCGCCGTAAACAGTTTCCTGTTTGCTTGGCATATGCGGTGACAATCCATAAATCGCAAGGTTTAAGTGTAGACAGTGCATTGGTGAATATTGGCAGTTCTGTGTTCAAGGAGGGTATGGCATATGTGGCATTGTCACGAGTTAGAACTTTATCGGGATTGAACTTGATTGACTGTGATGTCACAAACATTTGTGCGGATCTAGATTGTGTTAAGGAATACAATAGGTTAAGAAGAGAGTATGCGCCACATTTGCCTCAATATCCTTTGTTTGAGAAACGTGTGGTAGGCCGGAAACGTAGAAATATCAGTAATAGTAGGGAGGTTGTTGCAAAAAGACTAAAAGTCAATGAACCGAAAATTGTTAGCAGAAAGAAAGTGGATTCTGTTGAAGATGTTGTCGGTTTTCAATTTGAAAACAGTTCTGGTGTCAACTGCTATGCAAATGTAGTGGTTAATGTTCTCTTTTCACTAGAGAGTTTAAAAGAACAGATTCTGTTGAATTCAGAACACATTTTATGCTGTTTGTTGAATTCTGTTTTCGAGAAATGTAGCACTGATCGAACAAAAGTAGAAAGTGTGTCTGAAGTTCGTTATCTGTTAGATGAATGTTCAGGTCAAACAGACTTCTCTGAAAATAATCAGCAAGATTGTCAGGAGTTTTTAATGTATATGCTTGATGTATTGCAAGATGAGGGTGTAGATGTAGATCACCTGTTTGGGCTTTCTTATCAATGGCAGCATGACTGCGAGAACTGTATGGTATCAAGTACTACTAGTGTAGACTCAGAAAGATTTATATATTTAACTTTGCCAGACAGTAAATCAGTGTCCTTTAATAAGCTAGTAAATGCAGCGGATCACAACATGGAGTGTAGCCAATGTAAATGTGATATGATGTCAACATTATTTATACGTAGATATGGCCAGTATGTCATTTTAATGATCCAACGATGTAGGCCTGATGGATCAAAATTGTCAACTTTAATAAAAATTTTTGTGGCATCTCAGCTGTCAATATCAGGGAGGACTTTTGTAACTGTAGCAATTATCTATCACGATGGTCCTTCAACAACATCAGGACATTATACAGCTTACTTAAAGTCTCGAAACGGCTGGTCATTCTGCAATGATTCTGTTGTAACTTTAAAAAAAAAATTGCCGTTTGACCTTAAAAATTCTTACCTGGTGTTTTTAAAACCCAAATTTTAAAGAAAGAATTTTGGGATTTCCTGTGAGGAATTGGAAATTGTTCATCAAGTAGAGGGAATGTAAGTCTGCAATGTTGTCTAGATTATTGGTCCAAAACTTTTAATTATAATGTCAATTTTAAAATCCAACTATATAAACCTGATGCAAGTAAGTCTGCTTCATAGTAAGCAGTATCAGTGTCATAAGAAAAGGAGAACATGAGTGACAAAAAAGAGTAAGATATTAGTAGTCCAGGATTGTGAAAATAATCTCAAATGTTTTCTTTTTGAAAGATGCGAAAATAGAAAATGACGGGATTTGATTGGAAGAATTACAAGAGTTGCGAATCGCGGCAACATGATTTGGCCTAGTGGAAACATGTGATAGAATGTGAGAAGTCTTTTCTTGTATGTAACATATTTTTCGAAATGATGGAGGTTTTCTTTCAGAAAGTGGCGGGCTGAAAATATTTATAGCACAACAGAGTGGATGCTGTTCATAGGAGATCCTTTGACGTTATTGAAAGTAAGTTAATTTTAAGGAGTTTTGAATTCAGATTTCTTAGGTTGTATGGGTTTTTTAAACACAATCATTTTGATTGTGTTTTTTTTTCCCCGCTGTTACATGATGAATAACTTCAAATCACTGATTTAAGTGAAATTTGATACATTCTGAGAACAGCAAAAATAAACCATTTAACATGGATAATTAATGTTCTGCTTTTTGTACTTATGATATACATTTAGAAATGTGAGGTAGATATGGAAAAACTGAGTCTTCTGTAAGTGTCAATTCTAATGCTTACAGTGCTGTACTTCTGGGTACTGTTTTTTTTGAAAAAAAAGAAATAGGCCTCACCTCTAAGAAAGCTCTTGAAAGCACACATCTTATTTGCATCCTGAAACAATCATTTAAAATGTTAGACACAATTTTATGATGGTTTTACATCTCTTTTGCGCTGTTATTGCATCACTATTGTGAGACATAAGCAATGCAAAAGAAGCATCATGTTTCAAAATAGGCCTCATTTCATCAGCATGAAGATACTGTTTGTTTAAAATAAATATCTTTAGGATTGTGTACGGGTCGTAGAGAAGTAGAGGTTTCTGTAAGTGTCAAAGTTGTTTAAAAACTGTTTCTTCTTGAACCTTTTCCCTTCTTTTTTCTAATTTTTAAATACATGTTTTAATATTTTTGGAAATTTTTGTTCTCTCTTTTACAGATTGAATGTATGAAAAATTTTCTTTAAAAGTTAACAAGAATTATAAGGTAAATGTTTTCTACTTTTTTAACCCGCATTGCACTGCTGATGATGTCACTGACTATGTTATGAATGATGTAATAAGTGGGCATGTTTTACTACAATGGTAGGTCTTCACATCTATTATCTCCTCTGTATTCTTCAACAAGCATAAATTTGATATGCAACCCAGAGTACGGTTCACCTTAAACAAACTTTTAGAGAGGACACACCTTATCGTCACCCTCAATCAATCATTTAATCTATCACATTTAACATCTATTAGTTCTACTGCTTCATTTCTTTAATCTTTACTTTCCTGTGTTTGCTACTTCTCTCATTCCTTTCTCTATTACTTAATTTTTCTACTCCTTCTGAAGGACTGGGTTCTTTAAGACCCAGCGGTGCCAGGGCACAACACCTGAAACCTTCGTGGGTAACCTGCTCCGGCGTACGAATGACAGAGACACGGGACACTTCCTTCGGCGTCAAAGATTCAAGGTTTATTTACTGCAGGGAACACAGAAGTCACGACAAGTACAACACGTGCAACTTGGGGAGACTGCTTCAAATTGGTTCTGTGGATCGCTCCTTTTATACAAAATTTACCCATAGGACAACATGATACACAAAGGTTTACAACCCGGTTCCCATAATTATCCCCCAGAGGGGTCGCTTTGGTCACTTTGATACACATAAGGTCCGGAACATAAGTGCGGAAACATTTGGCGGTTCCCAACTGTAAAAACCCATCTTCCCAACATTAGTGCATTCCAATCGGCAGTAAAACAGATCGAAATAGGAACAAAGACAGGTGCAGAGGAAGACGGAGACAGTGGGGAGATCGGAAAGGGTGTAAAAGGGGAGGTATCGGGAAACACGAGATACAGGCATCAAAGGGACGTGCCTAATGAGATGCACGGCTGAGACAATAAACCGGCACGGCAAGATGAGCCTCGAGCGGGGCCATCTGCCTTACAGTATCATCCCCCTCATCATAAAGACACTTACAAAGAACATGTGTCTTCCGCAAATATCTTGGGAGTCCCAGGGTCGCGAAGCGGACAGCGTCCGTTCGCTGGCTACTTGAGGGCAAGAGACAAAATGGATGCCGTATCTAAGATGGAACCCGTGGGTACAAAGGGAAAACCCACATAACAAACGATCGGTTTAAGTTAGCACAGCGAAACTGCGCACACTTACTAAACTCGTCATTTGCGGTTCATAGATACCAGACTCGACCATATTCGTGCGAGTCGAAAACACCACTTACAATTGTCACGGAACCTCAGACGCTCCTTTTGCCCTCATGTAGGCAAGCACTAGTCGGAATCATATTCGATATTCATCAGACCATCTAGATGTTGTTGTAGCATAGCTCTGTCCAACCGAGTCCCCTTGGTAACAGGTGGCTGTCTCATACACGTTGTAGCACAGAGGCCACATAAGGCAGGACCACACTGCACACAAAGGCAACACGTGAACAGGAACGCCACAACGACTCCGATGATCATCAGAATCTTCCAACCCCAAGTCGACATCAGGCCCCAAAACCACCCAAGTAGCGTCCAATCCCCTACATCCACGTGTATGGATTCAGAGATTTTATGCAACTTTGAGATGGCTTGATAAACAGTCGGAGCGTTATCAGGAATGAAAATACAGCAGCTCGAATGGATCACCTTACATACCCCACCTCGATCTGCTAAGATCACGTCTAAAACCATACGGTTTTGTAACGTCATAAGTCTATCCGCCTGAAGTTCAGTGGTGATATTACCAAGGGCACTGGCAGTAATATTAGCGGTCGATTCTACCACTCGAGTCAACTGTTTCAGGTTCCTACTATTAACCATAGGTCCCCAAAACGGGAGGAAACCCTTGAAAAAGTCTCCTGCCTCTTGACCGGCAGTATCCTCTTCGCTAATTACGCCTCTCACAACTCTAGTCTTGTGATAATCTGCATCTACAGTAAACGTCGGAGGCAACAAGTTTGCGATAAAACATGAGCCCATGAAGTCAGAGGGCAACCATGCATACGCACGATCATGACAGATAAAGTAGGTACCCTTGGCAGCCAGGAACACAGGGGACGAGACCATCGGCAGAATGTAATTTTCAGTACAAGCACTCTCTCCAAGTCGGGCTTTCGATCTTCGGCCGCGACCTATTAGACAAAAATTACCAATGTGGGGTACGACCCATATCGGAGGCGAGCTTTTAAGCTGCTTTTCACTGGTGAACACACTATATTCGCCTCTACTTAGGACCCTATAGGCTTGTACCTCTTCTTCAGGAATAAGCGAGGGATCATAGATATCACTATCTAAATCCTCTATTGCTATAGACAAAGGCTTTTGGTACGAGGTAGGACCAGAGTAGGGGGAACGTGGTTCTCGAATGGGGTGGAAACCCAGTGCGCTACGAAACATTGTCTGAAATGCTCGAGCAGACCCTTGGGAACTATACGGTAACACCAGATATGGAATTCCCTTATCTGTAGTATGTGGCATCAACCCACACACCCAACAATTAGTAGTGTTAACCACTAACTGATACTGATGGAGGAGCTGAATAAAGGAATTGTTGCGGAATTCTGCACGTCTAGCCTGCTCGTGTTCAGGTAAGATATGAAAAGAATGAGGAGAAGCAGTGGAGGTAAGTTTAGGGTCAGGGGTAGGAGTAGGTATAGCAGAAGGTAAGAAGTAAGACATCGTGTAATACACCCCACCCGCCAATAATGCAGAAACAGTCAAAAACAATACGAATATTTGGAATTTAAAACATTTGGTGCGACTGGGTTGCCGCAGCTTGAATCTCTGCGCTTGAGCTCCTTCCAAGTCCGTCAGCTTCGAAAACGCCATTCCCTACGACCGTCCGCAACGTTTCTTGACGCACTTCGTTCTGTGTAGCAGCAGTCAATCCCTAGGAGTTCCCAGGAACCGACGGTCTTTAACCTAGCGTCAAGACCTACTAACCAGAAGGAAGTACGCGCGCGGCCCTACGGCCTTTATTTCACAAATATATATGCGAAAACAATGTTTCTCAGCTGTGGAAGTAAAAAGTATAAGGAATGAAACTCAATGAATATATACAAAATAATTACAATGGTACGAATGGTCAAACTGATCGTGGAAAACGGGATAATGCAATTATCAAGGGACAGAACAGGATCTTTTATTAGTCTTTAGTACTGGATCGCAAACAGTATCGGGTTTTCCCAGGACGTGTCTGTTCGTCAAACAAAGGATCCGTTGAAGGGACCACGTCCTGTTGATCAGTTGAACGTTCTGGTCTTGAGTCTTTTGCTGACAAATGTTCAACAGTGTTTTTCTGCTGCACTGAGGATTCTCCGACAGGTTGTGCGTCGCTGAAAGGTACAAACGCCGGCAATCCTTCGGTTTCAGTTGATGCAATGCCTTTCCTCACCCACGAGTCTGCTGGCAACGGGATAGGGACTTTCTTTGTATGGGTGGCGTGCACCCAATTCTTCCGCCCCTCAAGACGAACTGCAGTTCTCGTGGCAAGGAGGACCTGGTAGGGTCCAGTGAACCTGGGATCCAAGTTGTTCTTGCGCGAGAAGTTGCGCGTCACCACCCAATCTCCGGGCTGGAGCTGGTGGCCTGGACCCTCCGTCTGCGTCGGCAATGCTTCGTGAACCTGTTGGTGAATTAACCTCAGTTTAGCAGTCAAGTCATGAAGATAATCGATCAACATTGGATACTCAAGATCACAGAAAATACCCGGCCTAGGAACCCCCCAAACATTCGCAGGACGACCGAACACTATTTCGTAGGGACTAAGCCCTACTCGGGAGTGTACAGTCGCCCTAGTTGACAGTAATGCTAAGGGTAAAGCGTCAGGCCACGAGAGACCAGTCGTAGCCTGAATCTTTGCTAGTTTTAGTTTAAGGGTGCCGTTATACCCTTCAACCAAACCAGCTGACTGGGGATGATTGGCGCTATGGAATTTCTGATTAATTCCAAGGCCCTTGCATACACTATTTTGTATTTGTATTTGTATTTAATTTATTTATAAAGCGCTAACAATCATCCTAGGTAGGATATCACGGCGCTGAGGTTTGGTGCTGAGGGGTACGGTGACCGCATTGATTACTGATTATTCTGGTTTAGGGAAGAGTAGTGTCTTTAATTGTTTCCTAAATGATAAGAGACATTCTGTCAGTCTGAGATTGGGAGGTAGATCATTCCACTTGGTTGCAGCTAGATGAGAGAAAGCCCGCTCTCCCATCCTGACAGTCTTCACGTGGGTAGTGTTTGCTCTTCCTGAAGTTCTGGATCGAAGGTTCCTCGATGGTCTATGGAATTTGACTTTATTGTGTAGAATGGTAGGGCCTGTATTGTAAAGTACCTTGTGTGTGATACACAGTAATTTGAAGTTGGCTCTTTGTCGCATTGGGAGCCAATGTAGTTCTCGCATGCAACTTTTGGCCGAATCATATCTCTTCTTATTGCATACAGCCTTTGCCGCGGCATTTTGCACTATCTGCAGTTTAGAGAAAAGATAGTCTGCCATTCCAACAAACAGAGAGTTGCCGTAGTCCAGTCTGCTCATCAGCAGCGACTGGACAAGGGTCTTCCTACACTCAGTCGGAATCCAGGGGAAGACTCGTCTGAGCATTTTCAATAATGCAAAGCCTCTGCCACAGACAGTGGAGACATGTGATTTCATGGACAGAGCACTGTCCAGTACCACACCCAAGTTTTTCGCTTTTATGGTAGGATTTGGGGGCAAGCCCAGGTTACTTGGCCACCAGCTGTTGTCCCAGAGCTGGGGATTTTTGCCAAACAGGAGGATTTCTGACTTGTCTGCATTTAATCTCAGACAGTGCTCTTGCATCCAATTGGCCAGCTCAGTCAGGCATTTTAGTAGTCGAGTTTTAGGATCATCTTTCTCATCAATGGTGACCATCAGCTGGGTGTCGTCAGCATAAGAACACATTTCAACACCCCACTTTCTTCCAATGGCTGCCAATGAGGAAACAAATACATTAAACAGGATTGGGCTTAATGAAGCCCCCTGAGGAACCCCATATTTAATGTTTCGCTGGGGAGAAATGAAATCACCCAGACACACTGATTGTGTTCGATCCGCCAAAAAGGATTGTAGCCATCCCAATGCCTTGTCTCGAATACCTTTCCCTTCCAGGGCTTTCAGTAGTTGGTCGTGTGGTACGGTATCAAAAGCCGCCGATAAATCCAAGAGTATCAGGACGACTGTCTTACCCTGATCCACCTGGGCCCTGATATTATCCGTCACCGCCAAAAGTGTTGTTTCAGTACTGTTGTTCGCCCTGAAACCTGTCTGAGAGACATCCAACAGTTCATTGGCTTCCAAATAAGTGGATAGCCGTCTATTGACCAGTTTCTCCAGCACTTTTGAGAGGTAAGGTAACTGGGATATTGGTCGATAGTTGGCAGGGTTGTTTACATCTAATCCTGCTTTTTTTACTAATGGGGTGACTAGGGCCTGCTTCCAAGATCTTGGAAATTTAGCAGAGCCTAAGGAAAGATTGAGTGCTTTCGTTACGGCAGGGCAAATTACAGGGGTTAGCTGAGAAAAAATGTGGTGCGGACATGGATCTAGTGAGGATCCTGACTTAACTTCGAGCATGACTTTGCCTACCTCTGCTTCTGAAAAAGGGCCAAAACTTGAACAGGTAACTTGAGTTGTGGTTGGCATACTGCGCTCAATAGTTTCTGGTCTACAATTAGGAAAAGAGGCATAAATGATATCAATTTTCTCACAGAAAAAATCATTTAGTTTATTGCAGTTCTCTTGTGATGGAGTAAGTTTTACTGAAAGATTTGTTGGGTTGCATAATTCCCCGACAATTTTAAAAAGTTCCTTTGAGGAATTTTTATTCTCAGTGATTCTACGTGTAAAATACTCCTTTTTAGCCTTCTTGATTGCTTTATTGTAGAGTACGAGTGCTTGTTTATAAGTGTTTCTGGTCTCGTCTGACTTGCCTATTCTCCATTTATGTTCCAGAGATGTACATTTTCTCTTTAGAGATTTCAATTCTGGTCCGTACCACCTTTCCGATTTTGTAGTTCTGGGTTTGTGATGAACTCGGAGGGTGGAGCAGAACTCAAGTGCAGTCTTAATACTTGTGTGAAGTAAATCTATTTCTTCATGAATGTCAGTAGATGCTAAACTCGGGTGTGAAAAATGTTGTTTGAATTTGTCTATTGAGAAATTTTTCCAACTCCTCGTGCTTGCTACACTTAGACCCAGTGTTCTCGTGTGTATAGTAGGTAGATTGATACGGAAAGTGATCATATAGTGATCTGTCCATAGCAGAGGTGTTACAGAGTCAATGTCAATCGATTCCATGTTAGAAAATACCAAGTCCAATATGTGACCTGCCGTGTGTGTAGGATGATTAACTCTTTGGGATATCTGCAAGATTTCCATATCCTCCACTAATTGTTTTGTTAGGGGGTTATTGCATTTATCAAAATGTATGTTAAAATCTCAGAGGAGGAGGATATTTTTATTCTTCAAACAGACTGGCATAATTTGCTCCAGTAATTGTGTACTGAAATTTAATGTGCAGCCAGGAGGATTGTAGATTAGTACTCCTCCAAATAACACATTAGTGTTTAAGGACACTGAAAAAGCCATAGTTTCACAGTTTTCCACTTGTATGTCGGTCTCTTGCTTACAAGTGAGAAAGTCTCTAAATAAAAGAGCGACGCCTCCTCCCTTTGTCCTCATTCTATTCACGTTCAGAATCTTATATTCTGGAGGGAGGGCTGTGGCTATATCTGGAGTATTGTGATCATCCAGCCATGTTTCAGTTAAAAAAGCCAGGTCGGGTTTGTGTTCGTTTAAAAAATCCCAAATGTATGTGGAGTGTTTGGGCAGAGATCTAACATTCAAATACATGCAAATAAGGGGGGTTGTGGGGGTATTCATTGTCACATGAGTTTGTTTAGGAATGCTCTCCCATCTACAGTTATAACAGCTGAATGGGCCCAACGTCTCTGTTGGACCCACTCGAGCACAGGCATGGATATTAATTGGCGCCTTGTATTTGATCTCCTTCAACTCATGACTAGAGTAGGTTATAATGCTTGTATTAGGAGCATTACTATTGGTTTGGGCAGGGGTTGTGGCCCCTGGTCCCGGCTTGTCGCGGACGGGCGCAGACGGGCAGGACTTTGGCGTGACTTTGGCGCGGTTCCGGCGCGCCCGCTGCGCCAGCCCGCTGCGCCGTCTGCTCACGGTGCACATTTATAGGTAGCTGAGGAGGGCAGGAGTCTGCCAGCGACTAGCGCGCTGCCCTGTCTTCCTCCAAGATGGCGGCTGTCTCTCGCCCCAGCACCTAAATCGGCTGGGCGAGGGAGAACAGCAAGCAAAGTGAGGATTAAGCGCTGCGAGCGCTAGCGGGACAATATACAGGGGTCCTGCACAATTAAAAGGTTAGGGTTTCATTACAGTACAATTTTTTTTAAATTCCGATTAAAACATGTGCAAAATAAACAATATGACTCGTATAATCAGTCTAATTCTTAGCGGTAGTATCAGAGCCCCCCAACGTGACCAACAACCTAGGGCTGGGTTTTCACTTCACTATTGCTTCCCAGTAGTCCGCAGTCGCTCCTGCGCACCTCCGTGCAGTCAGTATTCAGTATGGTGCACTATTCTTTGACACTGTCCCGCGCTGTTTGCACCACACCTTCACAGCAATGTAATTTAGCAATGCATTTAGGAGCGCCCTTCATCAATGTTTCTCTGCGCGGGTCCCATCAGGTCAAAATGGAAGACCAGTACGCTCTATACTTGCGATAGTTCTTAAATCCGCATTTCAGGCCAACTGCACTATCCCTCAAAGTGTATGCAGCCGCACTCAATCTGGCCACTTCAATTTTATTTTTATCTCTCACTATACACTCTTCATCACACTCCCCACAAACTCACTTCCGTTATCTGACCACACGATTCTAGGCATTCCGTACCGAGGAAAGTATTCCTTCAGTAGGATTTTCGCAGTAGACAAAGCAGTATTGTCTTTGAGAGGATAGGCCTCGATCCATCGGGAGAATGCGCAAACCACAACTAAAACGTATTTCAGGTTATTGCATCGCTCCATATGGATGAAGTCCAATTGAATCACCTCAAAGGGACATGAAGGGGGAGCAAAACTACCAGGAGGAGTTGGGGTTCCCTTACCAGGATTGTACAACATACACACCATACAGTTCTTAACCAAGCGTTCAGCACATTTCGTAATACCATCATTTTTCCACACAGGGGACAACAATTTACAAATACCTTTCGTGCTAATATGTGCTAACCCATGCGCCATAGTCACAACAGCTAGTACATACGCATCAGGCAACATCCATCTTTTTTGATCCGATAAATCAATCCAACAACCATTCACATCCAACTTTCCCGTACTTTCTTTCCACTTCGTCTTTTCAGTCTCGGTGGCCTCATTCTGAATTGCTTTCACACTCTCGATAGTGTCTTCACACATACTCGATTCTATAGGCCACCTAACCGAACTCGTCACATACATTCGAGTGCTAAGGTTTCGTGCAGTCTCCTTAGCAGTTTCATCCGCAAACGCATTACCACGACCCACATCATCCGTCACCTTACGATGCGCACTACATTTGACAATCGCCACTTGCTTAGGCAACGTAAGTGCATCCAAAAGATCATTCACAAGCTGACCATGCTGGATCTTCGTACCATGCGATGTTAGAAAACCTCTCTCTCTCCACAAACGTCCAAAACTATGTGCGACGCCAAATGCATATTGGCTGTCGGTAAACACATTCACACGTTTCCCTTTCGCTAACACACACGCTCTAGTAAGAGCGATCAGCTCTGCAGCTTGGGCAGAATTCTGATTTAATCGTGCAGTCTCAACAACAGTATTCAACGTTACAACAGCATAAGCAGTAGTCACATCACTATTCGGCAACTTGAAACATGAACCATCCACATACAGTGTTCCATCTGGGTTTTCCAATGGGGTGTTTTTAAGGTCCACTCGACCTTTTGTTTCCTCCTCTGTCCTCAAATAACAGTCGTGTTCTGTTATTTCATCTGACTCGGAGCTAATTGGTAACAAAGTTGCCGGGTTCAGAACATTACAACGTTTTATTTGAATGTGGCTTGCCAACAGCGTCAACTCGTACCCAGACAACCTCGCACTCGTCAAGTGCTGAGTTTTCGTACGATTCAAAAGAGTATCGACTGCATGCGGAACCATCACCGTAAGCATATTATCCATGACCAATCCTGCTGATTGTCGGATGGAGACCGCGGCTGCCGCTGTTGCTCTCAAACAACTCGGCAATGCTCTAGCTACTGGGTCCAAGGTCGAGGAAAAATATGCACATGGACGTTGCTTACCACCAAAAGGTTGCGTTAAAACACTCAACGCACAACCTTCTCTCTCGTGAACATATAATGTAAACGGCTTGCTATAGTCAGGAGTACCTAACACAGGAGCCGAACACAATGAATCACGTAATTCAGAAAAACTTTTCTGACATTCTTCCGTCCATGGTAAAGGAGTCGAAACATCCTTGCACGTAAGAGCTACTAATGGTTTCGCTAGCAATGAAAAATTTGGAATCCATTGCCTGCAGTACGACGTGATACCTAGAAAGGCACGCACATCTCTTTGGGTTGTTGGCACAGCCATTCGCGCAATTGCTGCAATTCTCTCTGGGGTCAACCGCCTTCCCTCCTTTGACAATAAGTGACCTAGATAGGTTACTTCTTGACAACAATATTGGAGTTTAGAAGGTGACACCTTGTGATTTAACTCGCAGAGATGTTGCAGCAACGACACCGTAGCAATTTTGCAAATGTCCTGAGTATCTGCAGCTACCAATAGGTCATCGACGTATTGGATTAAGGCCGCACCAGCCGGCAACCTAAACGCATCCAGTTGACCCTTCAAGGCTTGACTGTAAATCGACGGACTTTCACAGTAGCCCTGAGGAGCGCGTTTAAACCGGAAGCTGCGTCCACCAAGAGAGAAACCGAAAAGGTCTCTGCTCTCTTCTGCAATCGGGATGCTGAAGAACGCATTCTTCAAATCAATCACCGAAAACCACGATGCAGAAGCTGGAATCAGAGTCAGTAGCGCCGTGATGTCAGGCACAACGGGGAACTGAGGAATCACAATTTTATTCACCTCCCGTAAATCGATAACAAAACGATAAACAGGTGGTTTCGAAGGATCAGTACGTTTTAGAATGGGTAGTACAGGGCTGTTGCACACGTTTCCCCGTGTTTCTTCAATAACGTCTTTCTCGATCAAATCATAGATGATCGCTAACAATGCTCGTTCACCATCAAGAGAGATACGATATTGGGGAATACGTGGCAATCGCACATTAGATTTCAACTGAACAACATAAGGGGAGATGTCAAGCAGGCCCACATCATTGGGACCTGTTGCCCACAAAGACGCAGGAAGAGAACTCAATTCCGGTGGAAGCTTATCGCTGTCATCGCACCCCACCTGCGAGACATCATCAACACATCCCTCGACACCACCATCTTCCCCGAGAGCTGGAAACACGCCAAACTCAGCGCCCTACTCAAGAAACCAACAGCGGACCCCACCGACCTCAAGAATTACCGCCCCATCTCGCTCCTCCCGTTTCCAGCCAAAGTCATCGAGAAGACCGTCAACAAGCAGATGGCCGCTTTCCTCGAGACGAACGGATCCCTCGACCCCTCACAGTCCGGCTTCCGAGCCAACCACAGCACCGAGACCGCCCTCATCGCCGCCACCGACGACATCCGAGCCCTGATGGACAATGGAGAAACAGCGGCCCTCATCCTCCTAGACCTCTCCGCGGCATTCGACACGGTCTGCCACCGCACCCTAGTACGGCGCCTCAGCAACGTCGGAATCCAGGACAAGGCGCTGGAGTGGATCACCTCCTTCCTCGACGGGAGAACACAGAGAGTCCGCCTACCACCGTACAAGTCAGAGGCCACCGAAGTCATCTGCGGCGTCCCCCAAGGATCATCTCTGAGCCCCACCCTCTTCAACGTCTACATGAGCCCCCTCGCGGCCATCGTACGCAAACACAACCTCAGCATAATCTCCTACGCCGACGACACCCAGCTGATCCTCTCCCTGACCAACGACCCCGCCGCCGCCAGAGCCAACCTGCACGAAGGGATGAAAGAGGTAGCCGAGTGGATGACGACCAGCCGCCTGAAACTGAACTCGGACAAGACGGAGGTCCTCACCCTGGGCTCCTCTCCCTCCGCCTGGGACGACTCCTGGTGGCCTCCCGCCCTGGGCACCGCACCCAAACCGACAGACCATGCACGCAACCTGGGCTTCATCCTGGACTCCTCCCTCTCCATGACCAGGCAAGTCAACAACGTCTCCTCGGCATGCTTCAACATCCTACGCATGCTACGGAAGATCTTCTGGTGGATCCCCACCGAGACCAGGAAGACCGTCACCCAGGCCCTCGTCACCAGCCGACTGGACTACGGCAACGCCCTCTACGCCGGGACCACCGCCAAGCTCCAGAAGAGACTCCAGCGGATCCAGAACGCCTCAGCCAGACTCATCCTCGACATCCCACGAACCAGCCACATCTCCGGACATCTGCGAGACCTTCACTGGCTCCCCGTCAACAAAAGAATCACCTTCCGCCTCCTCACCCACGCACACAAAGCCCTACACGACCAAGGCCCGAGCTACCTCAACAGCCGAGTCAACTTCTACGCTCCCAAACGCCACCTCCGATCAGCCAACCACGCCCTCGCCGCCGTCCCCCGCATCCGAAGAGCGACTACAGGAGGAAGGTCCTTCTCCCACCTGGCCGCCAAGACCTGGAACTCCCTCCCGACCGACCTGCGCCTGACCCAAGACCACCTCTCCTTCAGGAAGAAGCTGAAGACCTGGCTGTTCGAGCAGTAGCGGCTCCCCCCCCCCCAGCGCCTTGAGACCCCACGGGTATGTAGCGCGCTTTATAAGTGTCACTGATTGATTGATTGATCGAGAGACAAGTACATAGGAGAGACAACCCTCTCTCCCAACGTAAGCTTTACACCCGCAGGAGAACAATACAAAGTTGCATACAAACGTTTAAGCAAATCCAGGCCCAAAAGATTTTCACCACAACCAGTAGTCAAAATCAACGGAGCTTCTAGCTCACAAGGCCCAATTGTAAGGGGCAAAGGGCGCGAAACTGGATTGCTAACGGGGGCGCCAGAGAATCCAACGGAAACATTTGTTAAGCCAGACAAAGGTGCGCCAGGGAGTTTCGAATGCTTTATGGAACTTTTCGCTGCACCAGTGTCCAACAGAAAAGGCTCAACGACGCCCGATGTAGCAACTGCGACGTAAGGCCCTCTCTGATCAACCGGAACTGATACCACTCCCTCTCCTTGTCTATGGCTGTCCTAGTAATTACCGTCGTCAGTTCCCTGATCGACGTAATAATCGTCTACATTGTACTGCGCAGATCGTCCTTGCGACGATCCACGTTGATCAAAACAATTATCGGAATTTGATGAATTATCTGAACGATCATTCTGAGCACCACGACCTCTACCACGTGGTGCCTGCTGCGAACCACCACGACCTCCTCTAGATGAGTTACCACTATTACGTTCGTTTAAAACAGGACAATTGAATTTGATATGACCCTCCTGTCTACAATAAGCACATTGATTGTACCCTAACGAGGATCTTTGGGAAGAGGAGTCATTACGAGATTGTGATCTATTCGATTGCGGCTGTGATCTATTTTGTTGGGATGCATTCTGATTTGAACGCGGAGGATACGCTTGTTGCAGCAACACTTTAGTTTTGAGCTCTTTCGTCTTTTTATCAGCACGGTCGTTCTCTTCTTTCTCCCTATTCTCATAATATTGTGCCGTGGCCAATATCTGAGCTGAAGTAGAAACGGCCCATGCACTTTCTGAATTCTTCAATTTATTGCTCAAATCGGGCAATAAGTTCGAAACAAATTTATCCACAAACAACCTTTGACCACCCTCAGTGCTCATATCCTGACCACTATGGTCGATGAATGCCTCCTCGAACCTCGTAAAGAAGTCGGAAACACTCTCGTCCTTTTTCTGCTTACAAGCTGACAATTTGTCCCAATTTACCCTCATAGCTGGCATAAGAGTTTTCATTAACGTTATTATTCTTTGAGGGAGAGCAGCAATCAACTGTTCAGGCTTAGCACCACCAACTTGCAACCCATCCGCCGCTATAATGGCCGCCCAATCACCACCTAATTCGTTTGCGTGATTTTCCTGACGAATCTTAGCCCATACCGGTTGCGGTACAACATTGCCAAACAGCATATCAATATCGGCAAGATTCATTATCGTAGCATCTACAAGCTGCGATAATTCCTTATAATACCCTGCAGGATTTTTGCGAGGGTCAGGCAAAGATTGCTTCACCTGTAACACTTCTGATCGCTTCCACGGAAGATGTATCCATACTCTCTGAAAATACGGCAGGATAGGTGGAACGTGAGCAGCATCACCTGGCATCCACACGGGTGGAACTTCACGCATAGGAAACTGACCAGACTCATCTGGCAGTCTTTCGACATCCTCAACAAACAAGGCTTGAGGTATAGGAGTGGGACGAAAAGATAGCAACCGTTCAACAGCACGTCGAACATTGGTATCCACTATCTGTCCAGCCGAGAACTGAAGCTGTAGATCAGACAAAGCGGTCAGCACCTCGTCAGGTGCGTCGGCCGATATCTGATCGCGAAGGACCTTACACATTTCTTCGAACACAAATCTCTGGGTTGGTATATTGAATTGACAAAACGTGTCGAGTACAATACGTGGTGGATTTCTAAGGGGGTGCATCATCCAACCCATCGCCATATTATATAGCGAAGCACGTTCCCTATTACCAGGAAGCTGACTACGTCTCTGAGGACCATCGGAACCAGCGGACCCAAGAACAGGTCCGAGCGAATGAAAGAAGCTAGCCGCAAGAGGAGAATTACGACTACGAGTAGAGGGAGAAGTATAGGACACAGGACTAACAAGTGAAGGAGTAGAAACAGAAGCAACAGCAGGAGTTAACAGAGCAGGAGCAGGAGTATGCCGAAGCGGAGGAGCAGTAGGAATAGCAACAGACAAAGGAGCAGGAACAGTCGGAAGAACGGGTGCAGGTTGAGGAACAGGCATAGGAAGAGTAGGTGCAGGAACAGGTACAGGGGGAATCACAGGGGCTGTGGTACCCTGTACATACGGAGGTGGCGATTTCATAAGATAGGACATTAAGGGATCCTCAACTGCCTCATCCTTCTTATCCGACTCCGTAGGCAAAACAGGATAGCACTTATCTATAGTCATACGCTGTAATCTGTCAAACACTTCCTTTTCCTTAACCTCCTTATCATGCTGAAATTGCTCTGCTTTCTTTACAATGGTAGCAACATTATCTCTCTGATTTCGTTTAGTCTGTCTGATTTCTTTCTGTCGGGCTTCTTTGCGCCACAACCGAAAGGCATCAAACATGGCCGGCCTTGACTTTTTCTCGAACAATTTAGCCTCTAGGTTATCTAAGATCGGGGCCTCGAAGCTACCATGTGGTGGCCAGCGAAGGTCACCGTCCTTCTTCGTGTATTTGATCCAGTATTCATTAAAAGTAATCGGGCCTAGCCCATGTTTACTGTACAGTTCATAAGTCGGAGTTCCAACCGGAGGTATCGGACACGAGTCCTCCAGTCGGGAATCCGCACCACAAGGTCTGAAACAACTGAACAAAGTACTACGACCAGGCATCTTGCACACTAGCCGAGTTTCACAAACTTCAAGGGTTACGGGATTTACCAAGTCCCAGCAAAGAGCTAATACCCTCGGTTTTTGGCGGCTGCAGTCGTCAAATAACACAACAAAGTACGCTAGCAAAGTGTCACCGACAAAAACACTCACACAGCGTCAACAACAAAAACACTCGCTAAAGTGTCAACAACCAAGGACTCTGGGAGCGACCCACCAATACTTAACTCAAAGATCGATGGCGTCACCAGGAAGGCCCGTCAATCGTCTCGCTATACCAAGGTCTACGCCAGGCGCCAAAACAGGTCTACAGTCAGGGCAGCAGTCCGTCGCAGCCGTCAGGAGGCGGGAATCTTCGCGGGAAAAGTCTTCGGGCCACTTGTTTCGACAACAGGATCGATGAAGCGGAGTGCACCTTCCCTCGGAGATTTCACACGAAGTTCCTCACGATCGTCGGGCTTGGACCGGTACCACTGATGCAGCCCCACGTTGGGCGCCAACTGAAGGACTGGGTTCTTTAAGACCCAGCGGTGCCAGGGCACAACACCTGAAACCTTCGTGGGTAACCTGCTCCGGCGTACGAATGACAGAGACACGGGACACTTCCTTCGGCGTCAAAGATTCAAGGTTTATTTACTGCAGGGAACACAGAAGTCACGACAAGTACAACACGTGCAACTTGGGGAGACTGCTTCAAATTGGTTCTGTGGATCGCTCCTTTTATACAAAATTTACCCATAGGACAACATGATACACAAAGGTTTACAACCCGGTTCCCATAATTATCCCCCAGAGGGGTCGCTTTGGTCACTTTGATACACATAAGGTCCGGAACATAAGTGTGGAAACATTTGGCGGTTCCCAACTGTAAAAACCCATCTTCCCAACATTAGTGCATTCCAATCGGCAGTAAAACAGATCGAAATAGGAACAAAGACAGGCGCAGAGGAAGACGGAGACAGTGGGGAGATCGGAAAGGGTGTAAAAGGGGAGGTATCGGGAAACACGAGATACAGGCATCAAAGGGACGTGCCTAATGAGATGCACGGCTGAGACAATAAACCGGCACGGCAAGATGAGCCTCGAGTGGGGCCATCTGCCTTACAGTATCATCCCCCTCATCATAAAGACACTTACAAAGAACATGTGTCTTCCGCAAATATCTTGGGAGTCCCAGGGTCGCGAAGCGGACAGCGTCCGTTCGCTGGCTACTTGAGGGCAAGAGACAAAATGGATGCCGTATCTAAGATGGAACCCGTGGGTACAAAGGGAAAACCCACATAACAAACGATCGGTTTAAGTTAGCACAGCGAAACTGCACACACTTACTAAACTCGTCATTTGCGGTTCATAGATACCAGACTCGACCATATTCGTGCGAGTCGAAAACACCACTTACAATTGTCACGGAACCTCACTTCCAGTATTTTTCTCACTCCCTCTCTTCTCATACTTCTTCATTATTATTCACTAATTCTGTCTCTATTAATGTTACTGTTTCTGAATGATCTCCAAAAATTTTTTAAACAAGAACAGTAAGTATAAGGATAGGAAAAGACATTTATGTTACAAGAAAGACAGCTATAGGAAGTAAACAAAAAAAACTGTTACTCGCAATCCACTGCTGATGATGTCACTGACCATGTCAAAAATTATGTAATATATGACATGATCAGAAGTGAATTGCGGGTAACAGTATCTTTTCTTTACTCCCTATAGCTGTCTTTTTTGTAACATAACTGTCTGTTTCCTTTCCTTATACTTACTGTTCTTTTTTTAAAAAATGTTTTTTTTGGTTCGCTCAAAGTTCGCGTACCGGAGTGCGAACTGGGAGCGAACTAATAGAAATAGAGCTTGGCAGAGTTCAAAGAATTCTACCAATTTTTTTTAATAATGGGGAGGTAGTTCTGAAAAGAACTTTTTTTTTGTTTTTGTTGTTTTAAATTTTTTTATTAGTTTTCTGAACATTTTTTATATTTTTTTGTTTTTTTCTGAACATTTTGTATTTTTTTTTATTTTTTGGGGGGAGGGGAGAAACAAAAATGATTCATCGAAGAGGGCTCAACAGGAGCAACAAAAAAAAGAAGAATTTATTTTTGGGGGCGTTTTGGACATACATGATTTTTGATGGCTCTTATAATAAGAGTTATGCTACTTTCGCGGTAGCATAATATTTGATTGCACCTCACACAAACTTGTTTCACTTCCCCCATGTCCATTTGAATATCTGGGATCAACTCCCTTGCTTCAGGTCCCGAAACTTCTGGCACGACCGATCTTCTGGCTATTGCTGGGGAATTCTGTTGTTCGTCCCGAAGCTGAGCAGCACTATAGTTATTTGGGTGCCACCTGCTCATGTGCCTGTGCATAGTGAAATTCCCATAACTATATTTTTTGTCCGTTCCTCTAGAAAGACGATCATCACAGATACGGCAAAAGACATACCTGGCGTTCACTTTCTTTTGCCCTGGTGGAAATTAAAAAAATTGCCAAATGAAATTTTCCTTCCTGTTGTACCTCCTGGGCTCCTCTGGCAAATATTCAGGCTCTTCCTCCTCTTCCTGATCTTCCTCTTCTTGAAAGATTGGTTGAGTTGGTGGTCCTTTCTTTCCATGAGGAGGTGGAGGTGGTGGTGGGGGAACACTACCAGAAGCAACAACAGAAGCCATTTCTCTGGATTGTACAAAGGTCTTTCTCTCACCAAGATGAAAGTCAGAGTGAGGAAAGAAGGAGGGGTTTTCATCATTTGGGAAAAGCCAAAGTTCTAAACCAATGAAAAGTGTTAATTTTAGATCACATGACCTAGTATTACATCATTAGGAAACCAAAAGTGAAATGAACCAATGAAAAGTGTTATTACCGAGTCACATGACCTGCTGTGTTTACGTTTCGCGCTTTGCGCCGCTTTCAGTCCGCTTCCGGGTCCGCTAACTTGGCGCGTCCGATGACGTATTACGCGACAACGCAAAACGTCATTCTAACGTAACAGTTACGCTGAAAGAACGTTTACCGGTTCGCGGACTAGGAGCGGCTTTAAAATGAGCTAACGGAAAGCTGACCGGTTCGCGAACTGGGAGCGGAACAAAAAAATATTTTTTAAAAACATGTATTAAAAACATGTAAAATATATTTAAAGATTTAAAAAAGAATAGATTTTACAGCTACAGATATTAGCTTTCAAAAAACCATTGAAATTCAATGAAAAAACCATAGGTTATAGTCCATATATAGTTAGGAATTTGCATTTACAAAACCTTGAAAATTCACTGAAAAAACCATAGGTTATAGACCATATATAGTTAGGAATTCGCATTTACAAAACCTTATTTTACTCGCATAAAACCATTGAAATTCCATATATAGTTAGATGCGCTAACTATATATCGCGCACCCGCAATCCACTGCTGATGATGTCACATATTACATCATTCATGACATGGTCAGTGACATCACTGATGACATCACTGATGACAACACCCAGTGACTGTATGTTTCTGTAAAGTTAAAATATGTCTCACATATTGAAGAATGAGTGGATGTATAAATGTCTGGATGAAGGATTTAGTAGGTGCATGACTGATTGTATGAGGGAGTGATTAAATGTGTCTCACTGAGTGCATGGGTTAGTGATTAAACTGTATTAATTTGTGCATCATTATATCTGTTGTTCTGTAAACTGCTGCATGTGTTGATCAGTAGCTATATGAGTAACTATATGGGTTATTGATTGGTTGCCCGAGTATTTGTATGGGAGACTGAGTATGTGTGTGAGTGGCTGAGAGGTGTGTGACTCTGTGCATAGATGTGTGAACAGCTGATTCACTAGATGTATGGGTTCAAAACTGCATGTGGAAACAACTGTATGGGTGGTTGACTGTGTGTATGAGTGTATTGGTGAGTGAATGGATATCTCAGTGCTACATGTCAAAGTAAGTACATATGTAAAAGACAGTACATGTGAGAGTTGACATATATAAATAACTGTGCATAAGAGCCAGTGAATGTGTGAGTGGCTGTATGGATCATTGTGAACTTGTATCAGGGATTGTATAAGAGAGAAAATATGTGTTAGTATATATTTGAATAAGTAAAGTTTGTATAACTGTATAGTTCAGGAAATGGAGGTGTGATTGATTGTTTGCATGACTGACTAGTTGTGTGAGTAACTCCATGGATGAGTGACAGTCTGTGAGTGTCTGTTTACACTGATTGTATCTAAGGTTATATTAGAGTCTGAAGAGGTTCATTGTATTATCACATGAATGATATCATGAGTGATGTCACCAGTGATGTCATTTGAGATGTCATCAGTGATGTCATTTGATATGTCATCAGTGATGTCATCAGTGAAGTCATTTGAGATGTCATCAGTGATGTCATCAGTGATGTCACTGACCATGTCATGAATGATGTAATATGTGACATCATCAGCAGTGGATTGCGGGTGCGCGATATATAGTTAGCGCATCTAACTATATATGGAATTTCAATGGTTTTATGCGAGTAAAATAAGGTTTTTGTAAATGCGAATATATATATACCTATAAGTCACTCCTATGGAAGGCCTTAACAATCCTGGAGGCAGAGTGCTTGGTTTTATGTGAGAGGGTGCCCCAGCATGAGCTGAGCCCCTCTGCAGCTTTCGGAACCATCTCCTTATAGCTGTTCTATGATATAGCCATATCATATACTCTCAAGTGCATTATAACTCTCACGGTTAATACTAACTTTGGTTTGGCTTTATCAAAACATGTCATGTAAGGTGTCAAACACTTTGGAATACTACCCCCCCCCCACCCCCGCCCCCGCCAGTCCTGGCGGCGGTGGTAGCATTCCACACTTCTAGAGGGAGAAGACATGTAGTTACTGGTAAACCTGGTTAAAGTTAAACAGAGTCTCATCATCACAAAATGGATGCTGCTGCCACAGACACAAGTCTGCCCTCCTGCTGCTGGACGATAATCTGGCAGGGGAGGCCTGGACAATAGCTTTCCTGTCCAGGGAGGTGCTGGCACTACCCCAGGCAGGCTTTAGTGTATTGGGGCAGGGAGGGCTGCATTCAGTGAATGCTTTTCCAGACACTGCCTGGGCGCACAAGGTGCTCCATGCATTTCCCAGTTCAAACCGGTTGCTGGGGCACTCAGCCCTGCTGTGGCACGAAACTGGACAAAAGGGAAGGAGTGTAACCACCCCTTCCCCAGGTCCACCTATAGGAGGGACCTTAAATGTAGTCTAGCTCCTAAACTTAATAGAAGTATAGGATCCCAGTCCCTAGGACTTTAGATCACCCTGGACAAAACTCGGAAACATATCCTGGACCTTTGATGTTCCATTTCGACTGGAAGACGGAAGACATTTCCCTTGTGGTCAAGGAGTGACCACCCTGTTCTAACAGGCACCTGAAGCAACTTTGCCTGTCTGCATTGTCGAGGCTCCCGCCGGATCCCGAGGACTCTGCGATACAGGACATGGACTTCCAGACATCTCTGACGCTGCTCGACGTTCCCAGCAAAGCTGAGACCCGTGTCTGGCAAGATAGACATGGGACCGAAACTCCTGGACATCCTGCATTTTGCAAGCTGCACCTACTTCCCGAGGTATCCCGAAGTTGTGCATTGGGGTGCTTGAAGCCCCAGACCCGAGCAACATTTGCACCGAAGCTCAGGTCCCCACACTCCACGAGTGTCCCGTGGGGCCCGCTCCTGCATTTCAGCTCGACGTGTCTTCCCGGTTCCTGGCCTGTTAGCTAGTGAGCCCCCTGAAAACATCCTTTTGAATTTAACTTGCTTTCCTGGTTGCTCCAGGCTTGCTCCAACTTCCACCCAAAGGAGAAGTCCTTCAGACCTTGCTGGTCTGCACCGAAGCCAATCTCGACATCTTGCGTGGATTGCGTTTGCCAAGGCTTGTTGAGTCCAATCCGGATACCGACACCGCAGTCAACTAGTTCCTTTGTGGGACAGCTCGAATCCAGCTCCTGGTCCTCGTCGACGCCTCCTGGTCCTCGTGGCTGAAGAGACAAGCTTCACCTTTTCACCTGAAATCACCCGACATCGCCTGGTTCCTTCCTGGTCACTGGCTAGTGGCCCAGATTCTGCCCCTTCTGCTTTCAGGTTCTTCAGATCTTCGATCCACCCTTGGATCCACCCGGACACATTTCCTCTGGTCTCCTGCAGCACTTATTCGCAGCTCTCCATTGGAATCGACGACGAAACCCGACACGAAAAGACACCTATGCACCTGGCTTCCGTGGGTGAGATAACTCGAGTACTCCAGTGCTCCTGTGGGTATTGACTCTCCAAGTATCCTAGTCTAAAAGGGCTCCATCGTAGTTCACGCCTTTGTGCCCTTACTCTTTAACTTTGTAACTTGTTCGTTCCCCATAGAAAGTCAATGGTAACCCACAGCTGTGTTTAGTCACTGCATGCGTCTCCCGTGGGCCTCCTGCATCCTAACCTTTGGTTGTTTAGAGCAGCCCCAGCGATTCCACAGGCCCTAGGCCTGCTTTATATTCCTCACGTGGTTCTTATACCACTATTTTAGTCCATGGTTTGTGAGTCCCCTAGGGTAAAACATATACTGGGCAACTTATCGTATGCTAATCAAGTTCCTTGTATTGTACTTTTACCTCTGACCTCATAAAGAGTCCAAGGGGTTGTGTTTAGAATAAATACATATATATTTGATATATACCTTGTGTGGTGTGCTTTCATTTGGTACTCAAGAGATTATAAATGGTAAAACAACTTGCTTAACTCGCCTCTAAGTCTTAGCCTGAAGGCTGCTCTCCACTGCTACCACTAGGATAGCTTTCTATAAAGTTGACTTTACAACCACCATCAATGAGGGTCGATTTAGACTGGTGCAAGGTGCCCACTACAACTAGTGGACGTCATATGCCAGGCTAACTTCTCACACTGATCATCGTAGCATTCAAATCAAATCAAATCAAATCAAATATACTTTATTCGATTTTAGAGTTAAAACCATAAAAGTTACACAAATCCATATAGCAATTAAAACATACAATGAATAACATTAAAAATAAGGGGAAATCCCATAAAAAGCAGCAATATATACATCTGGAACAAAAGACTAGCCAGACGGAGAAAACACACAGAAAGGACTGCCTATCAACAATAGGGGTTTACTAGCTCTCTGTACAGATCCTGGATCGCAATGAAGATTTCAAAAAGCCTACTATAAAAGTTATACATTTGGGTTTCAGCAATTGTAGATAAAAAAGGGATGGGCGGACCTGGATAAAATTCAGCTTCTTTAAAAGAGGTGTTAAAAAATATCTGAGAGGTACTTCATAAAATTTACAAAAAAAACATTAAGTGTAGCAAATCCTGAGGAGACACTCCGTTGCAGCCACAGGATGCTAACACCTGACCTCTGCAGCTCCCTTTTGTGATGGCAAGCATCAAACGAAAATAATTTAAGCGAAACCTGATCAATAAAAACCGCTCATGAGATGAAAGTGACCACAAAATACAGGGCTCAATGGATGGATGGCCCCATATGTTTGCGGACACTAGGTTTTCCAATTTCTAAGTCATCTCTTCCAAACTTTTTTAAGGTAGTGAAAGTTTTCTTTACAAATTCCATATCCATCAGAGTGATAGAATCAGGCTTTAAAAGCAGGTCCAGCCGCCCCAGCTCTTCACAGCATCCCGTAATATAATTTAACCATAGAATGCGTGTCATATGATCAAGGCTCATGTTTTCTCTTAAAATCTGATGGTTAAGAGCTAGATCTTTATTTAGCCAGCAGTTGATCCAAAACAACAGGGGAGGCATGGCCAGAGTATCCCCTATGTAAGGCAACCCCAGTGCCTCATGTAACACCAGATTTGATGTAGGCACTCATAAAATACGTTTAAAAAAACGTTTTCCGCCACCTGCAAAGCATCAGTTGCTACATAGCCCCAAATTTCGCTCCCATAACTGGCAATAGCAACACTTTTGGCCTAATATGTCTTCACCATTGCCGCAATTGGGTGCTTACCCATCTTTGCGGAGAAGTTAAAAATTGCGGCATTCGCCCTTATAATCTCCCCTTTTTTCCTCTTGATCAATGCCCCCCCACTTTAACCGGTCATCTACCAAGACACCCAGGTAGGAAAATATTGTGGTCATTGGGACATTCTCGTTACCCACTTTAAAAGGGTAATCCCGGCCTGCATAATATAAGATTTAGCGTTGTTAATTGCGAGGTCACGATCTTCCATGAAGCTCCGAAATGTGTCAAGCAGAGTCGTTAGTCCCCTTGCCGTCCTAGCGACGAAGACTGCGTCGTCCGCGTATAACAGGACGGGCAGACCCCGTTGCCCCACGTCCGGGAAATCAACCCAGAGTATTTTCCAGGTCATTGATATATAAGATTAAATAAGAAGGGGGCCAGGTTACATCGCTGCCTAACCCCCCTCTCTATTTTGAAATCCCTGGATACACGAACATATTTGGCAAATCTGATATTGGCCTTGGTGTCCCTATGTAGATCCTCCAGTCGACCAAGTTATCCTCCACCCCCATGGCCCTCATGGATTGCCACAATTTCCCCCGATTGACACAGTCAAAAGCGGAGGAAAGATCCATGAAGGCCATGTAGATTGTACCTTGGCGGGCGATTGTATACTTCCCCAGGATCATGTACAGGGTAAGGCATTGGGCCAGGGTAGACCGCCCTAGGCGAAACCCGTATTGAATGTCAGAGATGATGTTATTCTCGGCCGCCCAGGAGGATAATCTTCCCAATAACACCCCACCCACAACCTTAACCACAGAATCAAGAAGGGAGATCGGACAATAACACAAAGTTCTATTACGATCGCCCTTCTTGAAGACCGGCACAATGGTTGAGATGCCCCAAGAGACCGGGCAACCGATCCTGGCCGCTGCATTAAGCACCGCCATCAAGACCGGAGCCCATAGGAGTGGGTTTGATTTTAACAGATCCGGAGGAATGCCGTCCAGGCCTGGGGCCTTCGTACATGTCAGCCCTAAGATGCCCTTCTCGACCTCTTTCTGTTCAAACATTACTGGAGCATTGGTATTGCCCCTACCATGGAGTTGGTGGTGAGCCATAGTGCATGCGAAGATGGATGGAAAATGAAACATCCATTCGTCCTCAGTTATATTAGTGCCTACATTTCCATCCTGCGCCCTTTCAAATAGAGGTCAGTTAATAATGCCCCAAAACCTTGCACTATTCCCCAAGTTCCTTGCCTCCAGTAGGTCTCTCCACATTTCCTCCTTCAATTCACCCTTACGGATGGCCAATGCCCGTTGTATTAGAGACGTTGGGTCAAATCAGAGGTTGACTTCTCGGAGTGGCTTTTAGGGCATCTTTTAGTTGTCTCGCTGCCTTAGAGCATAGGGGGTTTAACCATCTGGGGTCAGATGACACTGAACTTTGTGAAGGAACACATAAGTGAGTCCCTACCATGGTGATAATGCCATCAAAAGCCTTAAGGACTTCCCCCGGATGGGAATCAGATGACACACAATAAGCTAATTCTGGTGTACAACACCCTTGAACTCTGCCATAAAACGAGTCTGGAGATATCGGCGACCATTTTAAGCGGAGACTTCCCTCCACGGGTCTCAACATACCTGGGGCTATCACCCTAGCTAATGTTGACAGCAGCTTATCTTCCAAGTGCATACAGACAGGGTTATGGTCACTAAAAATACTATCCATATTTGTAAACCCGCCGAAACTAGACTGAAGACCAGTGGAGATCAGAATATGATCTATAAAAGAGCCATTACTACATCCTTTGAAATAGGGAACAGGCTGTTTATTAAGGGGGCAGATAAAGACATTGACGAAAGCAAATCAAATTCATTAAGCAGGTTGTTCAAAACATCCCCCTGAACAGAATGCTCAAAATGGAATCCCCGCATCTTGGCATATCCCAGCTCAGTCATGATTCTAGATTTAGGATCTCCACAGGGGTGAATGTTAAAGTCCCCCACCACCATGAACTTATGTGCAACATGGCCACAGGACTGTCTTATAAGACAACCCAACTGGGCAATCTTGCACTCCCCCTGCATGCTTATTGCATTTTAAAATTAATAATGCCCATACTGTTGTTTCCTCTCCGTAGGACAATTGCTTGAAAATCCTTGTTATCAGAAGAAAGTTGCTGTATCCTACAGGGCACAGCCAACAATATATAGATCACCAGCCAACCCCTAGCTCTACCACATGGGGACGAGGAAGCAGGAACAAAGAAGGCTGTATAGCCCTCCAAAAGCAGATTACAGTTCACGAGCCAAGTCTCCTGGGAACAGATCACAGGGAATTGTCTGATGAACTGCATCCATATAGGGTCCTGAAATGTTCCCATCAGACCTGCTATGTTCCATGACAGAACATTATACAAATCTGCACTTACAATCATCCCTTAATTGGTAATACCGGTACAAGCACCTGCTGCTGGGTGCTGGACTTCCCTGAGCTCTCCATAGCACTGGGCACAGCATCTCCCATGGGAATGCGAGGGGACCCCTGTTGATATGATAACTCACCAACAGGCTCTGAATTCACAGATAGTCAGTGACACTCGTCCAACCTTGATAGAACTGAAAATCTGTTGGATAGCTCTAACCGTTTGACCGGCTGATGCCCAATCGATCGGGGATGACCCCCCTGAGATAATAAGTGACTCCCACCCATAATCTCATGGGGTCTTTGAGACCACCTGTCACATGGAGTAATTGTATTTCAGCACCTTGTATGATCAGCCTTGTAGAAAAAGCCCAGCGGGAGAACCTGAATACCAGAAGCACGTTGTGTATGGGTATAATAAGCGTCCTGAAAAATTCTATCCACAAGGGAAGGGCTATCAAAGTTCACAACAATACAGTCACCCCCTCCGGGTTTCCTTGAGCTCCCTATCCAACCCACCCGATGCGTTATGATGATATTACGTTCCACCGTTGGTCCCACAGAAGTGTTATTCGACAACCAGTGGGTAACCTTGTTTTTAAGTTGAGTGAAGTCCTCATTGGACCCAGGTAAAAGTGAAGGAACATTATCCGGAATTATTACAAGGGGTTTAGATTGGGGTGGGAGATTAATAACCACTAGATTCTGTGCGGCGTTTGTTAGATGACCCTGTCCCTCAACTAATGGGATTCCGGGTCTTTGGGAAGCCAGACCCCTGGGATGAATAGATGTGGACACATTGGGGACCTGTCTTTCTCTCGAAAGATCAGCCAGCCCCCCTAGGTCATTAGGGGCCACGTTTTTGCCACAGGGCGGGACTCCACTGGCCGACCAAGGTGGTAGAACAGACCCATGCATAGACATGGTACCGGGGGCCGTATTATCCCTGGGCATCTCTGAGACCAAAGATTGAATAATTTGGGTGGGTGGCGCAGACCTTTTATGGTCTGCTAGAACTTTCTCTATTGAGTTTAGTCTATCCAAGATGGGACTCCGCTTTGTATCCAGCTTACAGCTCATAGTTGTTATAAGGTCTTCCATCATGGCCGGTTGCACTGTGTTTGCTACGGGTGAAGCAGATACCAAGATTTTGGAGGCTAGCTTGGAGGATGTCTTTGGTTTAGTTTTTTTAGCTTGACTTCCCAAGGGCTTTGATTTTCTTTTTGTACTCCCAGATGACCTTAGGACCACACTAGAATATTGTGGGGGCCAACATTGGTATGATCTTCTTGGGGCTTATGGTTATTGATGCCACCAATCCCTATTGTATGCATGGAAGCACCATTCTCCTTATCAGGGAAAGTGGCCTATGTGGGATCACCCCAGAAACTCCTTGCAAGAGAGGTGAAGCTTCATTGGACTGTGAATCAATACCAAACACAAGGGACAAAGGTAAACTGGGCGTTTCCATAACAGCTTCCCCAAAGGGGCTAGTAGAACCAGCCATACGGGAGATTAGGCCCTTTAAAGGAGATCTGGAAAGACACCTGTTCACTAATTCGATCTCTTTATCTATAACTGAGGCAGCTCTCGTTAAAAAAACATCCATAGTTGTGACATTAGCCCTAGTTACAGGTTTTAACCCTTCTTGGCTAACTTCAGTCTTCCGCCTCCCCATTGTTGCAGTAACAAAATGAACTCCCAAAATAGAGGCAGAAATATCAACACAGCACCTAATACACTAAATAGAGTAAAAGAAACAGTATCAGCCTGAAAAACCGTTACAAAGCCCTACCATACAACAGAGAGGGCATAAGGGAGCCCGTTTAAATAATACTGCCCACCCAATGAGATATTACGCCTGTAAACTTCTCCAAGCGGACCGCCACAAGGAGGTCAAGGAACCAGTCCAATAGTACAGTTATGTCCCACAGCTGCAAAAAAAGGGATAGAAGACAAAAGGGGGTGGCCCAGCTGGCGCGCAGGTGAGGCAAGTGTGGCGCGGCTCCTGCCGCGAGGCCCCCTGGGCCTGGTAGTCCCCCTTCGCGTCTGGTACAATTTCCGCGATGCTGGAAGCAGTGGCGGCTTGATTCAAAGGTAGCATTCATATAGCGCACTTTAACACAGACCAAGCACAAGAAGTGGAGGCGCACTTTGAAGTCAATATTTGGTTTATCATGGCAAGGGTATCTGATATATAAAAGTATGTATGGAGAGGTAGGAGCATGCCACTGGGACAGCAGGAACCAGCATAGTGTACTTTTTTCTGCACAACTTTATAACTCATAGTTTCAATACGTGGTACACGGAGAAACATGGCTCCTAGACCACAGCTTCTGGCTTTTCTGGAGCAGCAGAAGGGTGGGCGACACTTCTTGTAAATGTAATTCCTGTCTTTCACCTATGAGACAGTGACCAGTGACAAGGTTACATTCAATATCACACTCAAGACGCAGGGAGGTCTGAGAGGACATTGTGAATGAACCCCATTGCCACATTTCTTGCACGTCAGTTTCTGCCTCCTCTCTACATGTCTAATATCCCCTTTTCTGTAACTGTGTGCTGTATTAGCTATTTTCTCACTTACAAATGCGTGTTCATTAGTTAAAAAAGTAACAATGTATTTCTTTCCTCCAAATAAATGTAATATTCTTGTTTAATATACGCCCTAAGCTAAAGTGAAACGACGACTTTTGACTTGAAATCGTCTTTTCTTTCTTTCATCTGCAAGTTCTTAGTGTGGACCAACATTGTTTACTGTCTTCTTCGAAGGTATGAATATATGGGTATTTGAAGAGCATGACCTAAGCAGACAGCAGCAGGGGGCAGAAGTGGTCTAAGGGTCCTGTGATGCAGTTCAGGATCGTTTCCAATGACGCAATATAGTGTGTGCAATCAGGCCCATTTTCTATAATGAATAATAGGCAGGGTTTTTAAGATTTTAAAGCCATTGATAAGCATGCTGATTAAAAAACCATTGAAGTACTGGAGCTGTGATGGAAAGGATTGACTGGGTAAACACTTGTTGCGCAATAACCGAAAGGGTGAGTCACCTATTGTGTAGTTGCTGGGAGGCATGTATTTCAAGATACTGTACAGCTGTAGGAAGGTTGTTGGTAAACATCTACCTCAGGAGGGAGGTGAGTTTCATCTCTTTGCAGGATAATAAAAAGATTTATTGAAAGCAGTAGAATCAGGTAAATAAATATGTAGTCTGTAGTGTAGCTGAAAATGCAGTAGCATACTTCCAAAATGAGTAGGGCTGGAAAGTATGGAGCGGGTATATTTATTTGTGAGGGTTGACAGAACAAATGTACAGCTTCCTTTGTCCAGTAATGCACTGAAGTCACTTTTATGTACAGATACTTTAACTTTATTTAAGTATGCCTTCCATGATAGTCCATTCAATTACCGATTTTAATTGGAATCATTGGCCAACATATGTTTCACAAGACTTGCGACTGTGATGCAGCGTTTCGGCATCTCAGTAATAATCAATTATAACCTGGACCCAAATAAATCTAGTTCCCTAGTATAAGTTTAGACCAACGTACAAGTTTATGCATTACCTCTAAATGATGGATCTTTTTTAAGAAGGCAGGGATTTTTTAAATAACAATCCGAAATTACACCTTGATTCAATACCATGCCATAATAACAACAGACACTTTTTTGTTAATGTTATGATGAATAATCCACAGAAGAAGGAGTAAAGTTGCAATTGGTTTTATTTCCAATTAGAAGACAAACTCCACCCGATGCGCGATGCTTCCATTCAGTGGCAAACCCCAACGGTGACTGGACACACGTTAGAAGCAACCACCAAACGGACACATCGCACGAGGATGCATTACTAAACAAATACACAGCATGCGACCACATTTGCGTGGCCTCATAATCAAATCATAACAAAAAGGATGCGTGCACATCGCGCGACACACCGCGCGATGAGCAAGAGTAATTAAAGCAACCATTACACCACCTTCCCCATATAACAATAAATAGAAACAAAAGAAAAACAAAAACAAATGAATATCAGAAGGAATCGTCAAACTTCAATACCTTACAAAATCATTGAACTTTCCAGGTGCTCTGATGATTCTTCCATAAGAAGAAATAACCTGTGAAGATGGGGCATTGTTTGGATTGACATCAGAGGAATTAACACAACCATTGGCCGATTGAACATGAGTATTAACACACCCGGTCACATTAACAGGAATATTTAACCAAAGACACCAATCCAGATTCCTTATGTTTCTAATGATGTTTGCTTGTTGATGAGAAACTTTTACAAGATGGCGTTTGTTCCATCAACCTTTACCATCAATAAAAGCAGCACCCTTACTGACCTTGAGAACCCTTAACAGCAGGACGTCCTTGAAAGTTACACAAATGGTTCTTTGACCCACATCTGTAACAAAAACCAGATTGTTTTTTTTGCATAAATTTTACATTTTTGTTTTTAAAATTTACTGAACATACAAAACTGTCTAGACAAGGTTCAGACAAATTAACTGAATTGATTCCACTTTTTGACGCATCAGCCATGACTTTACTAGTAATTGCAGAATGTTCAATACTTAAAGAAAGTTCAATTACTTCATTTAGAGATGGATTTTTGCAACCAAGGATTCTTTCTTTAATCTTCCGTGAAGAACAGTTGAAAACAAACTGGTCCCTGATATAATTATCGCAAAGAGGTCCAAACTCACATGTGGTTGCCAAAACCCTAAGGGCAGAAATGTATTCTTCAACTTTTTCACCATCTCTATGTTTCCTAGCATAAAAGTTATGTCTTTCTAACATAATATTTGGCTCTTCAGCAAATAGTTTATTTAAACGAGCCACAGCTTCAAGATATACATTCCAATTACGGTCACCACTTTGAGCAGGAGGGGAAATTGGAGGAATACTTTTAAAAATACGTTGAGCTGCTTGACCAAGGCACCCAAAAAGAATTGCAAATTTGCGTTCAGAGAAAAAATCCATAGCATCTATAGCAATAAGATGATTTTCAAATAAAGCGAACCATTCTTTCCAAACTATTTCAGGGCTTCCAGGTTTACTCAAAAAATGACGAGGTTGAGTGACATGTTGTAAATGTAAATTAGCCATAGTAACCAATATCCCCCTCTGCCAAAACAACCTTTAAATACAGTGAAGAAAAAATAAATAAATAAATAAATAAATAAAAGAAGAGCGTGCGCGTCGCTGAAGTGACGCGCTGTAAAATTATCACCAAAGAATTTCAAAGCGTGCGCATCGCTGAAGTAACGCGCTGAAAAGTTATGATAAATGAATTTTCAGAGCAAGCGCATCGCTGAAGTAACGCTTTGAAAAGATATGACAAATGAATTTCAAAGCGTGCGCATCGCTGAAATAATGCGCTAGTAATTGCCTTTACCGTAATGAATTCTCTTCTCAAAGCGTGCGCATCGCTGTAGGAATGCGCTGTTATGAAGAAAATCCATGAAACGTGTGCGTTGTAGTGAAAACGCACCGATGAAGAAAAGGATTGTTTCCAAACAAGAAAACGTGTGAGTCGTTGAGTAACGCACTGATGTTTACCAAATTAACATCTAGATTGCTTGAGACGCCTCTAAAACCTCCATGAAGAGCGGGAGTAAGGATTGGATGTTTTTAGTCTCTTCTGGCCAATCTTCAAGCTTGTGAGGTAGTGTAGGTTTTTATGGCCAATCTTCGTACATGAGACGTAAAACAGTCTATAATGGCCAATCTTCACGCTTGAATTTTAAGCCAATCACGCATAAAATGAATATCGAGGTACCTTGTTCATCGGTGAAGAGAAGAGAAAGATTCAATTAAGTACTTCACATTGAAACCGGCAAAGGTACGTCCAAAATTTGACATTAAATATTGTCCTTGCGTGGGTATGGTGGAGTTTAATCCCATCCTCGTCGCCAAAATGTTATGATGAATAATCCACAGAAGAAGGAGTAAAGTTGCAATTGGTTTTATTTCCAATTAGAAGACAAACTCCACCCGATGCGCGATGCTTCCATTCAGTGGCAAACCCCAACGGTGACTGGACACACGTTAGAAGCAACCACCAAACAGACACATCGCACGAGGATGCATTATTAAACAAATACACAGCATGCGACCACATCACGCGTGGCCGCATAATCAAATCATAACAAGAAGGATGCGTGCACATCGTGCGACACACCGCGCAATGAGCACGAGTAATTAAAGCAACCATTACAGTTAATAACAATAATCTTTATCTAAAAGAATGTGATGCTCATCAAATAGAAATACAGCACAAATCGGAGTACTTGACACTAAAAACATTCAATATCAATCCGTTTAGTATACATCTCATGAACAGCGATATAAGTAAGTGGATAGGTAGAGAGACAAAAGAAGAGAAATCATTTGCAAACAATTATGCAAATCGTAGATAGTTACATATCATTCAAGTTTTAAGATTAGAAATTCTACTGTCTGGCCATGAGAGTAAGCAGGACACTTCAAAGAAGAATTTGAAATGCAAAATGTAAGAGTCAGGAATAGCAGATCACCAGCCAGCTCACAAGAATAGGAAACAGTGATACAGCGCTCTCCTCCTGCAAAGTTTGGAATACGCTGCCTAACCCCACCTACTTCCTCAGCATGTTCACATTTCGTTCACTTTAAATGTAACTTTTTCTGTCCGCATGTCCGCTTTCACAGGAACTTGCTTTCAAGGCTCATTGTTTCCTCCATAACCTTGTTCATCACCGAAGACACACGGAAAACTGATTAAGCACTCTCCCTTCCGCACACCATGGTTTAATATTTTAAGCTAGATTTTCTGAGGCCTTTCTCTCCAACACAGAAAAAGCCATTTTCTAGGAAAAGACAAATACAACGTAAATATCTATCTTTTGCATGAGTTTATTTGCTAAAAGTGTTCTGCTTAGAAATATTAATGGTTTGCACAAGATTCAAAAAGCAATAGTATAATCATTAAACTTGCAGCCTTTTAATCTTTAGTTTCTGCTTTCGGCCTACCCCCGATGTTCTCTAAACATGTTCTCATTTATGCATGCGCCATTAAATTCAAACACGGTTAAGAGCACACATTTAACTTATTTTTTTCACAACAAATTTTATTCGATTTTGACGGTACAAATAAGTCAAGGCCCGATGTAGGCCATACAATGAACAATCGATGTAAATGGTACCATATTTGAGATGAGTATAACCATTCAGCCAGTCGAACGTCTGGCCTGTAAACTAAAACAATTACACCTGGTCCCACTAAGTACACGCCACAGCATGCAGCATGATAATTGTGTGGCAATACCTGCAATTGTCAATTTGTAACCCACTAATGAATCGTGTAATGTGTCAGGGGAACTATGGCGGTTGGGGGTGCAATATCGGGGGGAGATCTATACCTCTGTATGTCGCCAGCTAGACCAAATCTTCCTGTGTTTGTGGGGACACCCTCATGCCTGAAAGACCGTGATTTCAGCGCCCATACACTTATCCATGACTTTTTTCCAGTTTTTGATGGTCGGCTGGGTCGTCGCCTTCCATTTCTGTGCAATGTCTCTTTTGGCCAGAGTTAGGCCAAGGAACAGCAAATGTTCTTCATGGCGGTTTTCACCTATATCCTCCGTACTGTGGAGTAATAATAACTTGGGTTCATGTGGGATGGTCTAGCCCAAAACGTCACCCAGGCAGTATACAATCCTCCGCCAGAATGGCTACAACACTTCACAACTCCACATCGTATGTAGGAAAGTGCCCTCGGAGTCTCCGCAGCAGAGGCAATAAGGGGACTGAATGGCCCCCATTTGCCACAGGCGATGTCGGGTATAGTAAGCTAGATGAAAGTATTTAAACTGAATGAGGCGGTATCATGTAGAGACCGCCGCATTTCGTGGGCTTGCTAGGGCCTTAATCCAGTCATCCTCAGTCATTGTGGGAATGTCGGTCTCCTAGGCTGCTCTGGTCTTGTGCAGCGAATTTCGTGTATGTGTGGTCAAAGTTTGATAAATTTGTTGGATCTTATGTGCTCCCAGATCTATTAAAAAGAGGCCCTCTAGGGGATGAAACTCTGGTAGTTCTGCTAATCTACAAATATGGGGTGTGAGGGCATGTCCCAGTTGGAGATATTTGTGGAACAGAGAATTATGCAGCTGGAAATCCGATTGCATTTGCTGAAAGTATTTTAATGTTGATCCTTGCATGTCACCTAATGTGGAGATCCCAAGAAGGTCCCATTTGTGAAAGCCTTTAAGTGTAGCTACCGCTCCCAAGTATGTGCCTTGCCACAAGGGGGTCGTCGGAGTCAGGCGTCCCTTCCACCCAATAGCTTTAACCGTAGAGTGCCATGATTATATGACGGTTTTGCTGGCTGGGGGAAGGGTATCTAGATTGGCTTGGATGTATAGCACTTTCTGCAAGGGAGTGCCCTCCATGGCTAGATGTTCAACCGCGTAAGCAGGGTCCCCTTAAGAACTGTACCACCACTCATTGATAATTAAGAGATGGGATGCAGCGTAGTATGCATATATATCTGCAGCGGCGATACCGTCGCAATATGTCGCCTGTATGCATGTAGTTAACGCCACCCGGATCGCACCGTCTGACCATAAAAACTTATTAAGGATAGCGTTTATTTGGGTGAACCAAGAGCGGGGAATAGTATGGGGGGAAGTTCTGCAGTCTGTACTGAATTCAAGGCAAAGAAACCATCTTGAAAAAGACTGATCAGCCGTAAATCGACAAAGGGAGCTGTGACCAAATGGTGGTTTCCTCACCGACAGAGGGAAGAAGAGGGGTAATGTTATGCGACCACAAAATCGTGGGGTTTGCTGATATGAAGTTTCCTAAATATATGAATCCCTCCATGGCGTGGGAGAGCTACTTGGCCCAAGTCTTGCAGCCCTGATCCCCACACACCGGGTGAAGTATAGAGTTAGCGGGGTTGGAGCCCAGACCTGATGTCTCCCCAAACACCCGAAGGATCTGGACAATGCGAGGGCCGGAGATCCAAGGGTCCATCATAAAGAACAGGATGTCGTCGGAGTAAAGAGCGATCCTGCCAGAATACTCCTGTGACAGTCAAACCTCGTATCAGCGGGTCCTGTTTCATCCAGATGGCTAGGGGCTCTATGGCTAGGGAAAACAACAAGTGGATAAGGGACAGCCCTGCTGTGTACCAATATGGATGGGAAAGGGGGAGGATCTGTGTACCGCCACCCGTACCAAGACTGAGAGGTCAGTATATAATAGTTGAAAATAGGCTAAAAATCCAGGCCCAAAATTAATGGCGCATTGGAGCTTAAAAAGAAATGTCCAGCTTACGGAGTCAAACGCTTTATCTATATCGGCTATTAAAACAGTCGCCTGTCGATTCAGCTCCTGGGCCCAAGCAAGGGCATTATGAGCTCGTCTAATGTTATGTTGGGTAGATCGCTGTGGCATGGAAGCTAGATCGATCCGGATGAATCAGATCTTGAATATATGTGCAAAGGTGGTCCGCTAGGACCCTGCCCAAGAATATAGGCTCAAAGTTAAGCAAATAGGGGCGTGGCCAAGATGGCGATCTGAGCGGTCGCACAGCTCGGAAGCTCCCCGTTCCCGGCCCCTGTAACCAGCCAAATTCATCAGCAGATTCCCTAGTTGTGCCGCCCAACCAGAGCTAGGATTGAGGGGAGGGTGGCGAAGTCTCTGAGAGTCACTGCCAACGCCACATACCTCCGACCGGAGCCACGAGTGACTAGACGGGCAATAGCGGAAAATCGCGCCCGGTCCGGTAACACGGCGCAACGGCTAAACAGCGAGACAATCTAGGTGTCACAGTAGTGGTGGGGACGGCGGCGAACCAGTGAATTACCCCGCAAAACTGTTAGTGACCCCCAGCGACAGCAGCACAGGAGTAGCTGTGAACAGCGTAGCCATGGGGCGGCGGCCCCGGCCTGGGTAACAACGCAAATAGAGCGCGCGGCCTACAGGCCTACCCCGGAACGTGTCCATAACCCCCAAGCATAGCGGAGCAGCAGCGCTAGCAGCCTTAGCGGGGGTGCAGGAGAGGCGACACCCACTTCGGAGGTGCTTGACAGTAACTGGGGACAGACAGCCCCACGAGCCCACGTGTCTATCGCGGGGCCCATCAGCAAGGAGTGACAGGGCCCAGACGGAACGGAAAAGATCAACGGGGTGGCGAGATGGCACTGATGACGACTGCGGCCTAGGCGCGCGGGTTAAGGAAGAGCACGAGGTGCAAAGGCCCACCCTAGCACGAGCCTAGAGGCTCGGACGAGCGCCAGGGTTGAGGCGGAGCTGGGCGACACCAACCGGGCCAGCACTAAGGGGGCAGCGATCGGCCCCAAGAAGCCAAAAGAACGGTGAGACATCGGTGCCACAGTACCGCCGGCGAACCAGTGCAATACCCCACAAAACTTTGAGTGACCCTCAGCGATAGTGACGAATGCATAGGAGTAGCTAAGAACGGCCTAGCCACGGGGAGGCGGCCCGGTCCTGGGCAACAGCGCAAATCGAGTGCGCAGTTTACAGGCCTTCCCCGGAGGAAGTCTGTACCCCTAAATGTAGCGGAGCAGCAGCACCAGCAGCCTCAGTGGGGGGAGCGCAGGGGAGGTGGCTTCTACTCTGGGGGAGATTGATAGTAACGGGGGGTCAGATAGCCCTACCAGCCCACGCGTCTTTCGCGGGGGCCCAACAGCAGGGAGTGCCAGGGCCCCAACGGCACGGAAAAGATCAACGGGGGCAGCAAGATTGCACTGATACTGACTGCAGCCTAGGAGCACTGGCCAAGGGAAAGCGTGCACAAGCCTACCCTAGTACGAGGCCAGAGGCCCGGACAAGCGCTGGGGGCAAGGAGGAGTTTGGCGACACCAACGGGGACAGCGCTAAGGGGGCAGCGATCGGCCCCAGGAAGCCAGAAAACATCAGCGTGAGGTCGTCAATGCAGGCCCCGTGGCTTCTGGGGGGCCAACAAGAAGTGAGGCTGAGGCCTCGTTTACTCCATAGCCACCGCCTGGGCACACAAACAGAACGGAGACGGCACAAGCCTGGTGCACAAGATAGGCACTACAGCACCGGGTGGAGCAAGGAAGGGTGCTGCGGGAGCCCAGGGGTAAACAAGCTGAAATAGGCACACACAGAGCCGGACTACGGAGTCCAACCCTGCAGTGACGGGTGGCGCACAAGGTCCAGCGCCAAGCGACGATGATACCCACTCCGCATCCATACAGTGCCATACGTGCTGCCCAGGACTGAACGGGGCAGAGGTGCCCAGGTTAGCTGACGGGAGGGCACCCCAGAGAAAGTAGCACGCCCGCAGACCTCCCACTATAATTCCTCATGAGACCCGCTGTCGTTCCTAAGTGCAGACAGCACAACAAAGGCCGCAGCACAGGTATACAAGCGCTCCCCGGGGCCAGTGAAGCATCACTACGAGGCTCGAGGTAGATAGCACAAGCACAGCAACCCGGGAAACAGTCACACAGCCACAGAGGCCTGAGAAGAAGAAGAAGAGGAGGAGTCCCGCAGGGCGGGAGTCAGAGAGGGGCCTGCGGCCATTTTTCCTCCCATTGTAACTGGAGGGGTTTCCCGGCGACACTGTCGTGGACAAGGAACTGAGGCCCGGGTCGGATAAGCAAGAGATATCACAATGGCCACTGTGAGGAAGAAAGGGGACCGTTCAATGAAAGAAATGCTTATTAAAGGCTCCACGGCGGGAGACAGAGGGGGTCATACTTCTCCGGCCTCTAAACCACCAGCAGAACACGATGAAGGGGATGTTCCAATTACCCGGACATTTCTCGAAACACTCTTTAACACTTTCAAACACTAGAACAGGAAGTAGCTGGAGAAGTGAGAGAAATAAGACAAGACCTTGACAGATTGGGGGAACGTGTGGCCGCCATAGAGAATGGCGAGCAATCCAAAAATGAGGAGGTGGAACACCTACAGCAGGAACTCATTTGCCTCAAAGATCAGCAAGTAACCAGGCACACACGGAAGACCTTGAAAACCGCTCACGATGCAACAACATTCGCGTCCGAGGAGTCCCACTAAAGGAAGAAGGGGCAGATGTCACAAAATACCTTCAAGGACTTTTTAGGGAGGTTCTGGGCATCGACGTCCGCATCGATCGAGCCCACAGGGTGGGCATAGGGCGGCGTATACCGCCCCCGAGCCGGATATTCTTGCCTTCCTTCTGGACTTCCCATTAAAAGAGCGCATATTACGGGAGGCTAGACTGAAGCAACCCCTCACATACCAAGGTCATACCATAGCCCTCTTTCAAGACCCAGCCTCCATCACCCTACAGAAAAGGAAAGCGCCTTCTTCAAAGGGGTGCAGTACTCTTGGAGACATTCCTTTTGACTGATCTTTAAATCGAATGGCAAGTTGCACCAATTGCGCTCTCTACAAGAGACATGTGAACTGCTGGGCCTACCGCATCAAAGTCCAGAGACTTGCCCCGGACCCTCGCAACGATCTTTGGGCGGAGGCTGGCAGAGAGTGGGCCGCAGGTTCTCGATCGCCGCTGACACAAAGCCGGACCGAGCAACTATGACGCACGAACGGGCATCGGCCCTAGCAGTGGTGTCAAGAGACACCTCATTGCCTGAGAAACTTTAATTTGCACATGGGGACCTAAAAAGCACCATTCTCTGGCTGGCTGGGGAAGGGGGTTGGGGGCAGGGAGCCCGGGTCGACTGGGTTACACGGATACCCTGATTTCTCCTCACCACATGCCAGCGGCCTTGGATGGCGGGCATTGGACTATGGCTGACTGTTGGAAATGTTGGGTTTAGGTTAGAGAGGGGTAGGAGATGGAGGGGGGAGAAAGTTAGGGCATCATGGAAGAGGGGGGGAGTTCGGGACGGGGAAAGGGAGGTAGGGGGGAAGAAACCGGTGTGCTATCCACTGAGGGGATCTGCGGGGGGCGGCCACAAGGGCAGGTTCCCACTGACAAGCCTGTCCCAACTCATGTAGACAGAATGTCAAGACCTACCATACAAGTTACCACCCTTAATGTGAAGCGGTTAAATAACCCCATTAAAAGATGAGCCATCTTGTCTTATCTGGAGAACTCAGGAGCTTCGATATGTCTCCTGCAAGAAATGCATCTACTGTTCAAAGATTGGCATAGAATGAGGTCCCAGGCGTTTCCCCAGCATTTTTACTTCTCTACTGCAGATAAGAAAGTGGGGGTAGCTATATTGTTTGCTAGACACTTCCAGGGCACGGTGGGTGATAAGGGGGTAGAGATTAAAGGCAGGCTGCTGGCATATAAGGTGGGGGTGGGAGGCACTTCCATGGTCGTGGGGTCCCTTTATGTACCCACCTCAGGTCAGGAATCCTTTTTCAAGGGAGCCCTATCAGAGATTCTAAGCCCTCAAGACAGACAGGTCCTAGTGGCAGGCGACCTCAACTTGGTCATGGACCCAGAGAAAGATAGGTCGGGCCATCGCTATGGCTCCACAGGAGCAATATCGTCAGAGGGGAGGAACTGGATGAGTCGCAGGGGATTGGTGGATTGGTGGATCTGTGGCGGGAGGTTCAACCTCAGAGCACACAATACTTCTTTTACTCGCATTTGCACCATACATACGCAAGGCTAGACCACTTTATCGGGTGCTCAGAGCCTAATACATTAGTAGTCAAGTCAAATAAACTTTATTCGGTTCACACATTATGAAACCATAAAAGTTACAACTTACAAATTCTAATACATATCCATTAAAAGAACAAGACATGTTACATTACATTAAAAGTACAGGACCGAGTGTAAAGTGCAAACGTTGTACTGAGTGTTCAATAGTAGGGGTATGTGAAGGAAGGACACAGAGAATCCAATATTATTATTTTTTTTAAAACAGATTTGTCATACAGTACATATTCCAAATCCTTCAGGGGTCCAAAAATTTTCTAATTTTCATTGAGCGTACATTTCTAAAATTTAACTTTAAAAAAAAAAGGTTTTAAATAGAAGCTCCAAGGGGTTTCATAGAACTTACAGAAGAACACAAAGTGCAGCAGATCCTGTGGAGACATTGTCGCAGCCACAGGGTGCTAGCACTTTCTCTTTGTGACACCCTCTAGGAACAGCTGATAAAAGATGGAAATAATCCATTCTAAACCTGATTAACAGAAAGCGCTCATAAGAGGGTACCGGCCATTGTAGGTATGGTTCCAGGTCCAGAGAAGTCCTGAGTAGTATATGTTTACGTACACTGTTCTTTAACAGTTCTCTTTCTTCTCTTGCCATTTTTTTACGTAACATAAAGGAGCTCTTTACAAGATCCACATCTTCCCTGGTGATACAATCAGGTGTTAAAAACAGTTCTGGACGTCCCAGCTTTCTGAAGCTCCCCTGTAGATATTTAAGCCAAGGAATATAAATCATGTGATCTAGGCTCAAAGTCTCTTTTAAGATTTTATGTGTAAGGTCAAGGTGTTCATTTAGCCAACAAGAACGCATGGCCAGGGTATCACGGATGTATGGGGTGCATGTTTCTTCGTGAACCGTTAGGTTCGCCGTCCCTTGTGGGATACACAACAGCCGCTTTAAAAAGTTGTTTTCGGTCACCTGCAGGCCCTCAAGACCAGAGTACCCCCATAAATCGCTCCAGTAACTAGCTATAGAGACACTTTTAGCTTGATAAATTTTCAGCGTAGCGGCCACCGGGCGGTAGCCCATTTGAGCCGCAAAGCTAAATAGTGCTGCATTGGACCTAACAACCTCTCCCCTTTTCTTGTTAAGCAGAGCGGCCCAGTTCAGTTTATCATCCAATAGGACGCCCAGATAGGAGAACGTTGTGGAAATAGGCACTCTAACACCATTTACCTTGAAAGGATACTGCTTTTTGGGACGCTGCCCTACCTGCATTACATATGATTTGGAGTTGTTTAGGGCCAGGTCTCTATCATCCATAAACCCCCGGAATGTATCAAGTAGGGTCTGTAAACCTTTGCGGGTACATGGCAGGAGGACGGCGGCGTCCGCATATAGCAAGACGGGTTGACCCCGGCGTCCCACGTATGGATAATCAGCCCCCGTTTCCCGCAGGGTTCTTTCTAGGTCATTAATGTAAAGATTAAAAAGGAATGGTGCAAGAATACACCCCTGTCGTACCCCCGTTCTATTTTAAAATTCCTGGTCACCTTGAGATCAGAAGCATATCTAATGTTTGCCCGTGTATCTCTATGTAGTTCCATCAGAAAGTCCACCAAATTGGGCTTCACCCCCATGTTCCTCATGGATTGCCACAGCTTTTCCCGATTGACACAGTCAAAAGCGGATGACAAATCCATAAAGGCCAAGTAGATTGTCCCTGGGCGGGCGATGGTATACTTTCCGAAGATAAGGTAGAGATTAAGACATTGTGCCATGGTCGAGTGGCCTGGGCGGAACCCAAACTGGATGTCTGAAATGATCTTGATATATTCGGCCGAGACAATCAATCTCTTAAGATGACTCCTCCTATATCCTTTACTACGGAGTCAATGAGGGAGATCGGTCTATAGTTCATAGTACAGTCACGGTCTCCCTTCTTAAAAACTGGCACAATAGTAGAGATTCCCCAGAATTTTTGGGCAGCCTACTTTAGTACATTAGTAGACGAAGCGGACATCATTCCAGCTGCACTTTCTGACCATGACGCTATGTCAGTAACTATCGCAGTCCCATGGACTTGAACACCAAAGTTCGGTAGCGACTACAGGAGAACTTACTACAAAGAAAGGGGGTAACCAACAACTACACAAAAGCATCACTGACTACTTCATGACTAACGACAATACACACACGCCCCTGACAGCACTGTGGGGGGCCCTTAAAGCGGTGGTGAGGGGGGAACTGATAGCTATCTCCGTGGCAGAAAGAAGAGAACAAAAAGAAAAAAGGGAAATACTCATTGCCAAGGTGGTGGAATTAGAGAGGGTGCGCCGTCGAATGGGAACTCCCAGGATCTGGCGGCAATTGAAAACTGCCAGGGCACAGCTCACAGGCCTTAACCTAGACAGAGCTGAGTATGAGGCCCTGAGGCTTAAGCACACATATTACGTAGGAGGAGATAAAACAGGGCATCTCCTTGCAAGCAAACTCAGAGCCCGCACCCATCGGTCTAAAATTGCAACCCTCTATAACGCCCAGGGAGAGATGGTGGGAAAAGACGACCAAATAGCGGAGGCCTTTCGGGACTTCTATGCATCTCTCCATAGCAAGGAGCCGAATATCGACACTGGCGGGGAGGCCTATCTTCAACAGGCGGCGACGACAGCTATCAATGCGACAGGAGCCGCAGCATTAGACGCGCCTATCAGGCTCGAGGAAATGATCAGCGCGAACTCCCGCCTTAAACCCTTGAAATCTCCTGGGCCAGATGGCTTTTTCGGACGTGTTTTATAAACCTTTTGCCCGCTCCTGACACCAATTATAACCCGACTTTTAAATTCCTTTCAGGGACCTGGATCTATCCCGTCAGACATGCTGGAGGCAGACATAATTGTGTTGCCCAAACCAGGAAAAGACGTCACCCAATGTGTCGCTTACAAGCCGATATCCGTCCTCAACTTGGACACCAAACTTTTCACAGGAGTCCTCACAGCCAGACCTGGCCCACGATTACCTGGTATCTTCGAACCAGATCAATCTGGTTTTATCCCAAACAGACAATGCAGCGACAACACTCAACGCCTCATGCATCTAATCGACAAGGCCCATTACATAGGGATGGACGCCATGTTACTGTCGGTAGATGCTGAAAAGGCGTTCCACAGGGTGGACTGGGACTTTCTGGACAAAACATTGGCACATTTTGGCATCAGGGACAAATTTCGGGCCTGGGTCGCGAGCTGCTATGATAAGCCAAAGGTGACAATATGAGTTAATGGTACAAGCTCCCAACCGTTTAACATTAGACGGGGCACGAGGCAGAGGTGCCCACTGTCACCCCTCATCTTCGCACTCTACGTAGAACCCCTAGCACAGAGGATTCAGGACAACCCTGAAATCTCCGGTATTCCCTTTGGAGGGGAACAGCATACAATCAGTCTATATGCAGACAACATCTTGGCAGCTCTGGAATCACCCAAACGTTCAGCGCCGGCCTTCCTGCTGGAGCTGGCGGCTTTTGGGAACGTGTCGGGCTTTAAAATAAATATGGGGAAATCGATGCTCTTACCTCTGGGTCTCAACGGGAATATGGGGGACTTCAACCCCATGCTTCGATCCCATACCTGGGGATAGTCCTGGCCCCATCTACTGAGCAGACATTCACCCAAAACGATATGAATCTTACCTCCCAAATACTCGGAGATATGCGAAGATGGCAGAAGCAACCTCTATCCCTTCTTGGCCGCATCGCGGATGTAAAGATGTCCATCTTACCCAAAATACTGTACACCTTCCAAACTATTCCGTTGGGGGCCCCCCATGGGAACCATTGTTAAATTTCGGAACCTTAAGTTTCGGAACCTTCAGGTCGGTGACACACATGCATGACAACCAAGTTCCATTTTTTCTATAAAATAATCAACCGTCTCAATGGAGATCCCTCCATATTCACTAGGATGGAGATCCACTGCACACAAATAGGTTTGATTTCCAAACTTTTCATCAAACAGCTTTTTTGGTATTATGTACAAAAGAGAGCAGAAACGAAATTTCATTCACAGCTCCACACTATTGATTTTTACTATAGCAGATGGAAGTTCAGGTTTAGAATTGCAATACAGTCCCTTTACATCTACTTGAAAAATTAGGTCTTGTACAACTTCATTTACCACTTATCCCTTGTCTCTCTTTCATTTAGTTCTGCAACACTTTCCAAAGTAACCTTTCTTGTCACATTAATTATATATGACATGGACATGTAGGGCAGGCCAGTCGCTGTCACTGGCCTTGTACCCCTGCCTACCACATCTAAAGCACTCTGCTCCAAATGTACTCTTTTCATATTTTTATCGCTATTACTCGCTTTAATTATACACACAAAGTTTCAACAGTCTTTATCTTTGTCCCATCTTGCTTCAGATTATTCAATTCCTCTGCATATTTCAAATAATGTTCCACTCTCTTTGCAATTAGTATGACTCCATTGGGGGGGGGGGTCATCCTTCATTCATAACTTCTCCCTGATTTCTCACTGCAACACTTTAATACCAGTTGATCTCTGATCCTCTCATCTGTTGCTCCCACCAAATTTACACATGGCTGCCAAGTTCTTCAAACTGGTTACATTATTCCTCCGCAGTTTCTGTGCTACCTTGCTACCTCATTCTAAAATGGATGGTATCTTTCCATTATTGTACTTACATGAGGCACGTAATGGTGATCAAGCTTTTCTATAAAAATCTCATTTTACTTAAATCCCTTGCATCATCTGCACTCAATTCTGAAAGTGTCGCCAAAACCTCTTGACCCTCTCCTCCTAAGCACTGTAATAACAAATATTTTCATTCTGCACTAAAAGTTGTGACGCAAACTCTTGCCTATTTTATAAAAAATGTTTTCAAGTTATTCCACTTTATTGGTGGAATCCCCGGATTGCTTAAAAAAACTGAGGAGGTGTAACGTTCTGCATCTTTCTTTTCTAACCTAGATTACCTATTCCAGTAATATTATATATCTTAAAATATCTTCACTACTGCAAGCCACACAGAAAAGAACATTAATTACACCAATTACTCATAGACTAGAAGAATAAAAGTTCTCTGAAATCAATCTATTTATATCCATCTCCAAAGAGTGTTTAGGTGTACTTGTCACCATCAATACCATGTGGTTTATAACAGGCAGTCAAAGTAACAGGTGTGCTTGTCATCGTAATTCAGATATACTTTTGATGCGGCTCAAAACGGACAGGAAAAACTCAATTACCAGCTTCAGGTGTGCCTGTCACTGCGATAGTTAGGGATAGACAGGTACGTCCATCACCGCAATTTAACCCAATCAGCATTTACAAACGAAGTGACAAGCTGGGAGAAAACAAGACCAGAATAGATGTCTTCCCAATATTTCAAAGTGGCCATCAGTGTCGCTTTATTTTCAAGGCCTCTGAGTGCATTGGGGTTGTTCTGTCGATGCGCTGGTTCAACTCAAGTGAGAACTCCAAGATAGCCACAACATACAGGACGCGCTCTAGTTGCTAGCATCAACACGTGCTCAATGCCAATCCAATCCAAAAAGCTTTATTCGACAGATAAATATCATAAAAGCAAAATGCAACAAATAAAAGCTCATTTTTTATTACAAAAATTACAGTGCAGTATTTTTTTTAAAATACAATAAAAATATAAAAATATAAATCAAACTTGCACTTAGTTAAGATCAGATTAAACAGCTAGCATAATGCATTAGATACAAATATTGGATTGTCCTAGTTAAAAATACAATAGGTTATTAAGCATACACATTAGTTTAGTAGAGTAAACTACGGACATGGATGCCAGTAGTAAGGAAATGATACAATCCATCACCATTCATTTTTTGACAGGTGGGAACGCCCCCTGGAAGTGACGTAGGAGCCGGAAGTCCTGCCCCGGAAGTCTGGGGACGGAAGTCCCTCCCCGGAAGTACCTGGCCGGAAGTCCCTGACAGGAAGTCTGGGGCCGGAAGTCCAGGGTCTGAGGGCACCCTTCCCCAGAGGGGCAGTGGTGGAAGTGGGGCATGTGTAGTGTGCGAGTGCCCTTCACAAAGGAATTAATGGATGTGTGTCAAGGGGTGTAGAGTGATGGTGTGGGGTGCCTAGGGCTAGCGGCAAGGCCGCCAGTAGGACCTACAGGGGTGCTTTAGGGTTGTGGGATGGATGAGCAGAGACTTACCTGTGTGCGCAATTTTTGTTGGGTCAGCAGGGACATGCCTGGGCAAGCAGGAACATGTCTGGGCATGTCCACTGGCTAGTAGAGGCTGTAGCCTGATGTTGCTTGAGCAGCGTCGAGGTCCATCTGTGGAATGGGAGCCCTAGAGTGTTTCAGGGTCTTTTTTGGGAGATAGGCCAGCCCCCCAGGAGGCGTGCCTGTTGCCGATGGAGTTCCAGAGTGGTGGCCTGAGACGTGGGGGCGTGCCATAGGCAGCAGCGGGAAGGAAAGCCATTGGCCCTAAAAGAGGAGGGAAGTTAGGCCATTGGATTGCGATGGTGGTAATTTTGCCGCCTAATTTTAAAAAGTCTATGGGCGAAAGTGACAGCATTTATGAAAATAAAAACAAGGGTTATGCAATTGCGATTTCTTTTACATATGTGGTAATGTATTTGGGGGTGATAAACATGGCCATCTTGTAAAGCAGCAGCAGGGGATTGGCAACATGTCCAGGCAGTGTTCTGTAACTTGCTAGACTGTGCTACATCAGCCCAGACTACAAGGGTGCCTGTGCAATATCTTGCACAACCTAAGTTTAAAGGGCCTGGTGTAAAATGATTCCTATTGTGAAAAGGAAAAAATAAATACATATTTTAAATGTCTCTGATGTAAAATGATGTCTGTTATGGAGACCAAAATAGGGTAAATAAATAAAAACACCCTCTGTGCAGTTGTCATTTCTTTCTTTCTAAAGGAACTTAATAATTGAGGGATAATAAACACGGGCCTGTATGTAATGCAACTGTGTGGGCTGTGTATCAGGACAGTGCCTGGTTCTTTATCATACTAAGGTGCTGTCACAGACCTAAACAGTAAAGTTTCTGGTGCAACATAATGCACAGCCAAAGTTGAAATGCACAATGTAAGTGACAATTACTAAAAGAAAATAAACCTTTTGAAAGGCACTGATGTAGAATGATACAAGTCATGAAAAGGAAAATAAAATGCATAGTGATGACATGTGTTGTGTATTGTGTTTTTCTTTCTAAGTGAGGGTAATGTGTTGGAGTTTATTAATAAGGGTCAGTATGTAGGGCAAAACCTAACACCACGCCAATCTACACCACGCCAATCTACACCACACCAAATCCCAACATCCTACACATTGCACCACTGGATACAAGTATACTTATACCAGATTATAACATCCCACACTTTATAGCAAGCCATATCACATGCTATCATATTGTACCCCACGCACCCATCAACCCCTCCCTTAGTTCCCTATGGTTCCACCACAGACTACATCACACCATGCAGTATACATGCCATTCAATACAACAACTATCCATATATAGGAGCAATTACATGCAACATCACAGCACAGCAGGACTATACAACAACAAAGTTCACTTAGTACATATCACCACACCGCACCACTGAACACACCAACATACCACACAAGACAATCTCATATTGCACCACTCCACTTGAGTCTACCTCACTACAGCCCATTATATCATGTACCAACATATTCCATCATGTCACATCATCAATTTTCAACACCACCTCTTTCAGTACCACACTACTCTCAACACACTTACAATACCACACTATGCCACACTTTCTCGGACTTTGGCACACCATATCAATACGTCTCACCTTAAAGGTCTGTGTACCACATCACCAAATGCCACATAACACCATACCTCACCTTACCACACTAAATTGCCATGTAATTACTATACAATTCAATGTAGTACAATAGCCAAGAACACACTTGACTCCCCACACCGCCCTATACCACCCACTGCAACACCACATCAGTCTAAACCATACCTACCTGCTTCTTTACATAAGTTACATCAAGACACAAGTCTGACACAGATAAGGAGGGTATTCAACATCTAGTATAAACCATCTATCTATTATGGCAAAACTCTTCCTGTCACTTTGCCGCCCCTCACAGCACCCTTGTTGGCTTCATAACTCCACACAGGACCATACAGTCTATGGTGTACAACACAACACACCCTACTGTACCACAACACCCCTCCCTGTTCACCATACCACATATGCCACATAGCAACACTAAATCTAGCACCACACTAATGCACACCACACCAATCTACACCACACCAAAACGCAACATCCTACACATTGCACCACCAGATACAAGTATAGTTATGCTAAATGACAACATCCCACACTTTATACTAAGCCACATCACATGCTATCATATTGCACCACACCCGTCCATCAACCCTTCTCACAGTTCCCTATGCTTCCACATCAGACTACAACACACCATGCAGTATACATGCCATTCAATACCACAACTATCCATATAAGAGCAATTACATTGCTCAGCACAGCAGAACTATACAACAACAAAGTTCACTTAGTACATATCACCACACCGCACCACCGAACACACCAACATACCACACAAGACAATCTCATATTGCACCACTCCACTTGAGTCTACCTCACTAAAGCCCATTATATCATGTACCAACATATTCAATCATGTCACATCATCAATTTTCAACACCACCTCTCTCAGTACCACACCACTCTCAACACACACACTATCACACCATGCCACCCTTTCTCAGACTTTGGCACACCATATCATTAAGTCTCACCTTAAAGGTATGTGTACCACATCACCAAATGCCACATAACACCATACCTCACCTTACCACACTAAATTGCTATGTAATTACTATACAACCCAATGTAGTACAATAGCCCAAACCACACTTGACTCCCAACACTACCCTACACCAGCCACTGCAACATCACATCAGTCTAAACCATACCTACCTGCTTCTTTACATAAGTTACATCAAGACACAAGTCTGACACAGAAAATGAGGGTGTTGAACATCTAGTATACACCATCTATCTATTATTGCAAAACTCTTCCTGTCACTTTGCCGCCCCTCACAGCACCCTTGTTGTCTTCATACCTCCACACAGGACCATACATTCTATGGTATACAACACACCCTACTGTACCACAACACACCTCCTTGATCACCATACCACATATGTCACATAGTACTTAATTTGTTTCACAAACCGAAAAGTCTCGGTTTGTGAAACAAATTAAGTACAAAAATAAAACCATTGTTATGCAACTGAGCTTTTGCTCTACGTGTGAGTGTGGGGACATGGCTGAGAAACATGACATTCTTGTACAGCATGTGCTAGGATTCATCAACATGTATAGGCATAATTTTTTAATTGTAAAATAGGCTGCTCCAGCCCAGAAGGGCTGAATGGGGCAAGTTACACAAACGGCTGCAAACCCGTCCTGGAGCTGTAACATGATGGAAAAATGTAAGTGGACTGATGTGACATTTTTAGCGCCTGAAGACTGTCAAGACACGAAGATCCTTCTACGCGGGAGTCAGCTGTCAGGGACTGATAAGCACGACCGCCTTGTAAAAGAGTGGCGCGAAATGGGCACAAGGGACTCTTAGGCGGGACAGTGTATGAGAGGGAGAGTGAAAACATGACAATTTTAAAGGCACGCATTTTACACCTTTGGAGTGTGCAGAAAAAAAAAATTGAAATGCAACATGTAAGCTTTTATCCATGAGTTTCCTGCCTGTCTAGGACCCGACGAGGCTTCCACGCGGGGAGAGGGGTGGCATGGCCTGATAAGCATGGGAGTCTTGCAAAAAGTGTCGCTGAGGGTCTGGACATATGCACAGTCATGATGTTCTTAGACAGGGAAAGGTCGGTGGAAGTATGACATTTTTTAAGGCGCTCTTTTTACACCTTGGGAGTGTGCAGAGAAAACATTGAAAAAAGGGACTTAACTGCAATTGGACTCTAAAACACCTCATTTTCTGTGTCAGACTTGTGTCTTGATGTAACTTATGTAAAGAAGCAGGTAGGTATGGTTTAGACTGATGTGATGTTGCAGTGGGTGGTGTAGGGTGGTGTTGGGAGTCAAGTGTGGTTTGGGCTATTGTACTACATTGGGTTGTATAGTAATTACATAGCAATTTAGTGTGGTAAGGTGAGGTATGGTGTTATGTGGCATTTTGGTGACGTGGTACATACGTGGTACATAGACCTTTAAGGTGAGACTTAATGATATGGTGTGTCAAAGTCTGAGAAAGGGCGGCATGGTGTGAGAGTGTGTGTGTTGAGAGTGGTGTGGTACTGAGAGAGAGGGTGTTGAAAATTGATGACGTGACATGATGGAATATGTTGGTACATGATATAATGGGCTTTAGTGAGGTAGACTCAAGTGGAGTGGTGCAATATGAGATTGTCTTGTGTGGTATGTTGGTGTGTTCGGTGGTGCGGTGTGGTGATATGTACTAAGTGAACTTTGTTGTTGTATAGTTCTGCTGTGCTGAGCAATGTAATTGCTCTTATATGGATAGTTGTGGTATTGAATGGCATGTATACTGCATGGTGTGTTGTAGTCTGATGTGGAAGCATAGGGAACTGTGAGAAGGGTTGATGGACGGGTGTGGTGCAATATGATAGCATGTGATGTGGCTTAATATAAAGTGTGGGATGTTGTCATTTAGCATAACTATACTTGTATCTGGTGGTGCAATGTGTAGGATGTTGCGTTTTGGTGTGGTGTAGATTAGTGTGGTGTGCATTAGTGTGGTGTTAGATTTAGTGTTGCTATGTGGCATATGTGGTATGGTGAACAGGGAGGGGTGTTGTGGTACAGTAGGGTGTGTTGTGTTGTACACCATAGACTGTATGGTCCTGTGTGGAGTTATGAAGTCAACAAGGGTGCTGTGAGGGGTGGCAAAGTGACAGGAAGAGTTTTGCCATAATAGATAGATGGTTTATACTAGATGTTGAATACCCTCCTTATCTGTGTCAGACTTGTGTCTTGATGTAACTTATGTAAAGAAGCAGGTAGGTATGGTTTAGACTGATGTGGTGTTGCAGTGGGTGGTATAGGGCGGTGTGGGGAGTCAAGTGTGTTCTTGGCTATTGTACTACATTGAATTGTATAGTAATTACATGGCAATTTAGTGTGGTAAGGTGAGGTATGGTGTTATGTGGCATTTGGTGATGTGGTACACAGACCTTTAAGGTGAGACGTATTGATATGGTGTGCCAAAGTCCGAGAAAGTGTGGCATAGTGTGGTATTGTGTGTGTGTTGAGAGTAGTGTGGTACTGAGAGAGGTGGTGTTGAAAATTGATGATGTGACATGATGGAATATGTTGGTACATGATATAATGGGCTGTAGTGAGGTAGACTCAAGTGGAGTGGTGCAATATGAGATTGTCTTGTGTGGTATGTTGGTGTGTTCGGTGGTGCGGTGTGGTGATATGTACTAAGTGAACTTTGCTGTTGTATAGTCCTGCTGTGCTGTGATGTTGCATGTAATTGCTCCTATATATGGATAGTTGTTGTATTGAATGGCATGTATACTGCATGGTGTGATGTAGTCTGTGGTGGAACCATAGGGAACTAAGGGAGGGGTTGATGGGTGCGTGGGGTACAATATGATAGCATGTGATATGGCTTGCTATAAAGTGTGGGATGTTATAATCTGGTATAAGTATACTTGTATCCAGTGGTGCAATGTGTAGGATGTTGGGATTTGGTGTGGGGTAGATTGGCGTGGTGTAGATTGGCGTGGTGTTAGGTTTTGCCCTACATACTGACCCTTATTAATAAACTCCAACACATTACCCTCACTTAGAAAGAAAAACACAATACACAACACATGTCATCACTATGCATTTTATTTTCCTTTTCATGACTTGTATCATTCTACATCAGTGCCTTTAAAAAGGTTTATTTTCTTTTAGTAATTGTCACTTACATTGTGCATTTCAACTTTGGCTGTGCATTATGTTGCACCAGAAACTTTACTGTTTAGGTCTGTGACAGCACCTTAGTATGATAAAGAACCAGGCACTGTCCTGATACACAGCCCACACAGTTGCATTACATACAGGCCCGTGTTTATTATCCCTCAATTATTAAGTTCCTTTAGAAAGAAAGAAATGACAACTGCACAGAGGGTGTTTTTATTTATTTACCCTATTTTGGTCTCCATTACAGACATCATTTTACAACAGAGACATTTAAAATATGTATTTATTTTTTCCTTTTCACAATAGGAATCATTTTACACCAGGCCCTTTAAACTTAGGTTGTGCAAGATATCGCACAGGCACCCTAGTAGTCTGGGGCTGATGTAGCACAGTCTAGCAAGTTACAGAACACTGCCTGGACATGTTGCCAATCCCCTGCTGCTGCTTTACAAGATGACCATGTTTATCACCCCCAAATACATTACCACATATGTAAAAGAAATCACAATTGCATAACCCTTGTTTTTATTTTCATAAATGCTGTCACTTTCGCCCGTAGACTTTTTAAAATTAGGCGGCAAAATTACCACCATCGCAATCCAATGGCCTAACTTCCCTCCTCTTTTAGGGCCAATGGCTTTCCTTCCCGCTGCTGCCTATGGCACGCCCCCACGTCTCAGGCCACCACTCTGGAACTCCATCGGCAACAGGCACGCCTCCTGGGGGGCTGGCCTATCTCCCAAAAAAGACCCTGAAACACTCTAGGGCTCCCATTCCACAGATGGACCTCGACGCTGCTCAAGCAACATCAGGCTACAGCCTCTACTAGCCAGTGGACATGCCCAGACATGTTCCTGCTTGCCCAGGCATGTCCCTGCTGACCCAACAAAAATTGCGCACACAGGTAAGTCTCTGCTCATCCATCCCACAACCCTAAAACACCCCTGTAGGTCCTACTGGCGGCCTTGCCTCTAGCCCTAGGCACCCCACACCATCACTCTACACCCCTTGACACACATCCATTAATTCCTTTGTGAAGGGCACTCGCACACTACACATGCCCCACTTCCACCACTGCCCCTCTGGGGGAGGATGCCCTCAGACCCTGGACTTCCGGCCCCAGACTTCCTGTCAGGGACTTCCGGCCAGGTACTTCCGGGGAGGGACTTCCGTCCCCCGACTTCCGGGGAAGGACTTCTGGGGAAGGACTTCCGGGGCGGGACTTCCGGCTCCTACGTCACTTCCAGGGGTTGTTCCCACCTGTCAAAAAATGAATGGTGATGGATTGTATCATTTCCTTACTACTGATGCCAGAAACTAATAGAGCAATTGGTTGGGAGAGATTTTGATTTTATGCGCGATTCAACCCCACCATGTCTCATCAACACTTGGCAAATCCCTGCAAACACATGCTTTACCAATACCGCTCACCACCTGGATCAGCAACTTCGATTAATCCTCTTCATGGATATCTCCAGGGTGTTAATATTGGCACACCGCGCTGCGATGGATTCCTACAGGATTCTACATTACAACTTTGAGGCGTCTTGACAACTCTCTCTCTGCATCAAGCAAGTCGCCAAAAGTGGTGATAAGATCATGTACAAACGTCAAGAAGTTCAAGTATGAAGTGCAGAGATTTATTATAAACACCCCAGGCAGCTGTTGTTCCTGCACTAATTGAACCACCGGTATTCAAACCACATTCCAGAACTCCCCTTTGTTATGTGTTCAGTGCAAGCTAAAGTCACGACATCACAAGGGCCACTTTTATGTGTTCTAGATTAAAACCTACTGAGCGTCTCAGACTTTCGATATGCACTGATTGCGTAATTTGGTAATCTGACCAGAGGTCCTTGTTAAAGGTCTAGAACAGTGCTCAATTTGAGCCAGTGGGGGCACCAGCACTTACTTTTGAGGGCTGGCACATATTTTGCTACAGCAGACAGTTTCCGAGGCCAACAGAAGGAAAAACAAACAAAACAAAAAGAAGGAGGAAAAGAAGCACAGGCAATTTGTCACCAAGAAAGAAGACACCTTTAAGAATGAGATAACTGGCAGCAAATTAAAGAGGCCTGTGGTTGACTGTGCACCCTTGCTAATTACGCTCTTACATTTTATTGCGCCAGCCGCGGGTGTCTGAGCAGCGCTTTGAGCGCAGCACCTATTGTTTTTCAAAGAAAGCACTGGTCTGGAATATTTATTTATATTAGACTGTGGTCATAATTATGACTGATGTTAGCCAAGACTTTTGAATCTAATGAAATTACATGATACTTTACTTACTTATAAGGGGATTTCAGCTAGCCCTTTTCATCCATTAGTTTGCCCTTGTGTCACTCACATTTTTCTTACTACCACTACAGCATACAGGATGCAGCAGGGATCATACCACTTCAGACACTGGCTAACTTCACTGAGTAATGGAATCCTGCCCTTCCACAAGAAGCACATCCACACTCAAGGCAGTACATTTAATTGCTAGGAACTACTATAATGACATGCTTTATGAGAGCGAAAAATATTTTTGCTTTAACTCAAGGTTTTTATTTTTGGATTGATGAGGGCCTGACAGCTTCATAAACAAAGTTTTTCAAAACCCAATATAAAACAGACATTCACAAAGGTAAAGGGCTGGTGAACAACGAAATTACTAGTGGCTTTGCAAATGCTTGTTTTTTTTAATGTGTTTTATCTTTAGTTGTGGTCGGCCAGTCCAAGATACTAAGAGCACAGTAGAAAGAAGTCCATCCAGCTGAAGGGACCACAATCAGGATAAACCAGACATCATCATAGAAGTCTATTGGGCTCACCGAGAAGTGCCATTGGAAGCACCCAGGATAAGCCTTAGACACTCAATAAACAGTTTGGAGGGACCAAGTAGGTATACGGGGTTCACGGAGACAGGGACTAAGAGGTCACTCAGCATCAACCATAGACATCACAGAAGTAGGTCTATTAGGTGCACCCAGAATCAGTGATAAAGACACCCATGAAAACTTAATACACAACTGAAGTAGGTGTATGGGGTTCATTTCGGCACCAAAACACCAATTGTATTGCTGATCTGTGCTACTAGGAGGAAGAGGGAGCATTTCAAAAAGTCACAGCAAATGGTGGGCACAGGAGAGGGGTGGAGGGGATCCCCTGGTGAGATATCACAAAACATGCAAAATCATACAATTTTGTTAGTTGATGTAAAAAGAGAGGTGCACGGTAATTTTTGCAAAGCAGACTAGAAGTCCTCAATAGCTTTAAGTATTTATATAAGTAATGAATACCTGCAGGTGATGCTCCCTTTCCAGCCAGCCATCAAGTGACTGAGAAACGAACACTCAACATATTCTGTAAGGAGTGTTCCAATACAGAACAGAATTACACCATGTGCATTTAAAGATACATAACAGATTACAAAACATCCTCTTCCCTTTACACACAAAAAGGAACATTAATTGGATGAAATTATAAGATACCAAACCTAAAAATTACTGATGCTATCAGCAAAAAAAAGAAAATGTTCTAATAAAGAAAAACATCAATTACAAACATAATCCCTCAATTACCTGGGTGGATAACTGTTCCTAAAACACATTGTTCTATCTCCTAGAACTCTCCCACCCACAACATCCACATAATAAATCAGCATATGACAACTACAACCTTCTATCACACTCTTTTTCGTCAAAAGAACCATTCCCTCGTATCTTCTCATACAAAGCCACCCTGCGCCTATTCCACATTTCACCATTTTCCCAAAAAACATACCGTTCATGCACTTCTTTCATCTGAAAAGGTCCACAAAACTTAATACAACTCCCATCAAACCTCCCACTTTTGACTTTGACTAAATTACCAGGTTTCACATTTTCATACACACCACTCCCTTGAGGAACATTGGTCAGATCCTCATTTCCATCAACAATCCTTCCATCCATGCAGGAGACATTTTAGTGTTGGCATCAAGTCCCCTCATCACTTTAAATGGAATTTCTTTAGGGGCACCATTTTCTGTTGTGCGATACGTCCATACTAGCTCCCCCCCATCATTTTTGCATTTCCTCTATTCACAAAAGCCATTTGCACAACCCCCTTAATCAAGCAGTTTCCCCTGTCAACATCACCATTGCCTTGTGGGTTGTATAATGATGTGCGAGAATGACTTATACCAAAAGCCTCTAAAAACAACTTAATTTCCCTAGAAGTCAGCGGCGTACCATTATCAGTTATCAACTTGACTGGGGCCCTTCTTCTCTGAATACATCTTCCAAGGTTTCAATGGTTTTCTTGATTGTGATTTCGCACATAAACTTGACCACCAACCACTTTGAGTGCACGTCAACTATAACTAAGGCAAATCTAGTCAGAAGTCAAAAACCTCATTGTACCAATAAAGCCCATGCAAACAGTGTGCCATAGTTTCCCAGGATTTGGGATTTCACCCATGAGAGATTGATTACTAATTGTTTCCCTTTTCTCTCCTTGCTTGCAATCTACACACACCATCACCCAATCAGTAACAGCTTGATCCACTCCTGGCCACTAATAGTTCTCACATAGCCCTCTTTTAGTAAGTGTTTGACCTAAATGGCCTTCATGCGCCACCTTAATCTACTCAACACGCACACCTTGGGGAGGAACAAATGTGTTACTTCTAGAAATCAGACTTTCACTACAAACAGACAGTCCGTCAACTATCTTCACAAAAGGACGGACTGATACTGGAACTGTACTCCCTTGTTTAACTCCTTTATTTACCATCTCCATTACTATAGTCAAAACAACATCTTCTTCCTTACTCCGAAGCCAACGTTGCTTTCCAATTGTGCCCTGTGTTGTGCCAACCACATCATCTACATAAGCCACAGCACTCTCATCACCATACACTTCTAAACCCTCTCTGTCAACTTCTTGCCACTGTAAGGGTAGTCTGGACAAACTATCTGCCTGTGTGTTCTTTCATCCAGGTAAATAGTCCACCTTATATTGATATTCTTGTAGCCGTGCTGCTTAATGAGCTAATCTTGCAGAAACATTTTCCGCTCCACCTGGTACGAAAAGTTTCACTAGTGGTTTATGGTCAGTACACAAAATGATTGGAGATCCCCAAACATACATCCTAAAGTATTCAGCAGTCCACGCTGCCGCTAATGCCTCTCTCTCAACCACCGAATAGTTTCTTTAAGTACTGTTGAGAGAACGTGAAGCAAAAGCTACAGTGCGTTCACCCTCTTTGTGCATTTGTGAAAATACCACCCCTAAACCCACCGCACTTGCATCTACTGTAAGAATTGACAACAATCTTGGGTCAAAAGGAGTCAATAATTTAGCATTGCATATTTCTTGTTTGATGTTCTGAAAAGTCTTCTCTTTGTCTTCTGACCACTCAAAAACACAACCTTTCCTCAAAAGTTTCTTCAAGTGCTCGGTTTGTTCTGCAATATTCTTTACAAAGTTGATCTTTGTCCTGCGGTGATTTGACTTTCCTTATTGCCCTCAACAGATCTTTCTTTGGTTTGAACACCAGACAAAGACGATGTATACCCCAGATACTCTACTTTTTCAACACAAAACTTGCATTTCTCTTTCTTAAGAGACAGACCAGCATCAGCCATCTTATCTTAAACTCTTTTTAAGATCATGTTGTGACCAGAAATCGACTCCACAAAAATAAGATCATCTTGAAAATACACTATTCCATCAATGTCCTTGAGAACTTGGCCCATCATATGCTGGAATACACTGGCCGCTGAAGAAAGTCCAAAAGGCATCCTTGTGAATTTATAAACACCTTCCGTATTGATAAAGGCTGTGAGGCTTTTCAAGTCTGGATGAAGTTTTATCTGATGATACGCACTTTTTAAATCTTCAGAGACAACATCAACTCCCCTATATTTGGAAGTGGAAACTTATCAGTAATAATGTTTTTATTTACAGTGCGCAAGTCTACACATAAGCAAAAACTGCCATCAGGTTTGCCCCTAACTACAACGGGAAAAATCTAACTTAAAAATTCAACAGGTTCAATGATTCCCTGAGAGACCATTACCTTTAAAATATGCTTAACTTCTTGTCGAGCCACAATGGGAACTTGCCTAACTCTGTGTTGAATAGGTATAGCACCTGGTTTTACCAACATTTTATGCACATAGTTCTTCAATAAACCAATCTCATCAGAAAACACTTTACATGCTCCGTTTACTATGTCCTCTGTGCTCATCTCTCCTACCACTAACACTTGATTGGGTGCACATGGATTTATAATGATACCTAGATCATACTGATGTTGCCACCATAAAATAGGAGGACCAGATTTCACCATACAAACCTTTCCATTGACTGTTCTCCCTTGAAAATTTATTTCTGAGGTCATGTGACCTTCAATATCTATCTTTTCTCCCTGGTAACCTCCTGGATGGATATCTTTTTGTGAAAGTTTCACATTTGGCCAAAACATTTTACACATATTTTCAGGTAATATTGTATATAAGGATGCAGAATCCACCATGAGTTCAACTGAAATATTCTCTATAATAAACGTTGCCTTGGGTCTAGATCTCCTAGACAAATTTTCCTCACCATCCACACAATATTCTATCTGTTACTATTTTCTCGGAAATATCTTCTTGTATAAAAGCTACATTTGTACTGTTATTGGATCTACACATGCGCGCAAAATGTCCTTTGCAACCACTACATTCGTTTCCTACAGCATAACAATTCTTAAAGTCTGTGGTATGAAAACTGCTCCCACACCTGAAACATACTCTGCTTTACTGCTTAGTATTGTTATCTAAAACTTTAGCAGGTGTAGTAATATTACCTCATTTGATGTAGGAATTTCTTTATTTCTTTCCCGCCTAACTTCCCTGCATTCACCACTGCCACTCCTTCACTTTCAATACACGACACTTCCCCATCAACCTTTCTTTTCTTGATTTCCCTCATACAATTTACAGATTGTTCAACTACTTTGGCGATCTCTATAGCATCATGGAAAGATTGATGTTTGCAGCCCAACGTCTCTCTTGCATTTTCTTATTTTTACACTGCACAATGAGTTGGCCACGAGTCATCTCTTCTCTCATAACACCAAATTGACATTTGACAGATAATTCCCCTAATCTAGACCCAAATTGGTCTACTGTCTCATCCATTTGTTGTGGTTGGGTATAAAACTTATACCTAGACATTACTATGTTATTTTCTTTGGCAAACCTTCCCTCCAATCTAACTTTATCTTCTAGATATACATTAGCAATTTGTTGTCCATTACCACCTGTGGCCACTGGTAACTATTAAAATATATCTTGTCCCTCCTTTCCTAGAGTACTTAACAATAAAGCTTTCTTTCGTGAATTACTAAAATCACCACCTTCTAATGCTTCAATATAGTTTTCAAAAACTTCAATCCATTCTGCTCACTCAATAGACAGAATACCAGCTTGTGCCAGAAACACTGGTGGTGGAATTATTGCAGCTTCCATGACCACTGTGATATATGATAATTAAACCCCAAAAAATGAATTTTGCAAGTTACAGTGTATTCATTCGTGGACGATTATAATAGTACGTAGTAGTGTGCCTATCACCAATGGATATGAAGAGAACACAGGGGGAAAAAACAACAAAATTAAGTTGTGCCTATCACCGATGAGTGTGAAGGCAAAACAAAGAATTATGGTGTGCTTATCACCGATAGATGTCACAATGGAATATAACTAAGTTGTGGTGTGCCTATCACTGAAGAACGTGAAAGCACAAAATCTCCACTTTTTTTTAACTACGTAATGCTCTTTAGTAATATTCCTTACTCCCGAAACTTACAAACTTCTTGCAGTGAGCCCAACTTTCTAAAATGGCCACACGTTACGTACGTCTTGTGCATACATGTGTGTTGATGTAATGCATGCGTTGACGAAAGACGACGTTTGAAGAATCCTTGAAGATCACAATGGGGTTCCAGAGACGCGAGCAGTGGAACGCCTCACACAAAGACTCACGGACATTCAAACAATTCACGTGCTCATCTTCAACCGTTGCCAACAAGGTACGCGAAAATATAATATTATTATGTGAATTTAAAGTAAATGAATAAAGTACTTTACAAATTCGGAAGATCGTCGCAATGTCGGTCAGTAAATCAGCACAAAACGTTGCGCGAGTCCTAACATCACCAGACAGCAGTTATTGGGGCTGGAATCATTGCCAATTTTGTAAAGTAGACTCGAAGTCCTCATAGCTTTAAGTATACATTGAAGTAATGAATAACTGCAGGTGATGCTCCCTTTCCAGCCAGACATCAACTGACTGAGAAAGGAACACTCAACATATTCTGTAAGGAGTGTTCCAATACAGAACATAATTACATCATGTACATTTAAAGATACATAACAGATTACAACAGTAATTCAGTGGTTCTATATGCAAAACATGTGGTACCCAGTAAGGGAGACTCTAATGTAAGGAGGAAAAAAGTGTCTCCCATGAAAGAGGTCATATAATTATAGGGATTTTTATAAACACTTGAACTGTATAATTTCCATTTCAAAGACCACACCATGCATAATTTGCAAAGTTTAAAAATAATATATAGTAAAAAAGGGACAACAAAAGACAACAACCAATAACATTTTAAAATGTATTCAAAAATTGTTTTAATTTTGTTTTCAAAAGCTTTTTTAGATTTTGCAAGAGAAAAACAGTTAATTTAGTTGCTAATGAGAATGTCTGGTCACACTGATGCTCATGGTCTGGATGACATCTAAAGTGATAACAAAGATTCCTTTAATGGTAAACGCTGAGATTTTCCACATTTCTGTATACTCAGTCGGGAGAGTAGAGATTGCAGTTGGATTCAGGGAGGTTCTGAAGCAATTAGAGGATCTGTCAAAGGGAGTTGTGTTTCTGTCAAATGAACCAGCCCAGAGTCTATAAATAGCGAGATGGGGACAGTTTCTGGCATATGCGCGTTTGACGCAGGGTGCTCAAATTACATGGGAGGAATTCTATTGAGCAACCCCAGGCTCTGCTACATTTGAGGCCTTGAGTTGGGTAATAGGGACAAATAGGGTGGGTGAAGGGAGATGCCACTCAACACTACAAAGGGCTCTGATCCTCAACAGAAGGAATTAATGGTATGGAATAAATAGTAGGTACACCTTGATAGTCTTACAAAAATTGAATAAGGTATTGACCTATATCAGTCCATTAAGTAACACAAGGCTCTCTTTTAGCCAGTTTAAGTATTTTTACACAGGCCGGATTTATTTCAGTAACTCTGGACAAATATACCCTAACAATATGGCAGAAAGTCCAAGATGCCATATTAGTGTTGTGGATTACATATATGTGATCTGGAGAAGCCCAACTGTTTTGAATTACTATAGAGGTGTTGTGCAACTGTTGAGTAAAGTGTCTCCGTGAGTGGCTTGGTAAAATGGATCCTCTGTTTACAGCTGAGATATGGAGTGGAAACCTCAGATTCAAATTTGCCGCACTGCACCTTCCATTAGCCAAAAGATGTACAGCAAATCCATTAGATGTAGACGTCTGGGCCGCCCTTATCCTGAGGAAATGAGACCTACAAGAATGGCTACTGGTGGAAAAAATCCATAGAGCTAGTTTGAGAACTAATGATAAACTTAAGGATGATTTAAGTGTATAACGAGATATGTCCGCAATCATGAATAACAAACATATAAAGATAGGGAAGTGTCACAAAATCCCTAGAAAAACAATATTCCTAAATGGGAATTGAGTATGTGGTTAGAACTGTTATGAGACAAGTGAATACTTCCTCCATTTAGGAAGATGCTGGCCTTCCTCCATCACTAGTACATTTTGAGAGCTATGAAGCTACTCAATCATTTGGCTGTGCACATCTGTCCGTGACAACTGCGTTTGTTTTGTTATGCTTTGCTAAAACAATAAACAGGCATTGGCAAAGCCAATTGTTATCACTTAAGAAACCTACTGATTGTGCAAACCTTTTTCCCCCCTACATGGTAGTTATGATTGGGTGCTCATCCACAATGGCCATCTTTGAATACATTTTCTTATACTTTAAGAAAATACATTCAAATATGGAAGTTCAAGACAAGTTGGTATCAGCAATGGCAAATAAATAGGGTAATTATTCAAAGATACTGAAAACATATACGTGGGCACACATGTGTGGACAGCTACGAATTGTTTATTGTTTTGTTTTTTTCTTTTTCTTTGTCATCATTTGCCTTGAACCCTCTTGGAAAAAAAAAACACCAATTGCCTTTTCGTATCCTACCTGAAGAAATTCAGGGGTCTTTGTATATTTAATAATCTTTGTATATTTAATATCTCCGACCAGGGCACGTTTCGCAGGCGGAAGGAGTATCAAAGGAAGAGGATAGGATATTTACTCCACCTAGGTCTTTGCAAACCTGACAGACCATATTGGTAACCTGGGGGACCCATTACAATAGTCCGAGGAGTATGGAAGGCATAATCATAGGACCCGGGAAAAAAAACCCGGGCATCCTATTTCGACTGTACCAATAAATCCCAGAATGCAAGCTTATTCTTACTACAAGATCTAGCCATGTCCACCTTGGATACTTCATACAGCGAGGTCAACCATTCTGAGTGGGTTGGCGCAACTGAGTCTACCCAGTGCTTACAAATTTTTCTTCTGGCCATAAGAATTGCATAAAAAAGAAGAAATCTGGCAGGGCCCATGATATTGTCATTAAGGCCGAAGATGATTAGAGGCAGACTGATGATCAATGAAACCTTCAAGATAAGACTCCAAAGATTTCTTAACATTATCCCAAAGGAGGCGAATGGAGGGACAGTCTTTAAATATATGCACATCGGACGCTTCTGGCAGACCACATTTGTTGCAGACTTTCCCTGGCTGGATTCTCGATAACTTTAGCGGGGAAAGGTAAGCTCTATGGGCCGAGAAGAGATGGTTATGCTTCAGCCAAGCAGTTTTAACTTTTCTGTGCAGAATACTGAATGAGTCCATCCAAACCAGATCACACTGTGCATTCATCTGCTCTCCCCATAACTCATCGGCAAGTTTAAAATCGCCATCCATTTCCTCCTCAATTGCCCAATACAACACTGAGCATGCAAGTGTACCTGGGGAATCCCACAGTGGTGCAAATTTTGAGAAGTAACTAAGCCCAACTTTTCTTCTTATTGTTGATCAGCTTCTAGCTATCGACTGGAGAACTTTTAATGTCACTTTTTAAAAGCATTTTTGGTCCCCAAGCTTGAACATAAAACCTTCCTCCGACAGGCCTGCTCCGCTTAACATAGCCCAAAATAACTCTCCACCCGGTGTACTGGTGGGCATTTTCAGCAGCATTCTTCAATGTGAGAGCTGGGATGCCCAAGCGTAGTATTGCAAATCGGGCATCGCCAGTCCACCTTTTTCCCTCTTCCGCCTAAGCTTCTTCCATGCCAACCTGGTAGCTCTATTTTCCAGATAAAGGAATTTAATTCTTATTGGTATTTCTCTATTTGCTTCGTATCGAACGCCAATGGGATGGAATTAAAAAGGAATGTTAGCTTAGGGAGAATTGACATTTTCACTAGGCTAATCCTCCCCAAGATGGATAAGGGGAGGTGAGCCCATGACTTCAACTGCTTTTGACACTCATTAAAGACTCAGTCAAGATTGTATTTGGGAATTTTCCCGACCTCCTGTATTATTCTAATCCTCAAATAACGCATCGTAGACCCGATATGGAGTTGTGTGTTATTTATATTCTATGCCATTACTTCGGTCTAATTAGCATTAATGTTATATCCAGATATGTTGCCAAACTCTTCTGCACGTTTGATGACTGTAGGGAAGGCTGAGTCGAGATCAGCTGTTAATATGAGGATGTCGTCTGCATAGAAGGCATCCTCATCTTCCACTCTCCAAATTTAAAAGAAGCGATGTTAAGATCTTCTCTAAGTACCTGTGAGAATGGTTCAATATACAGGTTGAACAGGAGCGGGAGAGTGGGCAGCCCTGTCTCGTGCCCCTAGTGATCTTAAATACCTCTGTCAACGACCCATTGACGAGTAATCTAGCTGTCGGGGCCTTACATAGCAGTTCTATAGCACGGCAGAATCCTCCTCCTAGATTGAATTTCTTCATTACCTCGGACATGTATGCTCAATTTACCCTGTCAAAGGCTTTGGTTGCGTCCAGGGTTAAGACAGCCAAGGGGAGAGTAAGGGTGGACGCAATATCAATAGCGCCAACCAAATCGTAAGTGAGATCCGCTAATTGGCTGCCTTTAACAAAGCCCTTTTGGTCTGGATGAATTATACTATCAGCAACTCCCCCCAGCCTGTTTGACAGGATGGCAGCGAAGAATTTATAATCGTTGTTGAGGAGTGAAATAGGGCGGCAGGAACCACAATCAGTCGGAACATTACCAGGTTTTAAAATCAATACGACCGTGGCCTCACCCCATGAACCAGGGGGGTCTTCTCCCTTCAAGAGTATGTTGTTATAAAATTTCACAAGTACTGGAATAATGATTTCTTTAAGTGAGGGATATAACTCCCCTGAAACACCTACTGGGCCGGCCGCCTTCCCTCTTTTAGAGTGGTGAATGACCTTTCTGACTTCCTCTTTTGTAATTTCCTGTTCCAAACCTAATTTTTGCTCATTGGTGATGTTAGGTAGGGAAATCTTATCCAGACACCTTTTCCTCTTTTCACAATCTTCAATAATGTCTTCATTATATATGGCGTGGAAGAAATCACGGAAAGCCTTCCCTATGTTTAGGTTGGATGAACCGGGTGATGACTCGCCTTCTACCCTGATCTCTTTTAAATGGTTACACACCTGGTCTGATTTTACTTTCCAAGCGAGTAGCTTGCCAGCACCTTCGCCAAATTCAAAATGAGAAATTTTGCTTACTTCCCATCTGCGAGCAATTCTTTATTGGAGAATAGACTCCAGTTGTTTTTTAAGCGAGTCTAATTTATCCAGGTCTTCCCTCTGGTCAATTCCTATTTGGGTACTCAATGTATGCTCTATTTTATTAATTGCTTCTTCTAAACCCAAAATGGCATCCCTAAATTTCTGTTTTCTATAGGAAGCTCTATTAGTAATGCAGCCTCTCCAATAAGCTTTCAGGGTGTCCCAGACAACAGAAATATTAGTTGAGTTTAGGTTTACATCGAGAAAATGTTTAGTCTTGAGAAGGAGGAAGTTTATTTCATCTTCTTCCAATAAAATAGTATGATCGAAGGACGAAGATCTACTCTGTTGTTGCTGTGTGGAAGTTAGGCTTAAGGAGATTGCAGAGTGGTCCGAAAGATGAGATGGCACATATACAATATCTTTGACTGAGTCTTTGAGGCTATAGCTAAACAAGGCATAGTCGATTCTAGACTTGTGTTTGTATTTCAGATTTTTAAACGAGACCCTCAGTTGATCCCCCGCCCGTTCCCTCCATATATCAGAGAGACCAAGTTGATCCATTATTGTCAGAAGCAATTGCCGGGATTTAGAAAGGACTGCAGCTCTGGAATTTGGCGATTTATCTAGCTTAGGATTTTAAACGATATTGAAATCGCCTAACCAAATTACAGGATAAGGGAAGTCGACAAGATGACGACGAATGGTGTCTAGGCACGAGAGGTCGTACTGATTAGGACCATAATACTTCACCAAAGACAGGAACATATCCCCTAAAGAAATCCTTAATATAAGCCATCTACCACTATGATCCTCCCTATGTTCCAATATTTGGATTGTGGCTTGTTTTTTAAATATAAATAACACCCCTCTAATGTTCGCCGTTTGATCCGTACAAGTAAAGGCGTCAACCCATTTCTGATTTTTTAACAATTCGATTGTCTCTGATTTGAGAAGGTGGGTTTCCTGGATGGCAATGACCGGCGCCGGAGAGTCTCTTAAATATTGAAGTATTCTAGCTCTTCTACCCTTCGCACGCAGGCCATTGACATTCCAAGACAGACACTGCAACAAGGTCATGATCTCTCTTCTTTCACTTCAGCAAATGCCATCCCACAACAACAGCCTAGTTCTAAACCTTTCTGGGCCCTAGCGAGCTGCCGGGCTCCCTGCCTTATACCCCCACTAAATTTAAAGGATACACTATACTGATAGGGTGTTGGTAGATGAGGAATGTTTACCCTTGAACCCCCTGTGCCCCCCCCCAGCCTTTGGGAAACCCATCCCTTATTGCTCTGGCCTGATGAATGGCCAGGTTTACGTCCTACCGCAACTCCCCCCCTTCCCTTCCCCTAAATTGTGCTGAAACTGTGCTAGATGTAAACTAAAAATAAAGTAAAGTTCCATCCCACCTCAAGTCTATATGTGTATGTATGTAAAAGTGTATAAATAATTATGTGAGATTATCAAACTTTCCCCTCCTACTTCTTGCGTCATTCCCTTTTTTTTTTTAAACCCCAATTTTTATTGTTATACTTATTTTCTTAACCTTTTTTTCCATTCTTTTGAATCTTTTTATTTATTTATTTTTTTAACCTTATTAACTCTTCCACTTGCCCTCCCTTCCAATAGTGTCAACACCATGCATACACAGGCAACACAGGTTAAATGCACAAAAATAAACAAAGAGAATCAGAAGAGGGATGGCAGGCCAAGATACACACAGATATCACAGCTCTAGGTCAGCCTTAGGACAGTATGAACAGACCCGGCCCGACCCCCACCAGGTCCAGGTTCATTCTTTCTCCTGGGATGCATTGTTTATAGATTCTATTAATTCCTCTGCCTCATATGGGGATCTGATGTTATACATTTTATTGTTATACATGATCTTCAGAAAAGCGGGGAATCTCAATTGCGCTGTGTTACCCAGTGACCTGAATTTGAAGATTCTTTGGCCTACTTCCCACCGAGGCTCTAAAGTCAATTTAGATAAATCCGAATGTACCTCAAAGGAGAAATCTGGACCCTTTAAAGATTTGGCCTTCAGGGCCAGATTCAGGATCTTCTCTTTCACTGTGTAGGTAAGGAAATTGATAGGAATCTTCCTAGGTTTGGCCCTGCTGGGGTTTAGTCGAAAAGGGTCCCTATGGATTCTCTGAATATCCTTTTCCAAAAACCCCACCGACTCCTCGAGATTTAAAGAATCCTTAAGCATGTTCCGGCGGGATCGACTCTCCCCGAGTCCTCCCCGCTAGAAGATCGCCTTCTGACGGATTACATGGTAGAAAAAGCCACCTCCCTCACCTACCGAAAACTCCTTAACAATTCCCCAGACCCGCTAGTGCCTCTTAAGGAGAAATGGGAGCAGGAAGTGGGCGAGATGGACGAACATGAATGGAACGAGGCACTGGCGTCCCCTAGGGAAGCGGGAATATCGTCTAAAATGAGGCTCATCCAACTCAAAGTTCTACATAGAACATATTACACCAGGACATTGCTTCACCGCATACAACGAGCCCCTGACCCTTTCTGCTTGCGAGGCTGCGGGGAGGAGGGCACACTCTTCCACACATTCTGGGATTGCTCAGTTATACACTCCTATTGGCGTCAGGTCATGCGCACTGTGTCACAGGTGTTGGAGGTTTCGGTGCTCCCGGAACCGCGGCGTTGCCTCCTCAATGTGTGGGAACCAACTGACTTGTCCCGGCATGGCCGCCTCTGGGTAACATTAGGGATGATGATGGCCAAGAGAGACATCGCGCAGCGCTGGGGGGTGGCGGACCCCCCGACGGCCTCACAATGGTGCGTAAATATGGACAGGGCCATGGTCACAGAACGGGCAGTTTACTTGAACAGGGCATGTCCGGCCAAGTGGAACAAAGTGTGGTCCCCATGGAACACATACCGGGGCGACATCTGCGATCCACTACCTGAGGATGACCCATTAGACTCAGACGAAGACGATGGGTTGGGCTGAGGAGGGCTGAGTGATGCGGGGGGGGGTACACCGGGGAGGGCTGGAGGGATGAGGATGGTTTGCTCACACTCTACCTAGCATAGAGGGCGGCATAAGGTTGGCCCTAACTCAGGAGTAAACTCATATCTAACTGGCAATAAGCTTATTTCATTGATCGTATTGTAACTTCCCGAAGTTTTGAATGTTCTTTTCTTAGGTATAAAACAGAAAATGAAAACCTCGTACACCAAGCATGGACCATTTGCATTTCGCCTTCACCACTTGTTTACCGATCTTTACCTTCATGACTTCGACGACTACCGGCACAACTGTATTGTAAAGATCGTTTTTCTTTGACACCTTAATTAGCGGCCGGCCCAATTGGGTTGTAGGCGACAAGCTGTGTAAAACTGTGAAGGCACAATAAAGGTTTTCAAAAAAAAAAAAAGAATCCTTAAGCAGTGCAGCTACTAAGGTCTTAATATCGCCCACTTCCTTACCCTACAGGATCTTCAGGAGACGAAGATTGTTTCTACGCGAGTTATTTTCAAGTGTCCCCACTCACTCCCACAGGGCACCTCCATCTCTACATAGAGATTGGATTTTTACCTCTGCAGACCCCAGATTCGCCTTAAGCTCCTCTACTGAGCCCTCCAAGGATTCGGTCCTGTATTCAGTAGATCCACTTTTTTTTCCAAAATGTCGCATGCTGCTCTGATCTTGGACTGATTATCTGCTGACACTGCAAAGCCTTGTCTTCTATCTTCTTTCAGAGAAAAAAAGAGAGCCTCTATCGAGCTCCCGACTAAACTCTCTGCCCCGCTTCTCCCAAAGCCCTCCAGTGAGCAAAGCCCTGAGGGTGGTGCTGTGAGTGGCACAGGTGGCATAGAATTTTCAGGACTGATAGTATTGTTAGTAGGCCCTGAGGATAGTGCTGGGAGTGGCGTAAGATTTTCAGGAATGATAGGGTTGTTGCTAGAGTCTATAGACATAGAATTAGCCATAGTACCTGCTATAACAGGGAGACCCTTAGACTCCATGGAGACAGAATTTTTAACAGAAGTAATAGAGCTATGCATCCCAATAGGCGCCTCTTTATTTAAAACATTCAGGATCTGGGGTTGAACCCTAAAGAAGGAGCCTAGGGAGAGAGTAACCCTAACAGAATTGTTTTTTGAGAGAGCTTTACTAGAACCTTTACTCCTGACTCCCCTTATACTCCTCCCCTTTACTTGATAACTCAGAAAGGCAGTATTGTGTCCCGGAAGAGTCTCTTCCTGTTGTTGGAGCCCTTTTAATGCCTTCCCTAATGCTGTATCTGTCGCGACTTCAGGGGCACACTGTTCTTCATCTTCCTCCGTCAAACAACCGGCTAGAACAGCTGTTTGTACCTCTTGGGTGCTCTTAACCCGTTTCACTTTCCTCTTACACCCCCCCCCCCTTGCTCGTAGTTATGTTTAATTTAAGGGGGCCAGCCTCTATTACCTGCTCTGGAACAGCTATGCGAGATTCCTCCTGCAAAGAGTAGAAGTCGCTCTTACCGCCATCACTACCACTGCCACCACCTCTAAACGACTTGCCGGCCACGATGCATTCCCACTCTTCGGTGCTGCCAGTCTTTCTAATCTCACCCCGTGGAAAGAAAGCACCAATGCCGGCTCCGCTGCTTCTTCTGCCGCCTGAGTTAACCCGAAGAAGACCACGAGCCGCCGCTCTGCGTCTGAGTCTCAGCTCCAGGGCAGCTCCGGACTAGCGCGGCAGAAGCGAAGGACGCGAGGGGCGTGTGAATTCCTTCTCGGCAGCTCCAAGACACATCCAGTGAGCTTCCGACACTCCGATGAGGGAAAAGAAGGTAAAAAAGAACTTTAATTCCCAGGCTCAGCGCATCTCAGAGCGTTCTCAACAGCGAGAGGGAGAGCGCTTGCTTAGGACGCACGCTGCCGCTCAGCTAGCGGGCGCCATGTTTCCCCCGATTACCCCGGACACCTACAAATTGTTAAAAACCTGGGGGAGGGAGGAAATGGGCAGAATGTGCAGAGGTGGGTATATGCTTTTATGACAATCATCGAATAAAGCTTGCTTGACTTGACTAGACTTGTGCAGAGGTGGGTATTGTTAATGAGAGTGGGTGGATGGGAGCAGGGAAGCATGGAGAGAGAAAGGGGAAAAATAGGCCCTCCTAAGCAATGCAAGAATTGACATCAGCTGTAAAAGGATAAATGACATTCAATTAAAAAATTCAAAACTGAGTGAGACCAAAGCTTCTTAGTCGGGAAAAAAACAAGAATAGTGAGGAGAGGTGTAAAGGCTGACCCACAGCCCACAGCCCACTCTACGTATACTGTTTTGTTCACAAAATAGAAAGAAACAGAACAACTTTGGGCTTAAGCGTACAATGAAGTAATCCCTTTTATTGCTAAATACGTATTTTGGCACAATTGTGCTACCATGGATGGGTTTGTCTGTTGAGTGGGTTGGGGGAAGATCCAAAGCCAAGATTTCTCACAGAGGGATACAAATATATCCTAAAAGGTCTTCCTTTCTTAGATAGAGAGAATGGGTGCTGGAAAGTGCTGCCAACGTTATGTCTGATTTAACAGAGTTAATGACAAGAAATCTGTTGACTTTGGACTTCTTTAAACATGGGGGTTATGAACAATTATAGCAATGCAAGCGTGCCACATAAATCCCAAATGGGATAAAAACTCTACAGCTGCTTATTAGGACAGGACATATTTGAATAGGGATTTTAGAGTTTAGGATATTAAATGGCTGTATTTTGAGTATATATGCGAGAATGTTGGGGTTTGAAACAACACTTGAAAACCTATGAGCCCTTGATTTAGTGTCGCTTGTCTGGTCCAGCCAGTCAGCCAAAGGCAGAATGAGAGCTCATACCAAACAATAGTGCACTGAAGTAACATGAAAGTGTCTACTGTCTGCATAATGCAAAGTTATCCTCAAAGGGCTTTTTTAATTTACCACATTGGCATCATCCTAGATATGTAAAAGCAGAGCAAAAAGCTGGGGTGAGCCAAGAAACAGATATATATATATATATATATATATATATATATATATATATATATATATATATATATATATATATATATTACCTACTGGCTATCGCCAGTAGGTATATATAGTTAGGATTAATTCCCTATGGGATTTTTGAAAATTCTATGTCTAATAACTTTAGCGTTTGTGGACGGAATCGGCTGAAATTTTCAGGAAAATGGCACATTTTGTTTCTGAGCAGCCCCTGAAAATTTGGTGGGGTTTCGTCAAGGGGGGCTGAGAAAAAAGGGGGGTCCCAAAACGCGTTTTTTACATTGAGTTTTCCATAGGGCGGTTGGACTCACTTTTAGCTCGAACGGCTGAATGGATTTGCACAAAACTTGGCAAAATTGTAGGGACTGTTAGCCCGATGTGCCTTTGCTAGGTCTCAATATATGTGCTTCAGTGGATTTTGAGAAATTAACGTTTAAATCAAGATATATATCTGTAACAGCGCTCCGGGCAGCGATCCGGTTCGCTTACTTTTCGCGTTTCGGAACTTTGCGCGCAGAAAGCTGATTGGCTCTCCGGTGTCTGTCAACATTCTAAACAGTCCGGAGCGGCCGCCATCTTGTCTCTCGGTAGGATCGAGAGAGAAGAAGAGGTGAAAAACGAAGGGGGAATTTAATGAAAGGGGGCAAGGTATCCCCCTCTTGACCCCCTAGGAATGTTGTTGGGGTTATTAAAGGGTCCCGTGGGGAAAAGAAAAAAAAAATGATTTTTCACGGTAGAAGCGCTTCACGGGCCGCGAACTGGGCCGCAAACTGGTAGCGAAACGGGAATTCGCCATTTTGTGCTTCGTTAATTAAATTACTAGGTATAAGGGGGTGCGGGAGACGTATCCTAATTCCTATGTTTCCTGAGGGTGGCTGAGGAGGCTGATATATGTTGATACATCTCTTCCAGCGGCTGTGCGTGAGCTTTTTTTTTTTTTGCTGCGTGACAGTCCGGAGCGGCCGCCATCTTGTCTCTCGGTAGGATCGAGAGAGAAGAAGAGGTGAAAAACGAAGGGGGAATTTAATGAAAGGAGGCAAGGTATCCCCCTCTTGACCCCCTAGGAATGTTGTTGGGGTTATTAAAGGGTCCCGTGGGGAAAAGAAAAAAAAAATGATTTTTCACGGTAGAAGCGCTTCACGGGCCGCGAACTGGTAGCGAAACGGGAATTCGCCATTTTGTGCTTCGTTAATTAAATTACTAGGTATAAGGGGGTGCGGGAGACGTATCCTAATCCCCTATGTTTCCTGAGGGTGGCTGAGGAGGCTGATATATGTTGATACATCTCTTCCAGCGGCTGCGCCATCTTGCCTTTTTTCCAATGCCACAATTTTGTCGTGCACGGCAGCCATTTTAGATGCCAGGCTGGTCCCAGGCTATCACCTATACCCCTGCGGATGTAGTTTATGGCCCCAGCTGTAGAGAATTCAGACATGCCAACCCTCCCGATTCAGGCGTGAGACTACTGATTTCAGTGCTAGTCTCCCGCCTCCCGATTTCTGCAAGCAAAAACTCGGGGGCATATTACGAACAACTAGCGATAATTTTTGTCTCTAACTTGTTTAGAGACAAAAATTATCGCCGCACATCGGCGATTTTTATCGCAGATAAACCTTGCTATTATCGCAGAAAAGTCAGCGATATTCATGTATTATCGAGCAAATGCTCTTAGCCATGTTATCCACCTCCCATTGGATAACATGGCTAAGAACTGCTCAGGGCAGGTGTTAGATTTTGGAGATATTCGCGCTTAGCGCGAATATCTCCAAAAGTTGGTAATAGGAGATAGCGATGTTAGGGACTGTTTCCAGTCGCTAACATCTTGGCACGCCACTTTGCATGTCATTAGTGATAAGTATCACTGACATGCAAAGCGGGGCCCAAGATGGTCGCTATCTCCTTTTAGCTGTCACTAACTGGTGTTAGCGACAGCTTGGTAATAGGGAGATAATTTTATCTCCGCTTTCATGGCTTTTAAAGCCAAAAAAGCGGAGATAAACCCCCTTGATAATATGCCCCACGATTCCTTGGGGGTTTCAGCTGACAGGGCTTGGTATTGTGTTACATGGTCATTTTTCCAGGAAACGTCAGAGGGTCGATGCAGGGGTTCTAGAAGAGGTGATAAACCATTTAAGCCTCATGAACAAGCGCATGGTCTTTTAAAGATTTGTGAAGTACTCGGGCGGCGGTGTGTGTGTGCCCTCTTTCAGGAGCGGGCGGGGGGGCACTGCCAGCAACTTGCCAGGTCAGGTAGTGTTCAACACGTGCATCACCCTTTCTCTGCCTGCTATTGCGCTCCATGCTTCGGAAAGGTAAGAAAAAGAACGTGCATTTGAGTTTGAAATGTCCGATCCTGCAGCAGCACACTTCCAAAGCCCACACATGACAATAACCCGATTCAAGGCCCCATTCACCCGTTTTAAAAAAAATAGATAACACTCCAACAAAGTAAGATTATAAAACTTTATTAACTTTTAACTATAATGAACGGAACAAAAACTAAAAACATTTAAACATTTTTCAACCCAAAAAGCAACAATGGTTAGAAGCTGTCTTTTGTGCGAATAGTCCCAAGGCAGCACAACGTGCAGAGTTCTGGACGGCACCCAGGTGATGTCGCCTGGGTGCCGCACTTGTTTTGGGATCCTACAATGCAGCACAGAAAAACAGCGTGGGGCGTCCCGGGTGGTGCGGGGGGAGGCCTCGTCAGTAGCGGTCTGTTGTGCGAATAGTCCCAAGGCAGCAGAACGCGTTGAGATGTTGATGGCACTGTGTCCAGTGTCCCATGGCTGACACAACATGTACGACAGGCACCCAGGTGATGTCCAGTAAACTGCCGCACTGGTTTTGGTATCCTACAATGCTGCTCCGAAAATTGGCGTGCGGCGGCCCGGGGGGGGGGGGGGCGGGCGTGGGGGAGGCGGCGTGAACGGGCCTCCCCAGGTGGCGGCCATCTAGCTGAGTTGCGCCCGCTCTTGCGGCTACAGCGTCTCGCTCACCATGTTGTTGAGTTGCTCCCACTCTTGCAGTGCAGCGATAGGCGGCTGCCACATGGCTCTTAAAATGGCGGACGGCTCCTCGGTTTTGGGCCTGGTCCACTGAAATGGCCCTGGGACACCTTGGAACTCGGACGCTTGCCTGCTAGGGCTTGGGCTCCATTCCCGAAAAGCGTCCCCTCAGCCGTGAAGATTCTACAAAAGTCTTGGGGGCCCCCGACTCCCGCAGGCTTCCGGTGGGGAGCGGCTGCCATGATTGCTCGCGGAATGACCACGACGGAGCCACGAGATGGTGGTGCTCTCATGCTGACGCCAGCTTCAGTCTGAATGATCCAGAAACAAGGTGGGGCTTTCATCGTTTGGGAAAAAAAAATGTTCTAAACCAATGAAAAGTGTTATTTTTAGGTCATATGACCAAGCCTTCCATCTTTAGGAAACCAAAAGTAAAATGAACCAATGAAAAGTTTTATAAACAAGTCACATGACCTGCTATGCGGCATAGGGCTACAAAAAGCGTAGAAAATCCGTTGGCACGTAAGGCGGCGTCAGTAGCGGACCGATGTGCGAATAGGCCGAAGGCAGCACAACGCGCCGAGATCCGGATGGCACCGAGGTGGTGTCCAGCAAATTGCCGCACTGGTGTGGCCATCCTACAATGCTGCGCCGAAAGACGGCGTGTCCAGCTGAGTTGCGATCACTGTTGCGGTACAGTGACTCGAACGCGCCGAGATCCGGATGGCACCGAAGTGGTGTCCAGCAAATTGCCGCACTGGTGTGGCCATCCTACAATGCTGCGCCGAAAGACGGCGTGTCCAGCTGAGTTGCGGTCACTGTTGCGGTACAGTGACTCGAACGCGCCGAGATCCGGATGGCACCGAGGTGGTGTCCAGCAAATTGCCGCACTGGTGTGGCCATCCTACAATGCTGCGCCGAAAGACGGCGTGTCCAGCTGAGTTGCGGTCACTCTTGCGGTACAGTGAGTCGAACGCGCCGAGATCTGGATGGCCCCGATGTTGTGTCCAGCAAGTTGCCGCACTGGTGTGGCCATCCTACAATGCTGCGCCGAAAGTCGGCGTGGGGTGCCCCGTTGGCTTATGAGGTGATGTCAGTAGTGGACCGATGTGTGAATAGGTCGGAACCAGCACAAGGCGCCAAGATCCGAATGGCAAGTCCTGGATGTTGAGTGCCTCAGTTGAGAGTTCTGAGCAGTGCTTGTAAGACTGTCTGAAGCTTATTTGCACCTGCTGCAGCTTCACTATTGCCCTGGTGTGGTCAAAGGTCGCACATGACATAGGCGGCCGGCTCCCGAGGTCCGGCGGAACTTTTTGCCTTTTCCTTTCTGCTTCTTTTCCTACAATCCGTTTCATCTGAAGACACGACCAGGTCCCTGAATGTGTGCAGGGGGACGCTATTGATTGAATGAAAATGGCGGCTTGACACAAAGCTGACTCAAGCGTTACTGTTGATGCTATACAGACAAAAATTGGTTTTCAGTTTGTACATTCTTCAGGTTTTTTTTTCCATCCAAGTCTGATTGAGAGTTTGTAGAAAAATGGCTTCAGATTTTCCACATACTACTCTTCAACATTCTTCCTAAATGTAACAATGTGAAACTCACTAGGAGAACGGCTGTTTCTGTTTCCTTTCAAAATGCTGCCAACAATATTTTCTGAATGGAAGACACCATCTTGTAGCATAAAGGGCCGAAAGGGGTTCTGGTCTGGCCGATGGTTGGTGGAGACATTTTGACTATATCTTGGACCTGCCCGGCCTCGCCCAAAATGGCGCCGGTATAAATGGGACTCGTAACTCCTTGCCCGCAAATGTATATCTAGAAAATGTTATTGTAAGTGGCCCTGTCTTATTTTAATTACAAAATGTACGTCCACCGATTCCGCAACTGTTAGACACCTTTGTTCTTGCAACCTAATGGCCCGCTCGTTACGTTCTTCTACAGTGTAAATGTCTCCTCATCATATACGATTTCAGTTTGCTCCGTGGCCGGCCCACGTGGTTATAGGCCCGTATTTGTATACTGACATTTTCACAATAAAGGTTTTTAAAACAAAACACGGTAGTAGTGTTTACATTGGTAAAGTTTTTACTTTTAGTCACTGTTTTCGAATCAGTAAAAGGCAAGTGAAATAAAGCAGTTCAATTACATGACGGATAAAAGGTATAATATGTAGGAACGCAGTAAAGATAAATGGTCAAGGGCAGTTGTGTTTTTCATGTCTGCAACATAAAGTGATCGATAAGAATCTGATAATCAGGCGTATCGGCGACTAAGACAGCAGGCCGAATCACTTTTACTCAACGGCTCCGTCATGGAAGGAAGAAACGCCCTTTTTCTCGAAAAAGGAATATATTTTACTTGCAAGACAGTTGTAAATTTTCCGGGAAAGTACATTAGCCTGGAATATTATAACATATGTTTGAAAAAAAAATATTATTCGAAAACAATAAAAAGCGTAATTTTTAGGTCATATGACCAAGCTTTTCATCATTAAATTAACAAAAGTAAAATGAACCAATGAAAAGTTTTATTAACAAGTCACATGACCTGTTATGCTTACGTTACGCGCTGCGCGCCGCGCCTCGGATCACTTCCGGGTGCGCTAACGCGCCGTGTCATATAACGCATTACGCGACAACGTAGGTCAAGAATATAGTCAAAATGTCTCCACCAACCAGCGTTCGGAACACAACCCCTTTCAGCAGTCCAAAAAGTTCTGTTAAATGACAACAGAGGGGACAGGCAACAAGAACCATCAGTCAAAGAGGGGAGGGCAAGTTCTTCTCTTCCGGGTCATGTTGGGGCGCTACCGGAACTGATCGAATTGGTAGTCTACAGTGTTTCTGGATGTTTCACACTAAAGCTGGCGTCAGCATGAGACCACTACCATCTCGTAGCTCCGTCGTGGCAATTCCACGAGCAATCATGGCAGCCGCTCCCCACCAGAAGCCTGCGGGAGTCGGAGGCCCCCAAGACTTTTGTAGAATCTTCACGGCTGAGGGGACGCTTTTCGAGAATGGGACCCAAGCCCTATCAGGGAAGCGTCCGAGTTCCAAGGTGTCCCAGGGCCATTTTAGTGGACCAGGCCCAAAACCGAAGAGCCGGCCGCCATTTTGAGAGTCCTGTGGCAGCCGCCTATCGCTGCACCGCAAGAGCGGGAGCAACTCAACTACATGATGAGCGAGACGCTGTAGTCGCAAGAGCGGGCGGTAAACAGCTGAATGGCGGAAGAGGCACAGTGTAGCAAAAGCGGGCGGAATGGCAACTGAAACGGTAAAGGGGCGCCCCACTACAGCGTGTCTTCAGGTCAAACGGATTGTGGGACAATGTTCAGAATTGAAGAGTCATCAAAAGGCAAAAAGTTCCGCCGGACCCCGGGAGCCGGCCGCCTATGTCGGGGGCAATCTCAGGCTACACCAGTGCTATAAGACTTGGGGAGGGTGTCGGAGCCAAGCGTCTTCTCCGAGTCCATGGCCATCACACCGCCCCTCAGGGGCCTCCGTCAAGCTGTTTAGGAAGGTAACATATCACATTGTTTTCTAATGCAGTCAGGTCCACAAACGACACTCACTTACTTTGAGAATAGTGAAGCTGCAGTAGGTGGAAATAAGCTTCAGACAGTGTTAGAAGCACTGCTCAGAACTCTTAACTATGGCACCCAACATCCAGAACTTATGCCATTTGAGAATGGCAGTGACATCGAAGCAACTCAGGGACCAAAACCATTAACGTACTTTCACGTATGAAAATCTTACTTGGGGAGGGGGCAGGAGCGAAGCGCCCCCTCCCAGTCAGCGCCACCACACCGTATGTTGAAAATTTGAAGCCATCGTTCTACAAAGTCAACCAAACTTGGATTGAAAAATCTAGAAAAATGTACAAACTGAAAACCAGTTTTGGTCTGCATAGCATCAGTAGCAACGCTTGAGTCAGCTTTGTGTCAAGCCGCCATTTTGATTCAACAAAGCACAGGCATTGAAAAAGGCTCAAACTCAGAACTCTGAACTATGGCACCCAACATCCAGGAGCTTGCCATCCGGATCTTGGAGCCTTGTGCTGCTTTGGACCTATTCACACATCGGTCCACTACTGACATCATCTTATAAACCAACGTTATGTAAATAGTTTTTTAATAAAATGTTTTACCCTGTTTCTTTGCTGGTGTGTTGTCTATATTTTTAATATTTGCATAGGGTTTGTCGTTATTTTGTGCGGGATGGGTGATGGAGCCGAGCTGTCTTGCAGCCCTCATGGTGTGGAGCTCAGTTCATCTCACTATTTTCGTATTTCTCATGAAGGGTTGTTCCTAATATTTCTATTTTAGCGAGGTCAAAAAGAGATCCAATTAGTGGCCTACTGATTTTGCTCGATTACTTTTATTTTTTTACACGATTTTTCACTATCTGCAAAGACTAAACAGAGTATTGCGACTTTGTGCTTGTTTGTAAATAGAGAATGATCCAAAGAGAACCAATTCTAAAACAGTAAATGCTTGGACAACAATCAATCAAATGGAGAGACAAGCAGGCACGACGGATTACAACGGGGGCAAAGGCTTGCGTTAACTACCGTTCACTATCTGCAAAGAGAGAGTACTACTAAGGCAAAAGAGGGGAGGGGGGGGGGTGCAGCGTTCAAAGCACATCAGCGTGCATAAATACGAAAATGTTTTTATCTATCACGTACTTGACATTTTAAAGCTTTTCATATTTGCTATTAAAAAACCAATGAAATTCACAGAAAAAACCATAGGTTATAGTGGATATATAGTTAGGAATTTGCATTTATAAAACCTTGAAAATTCAATGAAAAAACCATTGGTTTTAGGCCATATATAGTTAGGGATTTGCATTTACAAAACCTTATTTTACTCGCATAAAACCATTGAAATTCCATATATAGTTATAAGCGCTAACTATATATCGCGCACCCGCAATCCACTGCTGATGATGTCACATATTACATCATTCATGACATGGTTAGTGACATCACTGATGACATCACTGATGACATCTCAAATGACATCACTGATGACATCACTGAAAACATCTCATTTGACATGACTGATCACATCACTGATGATATCATTCATGTGATAATACGATGAACCTCTTCAGACTCTAATATAACCTTAGATACAATCAGTGTAAACAGACACTCACAGACTGTCACTCATCCATGGAGTTACTCACACACTGTAATGGCTGGATTTTCTGTCTAGATGGGATCAGCCCCCAGGGGCCCCTGTGACCCAGCCAAAACGTACTCACCTTCCCTTCTTAGATCGTATTCACAATGAGTAGCTATACAGATAAATATACAGATTGCACCTAAGAATGGGGAATGACAATATACATATATGGATTTTCTACAATATCTTATTCACATTGGTTGGCCTCGCGGTCACTCTGACCCAGACCGTTCTACCCCAGGGCAGATCTGACACACAATCCGGTGTGTCTACACATGGGCCTGCAGAACCCAATGCTCCCTTTTCCAAAGCGTTCGCGATCCTGCGAAACCTAAACGCCAGTATCCCTCCTGACGCTCTCATTTATTTTAAGCCACAATCTGGTGGATTTACACGACAGTATCCTTCCTGTCGCTCTCATTAACGCCGCATATCAACGACGACCACATTCCTATGAAACATTATTGGGACAATATCTCAGCAATCTACTTAGGATAAAACTAAAGTAATAACTTTGGATATGGATTCAGATTATATAGTGTACTTTGTGCTCATGACATCAAAGGTCCACTCACTCCCTCCTTATTTGGTTACCATTCGTCTGATCGGGATTTCTCATCCGTTCGCCTAAACAGTGCCCAACTAGAAATGCCATTTACCAAGATCGAACACAAGCACCAGGTACACGATAATTCTATATGAATTAGGATATTTATTAACAATAAACATAAGTCACATTACTATGCAGCATTACATTTGCAAAGGGAATAAAAGATAAAGGTTAGGGTGCACATACTATAAGAATCGGTCGGACTTCACCTGGTTAATGGGAAATCGGGACTCGGCAGTCATCTAGGCTCCTGTCTCGTCTCTGGGTCCTGGCTCGCCTTGCAGTCACCCTCAGCCGTCACAAGTACACGTCTGCACCGCTAGGCTCAAACTCGTCTGCTCTCCCTCAGGACCTCGGAACCTTGCTGTTAATTAGCTACCGTCTCTCTCTCTCTCTCTGCATTAGTGCGCTCCGCGCCACTTCTCGTTCAGTCTATCTTCAGAGAGTTTCGGTCTTAAATCTTTCTCCGACTTCAAAGATGGCGACTTGTCCACCATGAAAATGAATAATGGTAGAGATGCTAACGGCTAGATGCCGCCTACGGACTAACTGACTGAAAGACTAACACCTTCGCTAATATCAAAGCCCGTTCCTTCATGGAAATTCACGGCCAGTAACCTGCCGCCCACCAAATTCTTGTACCTCCCCGTACCAAGGACACTTTCCCAGCCGGCCGGCCTGAAGTTGTGTCTTCGGAGTGGAGAAAAATACATTCCTTCGATAAGGGTCAGCCTGAACCGGTTCTCTCCAAGCGAACAACAGCTTAAAACTAAAACATCACTCTTAACCTAGAAAGCCTTCTCGAGCTACCAGGCAGAAAGCAAAATGGAGTCTGTCTCGCTTAAGGCCTACGGAGCCCATAATATGCATAGCTCCATGAGAAACAGATCGGCATGTTAGCAAATGAGTAAATCATGACTAATACTTATATATCTAACCCCTCACTTAAATTCATAAGCCTTACTCTAAGGGAAATGGCACGAAAATACCCTTATATCTGTAAGACAGGGTCCCTGTCTATCGGCCTAATCCCTATGCTATGGGGGTGATAGGCTGGAGTCACTCTCCATCATTCTCCTTCTCCAGAGAGCTGGCAAAAAGACAGCCATAACACACACCTAGTCAGTCATGCAAAGAATCAATCACACCTCCATTTCCTCAACTATACAGTTATACAAACTTTACTTATTCAAACATATACTAACACATATTTACTCTATTATACAATCCCTGATACAAGTTCACAATGATCCATACAGCCACTCACACATTCACTGGCTCTTATGCACAGTTATTTATATATGTCAACTCTCACATGTACTGTGTTTTACATATGTACTTACTTTGACATGTAGCACTGAGATATCCATTCACTCACTAATACACTCATGCACAGTCAACCGCCCATACAGTTGTTTGCACATGCACTTTTGAACCCATACATATAGTGAATCAACTACTCACACATCTATGTACAGAGTCACACACCTCCCAGCCACCCATACACACACACTCAGTTTCCCATACAAATACTTGGACAACCAATGAATAACCCATACAGTTACTCATATAGCTACTGATCAACATATGTAGCAGTTTGTAGAACAACAGATATAATGATGCACAAATTAAAACAGTTTAGTCACTAACCCATGCACTCAGTGAGACACATTTAATCACTCACTCATACAGTCAGTCATGCACCTACTAAATCCTTCATCCAGACACTTATACATCCACTCATTCTTCAATATGTAAGACATATTTTAACTTTACAGAAACATACAGTCACTGGATGTTGTCATCAGTGATGTCATCAGTGATGTCATTTGAGATGTCATCAGTGATGTCATCAGTGATGTCACTAACCATGTCATGAATGATGTAATATGTGACATCATCAGCAGTGGATTGCGGGTGCGCGATATATAGTTAGCGCTTATAACTATATATGGAATTTCAATGGTTTTATGCGAGTAAAATAAGGTTTTGTAAATGCAAATCCCTAACTATATATGGCCTAAAACCAATGGTTTTTTCATTGAATTTTCAAGGTTTTATAAATGCAAATTCCTAACTATATATCCACTATAACCTATGGTTTTTTCTGTGAATATATATATATATATATATTTTTTTTTTTAAATAAAACATCACATTTTAGTAAGCCTCATAATTTGGAAATTCTCCAAAGCCACTTTCTGCAAAAATCTTAAAAAGTTAACAAGAGACACACACTACACAAACACCATTGATAAATAGATAATAAAATGGATTAGACTTGTGGAATTCACAATTTTCATATTTCTCTAACAGCTTGGATAATCACCTAATCCGGGTAGTGGGATTTCCAGAGGGAGAAACAAGTCCTAAATTTACCGCACAACATCTACAATAAACATATAAAGGAAAAAAAATATTATCTGAGTTGTTAAGACACTTCACTATTGACCAAAGGAGGGAGAGGGTGAGTGGCAGCTCACCTAAAGAAAACCTTGTTCTGCCATGGGGAGACCGCTGCACATTTGACCATACATGGGGGCTTGCTGTGTTCCCGCTTTTGCTGTCACCCTCGCCATCACCATCACTGCTCCATTCCCGCAATTAGAGGGTAAGGACTACAAGTCCCAGTACTCCCCCTACGGCGCTTGCACCGACGCCAGCAGGAAGCGCCCGGAGGCGCTTAAAAAGCGGAAGGTTACTTCTGCCCTGCGGAACCCGCGCAGGAACGCACTGGGAGAAGCCCAGGACAAGGGCGAGACCGTCTTAGGCCGTCACAGGCCAGAGGAGGCCTGGCTGGGCCACCCCCCTAACTTATGAAACAAACTCAGACTGTGTATCTTAAAAGGTATTGATACTGAAGTTGTATTGTTGGGGAAAGGTTGTTAAATTGTATTATTGCTGATCTAGGCTTGTATTATTTTGGGCTATAAGCTAAGTTATTATATTGAGGAACAAGTATCGACCATCCCCCTTAAATAATCATAATATGGCCAGAAGACGAGCCACAAAGCCCTTGATGGAAAAAACATGCACCAGATTCATATCTAGTAAAATCAGTCAGTGCCTTATCTGAGGAAATTTACCTTACTGAGAGGCGTCTTTCTAGGGGGTCTAGTTTTGCGTGTGGAGATCAGGTTAACGAAGAGTGTATTTTGGGCCAGTGAAGACCGATTGAGTAGTTCTATGTTAGGTGTCACCTCTGAAGATGTAATCGGCACAGCTGTAGGCATGAATCATAACAATGACGATCACACTTGTATTTCTAATACACCTACACTTTCTATACTGGCCACTTCTCCTCATTCCTCCCCCTTTTCCCCAATAAAAACCAAGGGATACAAAAAGAAAACCACAGGACAGGGAAATACAAAGGCTAAGAAAGACAAAAGAACTACTACACGGGGGGTTCAACAACTATAAGTAATAAACAATGTACAGATGTCGCCCATGGTACATTCACCTTAGAAGCCATTTCTGACAAGCTAATTGAGCTGCTTAGGCCATTCCATGACAGGTTATATAACTTAGCCAAGGAAGTCCACAAGTTGAGTGGAAGCCTTGATAAAATGAATGCAAGGACACAACAAGGCAGATCAAGGGTAGATGAAACAGTGCTGTAGATAGCAAGGTTATCACATTGGACACTAATAGTAATAGTACTGCACTTGCACCTAAAACTAATAACCATCAGATGGAGAGACCACCAACAGAAAATTTAGGCCCAGGGAAAAACTAAAGGAACACTTTATGTTAACCAAGGTAATCCCAACTACTGATCTCAACCCTGATTTGAACCAAAGGGAGAAATTAATCCCAGGGGTTAGTAAACATCCAGTAAAAGATGTTACCAAACTAGGCTATCTAGACCCAATGTTTTCCACTACAAATAAGACACCAACATTCATCAATTTACCACCTGAATGTGGTGCCTATGTTGCGGTCCTTGTTGAGCCTAAATTACGGAAAGACCAGGTGGAAAACCACAAAATGCTCAAGAAAAAAACTATACATTGGCTAACCAATAATTGTGGTTTTCCAATGGCTGGGGCAAACCAGATTTTGCTAACTCAAAGGGAAGGATGGATCGGTCCCCTCAAGAAAAGTTTTGAGGGAGATTGCATAATTATTAATTTCAGGACCACTGGGTGGGCACGGAATACCCTTGCAAGCGCCCCTTCTCCGTCACATTGGGAGTATAATACAACCCTCCTACCTTTAGGATATTTTTACAGACACCTGATGAAGACCAATAATATAACTGCAACCCTAATCATAATATAATGTTACCAACATTAATACCACCACCCTGTAACACCATTTAAACATACAACAGATTTAAAGCACTAAGTTCTTTAGAAGATAATGATTGACTTATGTCAATCCATGGAACACCGGGGGCGTGGCCAAGCAGCATGGCCGACAGGACGTGAGCTCCACCAGCTCCGTCCCGAGGACCCGATAATCCTATAAGAAGATCCTGCCTGGGCTGTCTGGTCAAGTGTGGATGGGTCGGAAACTTCCCCGCAACGTTCGAGACCCTCACATAGCTGGGAAGACCCGCAGAACCCCTGCATACACAGCCGGAGATTCTATTGGTGACTTGGGAGCTCCCAACTGAGCTACGCGAGGCCGTGGTCGGGGCCTGCACGGGAGCGTGGCGGTGCGGGTGGCCTGCCCGAACGGCGTATCTCCCCCCTTTGGGACTGACCACATCCTTAACGGACCTCCGCTTGCTGCGGAGGAGACTGGCGACCATTGAGGAGGGGCTGGCGGCTGATCTGGGGCCACGGCGAGTCGCGCTGGCCCGTGCCTGAAGATCGCGGCGCCCGCCCATCCCCCTGATGCCCTGCTGAAGTCGAGCTTTCTCTCCATTGAGTGCCTACCTGCTCCCTGAAATCCTGGGGGACCAGCGGAGGGCCGAGCCGAGTAGCGATACTGAGAGCTGGGGTTTGCTTCTTCCCTCACCGGAGGCGGTGGCCGTCAGCGGCCGACCTGAACCCCTGAGCTGCTGAGCGGCCTGGCTGTGCTGATCCGGCCTGACTCTGCGTGGGGAGCTTGCGGTGCCTGCCCCCACCCCCTAGACATTCGACTGTGGTGGACCTTCCGCGGTGGGCCCGTTGTGGCTGTGGGACCTGCGGCAGTCCGTGGGGTTGCATCTCCAGTGCACTGGCGCCCCTCCCCTGCTCGCGCGCCATCTTGTTCGGGTCCTGGGGCGCTTCTTTCCACACGCCACAGCACCGCAAGACCTGAGGACCTCTGCCCCGTATTACACTGCAGCTGTACACTCCCCTGGGGGTGCCCTTGGAGACTTGGGGATAGTGCTGCTGCCTTTTGGAGGTGGCGGGCGCAGCTTCGAGTGCCCTGGTTGACGGGGGAGCCTGCTTGACTGTACCGTCCTGATCACCTGAGATCCCACTGCCTGCCCTGGGGGGTGCATGGTATACTGCTGGCCGCCCAGTTGATCGTCACCATTGGGGATACCGGATTCCTGCCTCTATAGACACAACTACATCGGGAGAGGGAGTCTGCCCCTTCCGCCTTTGCTTCCTCCATCTGGTCCCCGGCCTGGGTTGGACGCCATCTGGAGCGCAGGTGTCTGAAGCTATCTAGCACTGCCATTTCACCTGGTAATCCTCTCTTTCAGCCACTCTTGTGTTCCGTGCCTACCTGGTGGAGTCTGGAGCGAACCCTCTGGAACATATTGGAAGGGTGCACGTTCTAACCCTCCTAATGGCGACCCGCAAGGATAGGTCCTCAAAGTCCTCCCAACCCAACACCATAGTGCAGTACACTACTCCACGTCTGCCTTCAAAGAGGATTACACAGCAGACGGGCCCAGAAGACGGAGGAGATGGCCCGGCGGAACCGTCCCGAGCAGAGATCTTGAAGGCTATTCAGGGATCCCATTCTGCCTTGGAGAGGCAGATTGAGACTGTATCCATTGATGTTAATCTACTTCGGACAGATCTCCGCAAAGTAGCAGATAAGGTATCCGACGCAGAGGGTAATATTACCCAATTACAAAGTGAGGTGGCTTCTTTGCAAAAGTCTGTTGCGCACCTTACATCCACTACCCGTGCGCTGGAGAGAAGAGCTGAGGACGCGGAGGGGAGGGCCCGTAGAAGCAACATTAGGGTCCAAGGTGTACCGGAACGCTTCGAGGCGGGAAACGCAGAACGCTTCTTGGAGACCTGGATCCGTACTCACCTGTGCCCAACTGGTCTGTCCGATGTCTTTGTCATTGAGCGGGCACAGAGGGCCCTTGTCCCCCCTCCATGCCCTGGCAAGCCTCCTAGAGCCCTCATTGCAAAGATCCTGAACTATAAAGATCGTGACTGTATCCTGAGGGCCGCAAGGGAAGCGGAGTCCCTAACAATCGAGAACAGCCGAGTCTCCATTTATCCTGATTATACCCAACAAGTACAGGAGCAGCGGAAGTCCTACTTGGGAGTTAAGCAAAAACTCCGGGAAATGAAACTCCAATACATGCTCCTATACCCAGCCAAGCTCAAGGTGTTCTCTCAGGGCCGTGCTCACTTTTTCGTGTCTCCGGCGGAGGTTTGGGAGTGGCTCGAAATACGGGGAGACGACCTACCCCCTGGTGAGCGCGGCGGCACCCGTGAGACCTGGGGAACCCGACCCCAGCAGCGGCGTCGAGGCAGAGGAAGGCGCTGATCTGAATTCCGGGGTTCTGCCGAGCCTCGGGTTACTGTGGGAGCGGATGGAGCACTCCGCATGAGAACGTCATCGACGGGTGCCGCTCCGGAGTCTCCTAGGGCATCCACCCCTGGTGAGGTCTTGGTCCCAGATACCTTGCAGGACACTTTACCCGATACGGAATCCACGGCTCCTGTGATACCGGAGACTGCCCTTTCTGAACCACGGCCTGAGTGAGCGCTGACGTGAGGTACTGTTTGGTTAAAGCTCTGTTGTCCTCTGAGTTGGGGGGCCTCCTCTTGGATCTGTGTTAGCTCAAGGTGGTCCCTAGCTGGTGCTGGGGGCGCTGAATGACTGGCTGAAGCGGACGACTAGCATCCCCCTGGAAGGAGGTACGGGGTGTAGGGTCCACTTTTTCCTGGTGGATTGCCGCCCAGACTAGAAACTGTCTTCAGTGGACATGCCCGGGAACTGTCCTGGAACACTGGGTGTCCTTTGGGGAGCTGGGGGGGAGGGTGGGTGGGTCTGGTTGGTTTTATGTGTGTGTGTATTGAGTGGATTGTATGGGGTGGCTGTGTACGTCCTGGCACTGGCAGGGGAAGGGCGGGGTAGCATTTTTGGTTGTTGCTGTCCTTTTGCTAGTGGGTGGGGGGGGAGTGTGTTTTTGGGGCGGTTTTGAGTTCTGGAGTTTTTGGAGGGCGAGGTGGGGTTTGTGCGGAAAATGTTATTGGCATTAAATGTATGATGAATCGGATTTATGTGTGGCTTGCTGGGTGGGCTGCTCCATCCGGTCTGACTGGAGTAGGGGCCCGGAGGTGGCAGGTCGCAATGTATATATGCTATGGCCCGTCTGGGCGCAATCACCGACCATGGGTTTCAAATTCTTAACATGGAATGTGCGCGGTTTGGGTACTTGCACCAGGAGGCATAGAGTCCTCTCCTTCCTTAAACGACATAGGTTCTCTGTAGCATGCCTGCAGGAAACCCATTTAGATGAAGAAGGCGCCCAGCGACTCTCTAGGAAATGGAGAGGTCAGCTTTTTCACTCCTCCTTCTCCACATACGCCAGGGGGGTCCTCATTTGGGTGGCGCCAGGGATCCCCTGCGCTGTCCAGTATGTTGAAGCTGATGTTGGTGGCAGATATCTGCTAGTGCGGATCAGGCTAGATGACAGGGAACTCTTACTCCTGAACTCCTATACTCCGAATATTGATGACCCAACCTTTTTCTCTCATCTCCAAGATCTGGTTGCCTTGGATCTAAATGCCCCTTTCCTCTGGTTTGGAGATTTCAATTGCGTGCTGGACCCCGACTTGGACCGGCACCCTCCTAGGACCGGCACGAAGGCCCGTATGACAGCGCGTCTACAGGAAGAAATGCACAATTTAGGTGCGATTGATTCGTGGCGTACTTGTCATCCCACTCAGAAACTCTATACCTGCTATACCCCGACCGATGGCACTCATAGCAGATTAGACCGCGTACTTGCGGCTAATCTCGCCCCCTCTCTTACCTTAACGGTTACGCATCAGGCCCGATACTTGTCGGATCATGCCCCAGTGTCATGCGTGGCACAATTGGCTGCTCAAGCTGCCCGTTCCCGCACCTGGTGGATGCCGACGGACATCCTTCAAGACCAGGTGGGCAAGGAGCACGTGGCAACTGCCCTATCGAGTTACATAGACCTGAACTGGGGGAGCGGAGAACTACCCTACTCCACTAAGTGGGAGGCCCTGAAGGCAGTGGTACGTGGAGTCTGTATGGGCCTCACATACAGGGTCCGGAAACAGCTTCTGTCCGAGCTGCGAGAGGCGGAGGTTGTGCTTCAACATACCCAGGCTCGACCAGATCCTGACGCTTCAGACCAGGAGGCAGAGAGAGAGGCGCAGGTCTCGATACATGACATCCTCATCCGCCTCGATAAATACACATTAGGCCAATACAGACAGCGTCTTAACCGTGAGGGCGACAAATCTGGCCGACTACTGGCCTGGATCCTTAGACGTGAATTTGCGCATGAAAGGATTGTTGCCATTCGAGACTCGGTGGTGCTATGGTGCACTCCGAGTCTGCTATCCTTGAGGTCCTCCGGTCCCACCTGCAGACCGTATACGCAGCTGATCCTTCGGTCACGGAGGAGTCATATCGGCCCGATCTTCGGGACTTGGATCTCCAGACCCTCTCGGAGGAGGCAGCGATGGAACTTGATGCGAAGTTGTCGCTGAGCGAGATCGGCGCTGCACTGGCCGCCCTGCCCCGAGCTAAGACCCCAGGCGGGGACGGCTTCCCGCCTGAATTCTACCACTCGTTCAGGGACGTTCTGGCCCCTCTATTATTGCAGGTTTAATATGAGGCCTTGGAGTCTGGCGTTCTTCCACCCACCATGAACCAGGGGGAAGTCTGCATGATCTTGAAACCGGGCGGGGATGGTTCGGACCCCGCAGCATTCAGACCTATCACCCTGATCAATAAAGACGCAAAAATCCTTACCAAACTATTGGCCACTCGCCTAGCCCCGCACATGACCCACTTGATCCATCTGGACCAGTGTGGGTTCATCCCTGGCCGTAATACGGCGATGAATCTATGGCGCCTGAATCATGTTCTCCATGAGGTGAGGGGGAGAGAGGACCCTTACGTGCTTGTGTCGATCGACCTAGCTAAGGCCTTTGACACGGTAAGCTGGGGTTATCTGATGGAGGTGCTCCAGAGGACAGGGTTCGGACCAGCTTTTTGCAATTGGATCCGAGAGCTCTACGGGGCGCCCCGTGCTGGAGTTCGACTGGGGTCGGCCCGCTTGGAGGAGTGGTACTTGGGGAGGGGCACTCAACAGGGCTGCCCTCTCTCCCCTCTCCTGTTTGCTCTGGCCATAGGACCTCTGGCAGTTGCTGTCCGCGCCGAGTTGGAGCAATGGGGAATCAGGGTAGGCGGCACCATAAATGTGATCTCTCTCTATGCCGAAGATGCTCTATTCTATTTGACGTCCCCTGATGCATCCCTCCCTGCGTTGATGCTTATTCTAGACCGCTTTGACGCGGCCTCTGGATTACGTATTATTCTCAATAAATCCTTGATTTTCCCACTGACAGGCTGTGCCCCTGGCCCGAGCGCAGATCTCCAGTGCTTAGGCCTCAGGTGGGAGCGGGAGGCGATTCGCTATCTCGGCATACAGGTGGCCTCCATTGACGAGGCCCTACTGACTTGCAACGTCGATCGAGTGCTCCGGGCTCTTCACAAGTCTATCGCTTTTTGGAACACTCTCCCTCTCTCTCTTATGGGGCGATTAGCGATTGCCAAGATGGTGATGCTCCCCAGAACCTTATACGTGTTGCAGAATTCCTTGTGCCCACTTCCTCCCCGCGTGTTTCGAACACTTGACTCGCTCCTCACGTCTCTACTCTGGGCAGGCGGGCGTAGCAGGGTAGCTCTGCGCACAGTGACCCATTGCTGGGAGGAGGGAGGCCTTGAGGCCCAGAGATTTGACTTGTATTATTATGCGGCGCAGCTTCTCCCTGCCGCAAGGTGGATCGCAGATGAGGAGAATTGGGAATTGACACTGCAGGCGGGCACAGCGAACGAGAAGGCTCTGAAGGAGGCCCTGATGCAGGGAAGGGGTGCAGATGTGGATTTACCTTATGTGGTACGACACACAACAGGAGTCTGGCAGCGGTTTGTTGAGAAAATACTACGCAGGACCCCTTCCATAGGGAACTGCCGGTGTGGATCCTAGCCCCGGTGCTCCGAATGGAGGAGAATATGTCCTATCGCGAGTGGCGTTGTGGCAGATGCGAGACCCTGGCGGACCTCTATCCAGATGACTCTTTTGTGTCCTTTGAACAGGCTACAGAGTTCTTTGGGTTGGGTAGAGGACAGTATCTCCATTACAGAGGGCTCCAAGACATAGCTAGAACGACGTGGCCTCAGTTCCGGGAGGCACCGCCGCTGACCCACACCCTCGACATCATCTTGTCGTGTGGTAGGGGTAGAAAACTGATTTCCCTGCTGTATTCGGCCATGCGTAGGGATTCGACCCCTCCGACAGCGCCATCCTGGGCGGCCTGTGAGGCGGACCTGGGGTTGGAGTTGGAGCCGGGACAGCGTAAACAAATTGGGCTTCCGACCCGGAAAGTCTTGTGTAATGCCCGATCCAAACTAATACATTTTAACTTTGTTCACCGTACCTATATGCAGATAGGAAACACAACTGCCCTAGGTGTGGCGCGCAGAAGGCGGGATTCTTCCATCTAGCGTGGGAGTGTCCTCAGGTCAGTGCCTTTTGGAGGGATGTGGACCATATTGGTCGGGCAACAAAACTCAGGATGGCGCTGGATCCACTCCATTGTCTTTTGGCCCTGGTACCCAAACCTAAAAAGAAGAACTTGTTCTATAAGTTTTTACAGTTACTACTGGTCTTGGCAAGGCGGCGCGTAGCTATAACCTGGATGGGTCAGAGGGCTCCCGAGGTGTCCCTCTGGCTGCGAGATACTAGAGAATGGTCACAAGCTGAAGAGACGCACATGCAGCGCACTCGCCGAGATGCAAAGCTACAAGATGACCTCCTTGCCTGGAGGATGATGTGTTTGGAGGGGCTGACGGAGGATGATTCAGACGCCACTAGCGCTGAACTGTTTACCTCTGATGAGTCTGGGCCCGGGAGTGACGGGGAGGGAGTCGGGTTGGGGGACCCGGATCAGGTATAGTGCCCCACTAGCTGCACACTAATGTTCCTTGTTATATATAACTATGATTAACTGTGATCCCTTAAGGTCTTCTCCTAGATATGATGACCGTACCTTCTTGGGCCTCACATGGATAACCTGATTCTGTAAAGCAACTTATTGATGATGCCACGCACGGGGGTTTGTTTTTTGTTCTATGTTACAATAGTGTTTTGTTATTAACAATAGAGAAACATTCTTCCCTGCAGGGATAGTACTGGGATTACATGACGGGCATAGGGAGAGGAGTAAATTGTAAAAACAGCGAATACAATGATATATACGTATCTTCAATGCAAGGCTAAGTTTCCCTGACACATGCTCCAATTCTACACCGCCCAGCCCCCGGGATGTGGGCCTGCATGGCTGTGTACTGTCCTGTAAATTGCGTGTAAATGATCTTGCCTTTGATTGCCCTGCAAAGATATAAATTCCTGTACCTTCTATGTTTCGCAATAAACATATTTTTCCCCAAAAAAAATCAAATCCATGGAACACCCCAGAAACATAACCCAAAAGGGACTTTGAAAAAGGATGTCGACGTATTAGCTGTAGAATACCCTCTTTACCAATCACAGGTTAAGCCATCCTTTTCCCTAATGCCGCAAGATTGTAGGAAACCCCATCCAGAATTATCCACAACTACTATAAGAGAAATAAAAGACACATCCCCAGGGGGGGGCAACAGAAATTCCGTTAATAACATCTGGGGAAACAAATGATATATCCTCTATGGAGACCCCAGGTACCCCCTTATGCAAGGTTATAAACGGTAATTTAAATGAAAGCTATACTCTTGTAACATGGAATATTGCAGGCCTTAGAAAGAAACAAGACACGCTGTTCTGGAGGGATTTTATTACCTCAGATTATGATATAATTTGCTTGCAGGAAACCTGGTGCAGAGAACCGATCTTTGTAGAGGGTTATACCCCGCATTGGCTAAATGCTGCTGACTCTGTGGCAGGTAGAGCAAAGGGTGGCCTTTTGATTCTTTTCTCTAATAAACTGAACGCATGTAAAATTAAAAGTTGTACAGCAGTAGATATGTATAGCCAGGTGATGAGGCTTCACTTTTATAAGGGCAAAGATTTGGTTTTAGTCAACTACTATAACAACATGTTTGATAACAGATGGGGATCTGTAGTCTATACATTGGAAAAATACATTGAAAGGGTGATGGCATCGACCAGTAAGGTAGCCATTATCCTTTGGGTCGGTGATATTAACATTCAGGCATCTCCGCTGGCCCAAACTAAGATATGCGGATTCAAGAAGGGCCATAACGTCGATGATAATGACGACTATATGCATTCCCCCATTGCGAATATGGTACAGCCTTAAACACACTAATAGCAAAACTTGATCTTGAATTATTAAGCTGCACTATGACCAGGGGAAATATTAAATGCCTAACCTTCACTGGTAGGAATGCCGCCACCAACATCGATCATATACTGATCTCATGTAACAGTGATTATTCAAACCTATGGATTACAGAACAGGCCGTAAGTGACCACAACAGTATTTCTTTATCACTGCTATGCTGGGGGAATAAATTGCCTAACAATGATGACAGTATATCCAATATCGCCCCCATAAGACCAAAGATACTAAGGGATGTGATAACAAAATGCTGAAGGGAAATAGATTATTGTCTCGGCAACGAGGCTATTCAAATTTATTGATCTCTAGCTTTTTAAAGATAAATAATATAATAGAAGGCCTACTAACCAAGAGCCATAGAACAAAAAAACAGGAGCATGCTGGATAGTTTGACCATAACTGCACTCAAGCTCTACACAGACTGTAACAGGCCCTTGGTACTAAACCCTGAAATACAGCACACATCCAAGATTTACGTCTCAATTATAAGTTATCCATTAAGGCCCGAAAAAGAAAACTTCAATCTGAGGCATGGGACCAACTTAGCCTAGCAGCAGCTACTAATAATAGCAAATTGTTTTGGGAGACAATAAATTGCCCTTTTTTAAAGGATGGCTGTGTACCAGAATTAACTTCGCATGTAAATTGTAATGCTTGGATCGAACATTATACAAATATTTTTAATCCACATAGGGATGTTTTAGATTCACTGCCAAATAATGATTCCACGTGGCCTTCATTACCTTTGCCAATAAATTCAGAAGAGGCGCACGAAGGATTAGTCAACAGCAAGGGGGGCAAAGCACCAGGCCCCGACGGGATGCCGATTGACCTGTATAAAAACTAAATGAACTTATGGGCCCCAATTCTAGCTAGGATTTTTAATGCCGCTGTAGTGGGTCAATTTCCGTTGTCTTGGGGCCAGAGTCTAATTATCCCACTTTTAAAAAAAAGGCTCAAAATCAGAAGCATGTAATAATCGTCCAATATCATTGCGGGATTCGTCTATCAAGGTTATGAGCAGGATTTTGCTAAAAAGGCTTGAAACTTGGGCTTCAGACAATAATATCCTTTCACAAGCACAATGCAGGTTCAGAAAGGGTTTAGGAACCCTGTAACAGTGTGTCAATCTTGATCTTCTCATTAGTAAATACACATTAGCTAAAGGGGGTAATATGTTTTTATGTTTCGCCGACTTGAGTAGCACTTTTGATCTTGTGGACCACTGAATTTTGTGGTCTACATTACTTGACTCTGGCGCCCCAAAGGAGATTGTATATTTTTTAGCAAGAGTTTATGAGAGGTTATCAAGTAGAGTACTCTATGGGCCCGCGGGTGAATGCACCCCTCTCTTTAATGTAAAAAGAGGCATCCAACAGGGTTGCGTCTTGGCTCCACTATTGTTTTCACTATTTATTAATCAAGTTGACACAACATTAAGACAGATACCTGCGCATGCTCCATTGATAGACAGAAATACAGTACCTATTTTATTATATGCAGACAATGCCGTTTTACTGTCACGTACTCCGATTGGTCTCCAGCGGCTTATCAATAATTTTACATTGTTTATTAATGGGAAGAAACTTTTAATTAATAAATCCAAGACATATGTTATGACATGTGGGAAAAATGTTAAACCAACTAGGACTTTTTATCTAGAGAATACTAAAATGCAATCGGTCAAATCGTTCTGTTACCTGGGCATAACATTTGCAGGTAACGGGAAATGGACATGCAAACATGAAAATGGGCGTTATAAAATGGGCAGGAACACTAATAGTATTTTTAGATTTTCTGCAGAACTGGGGGACCGCCGAGTAAAATATATGGTGGCCATTTATAATGCTAGGTTTGTGTCTTCCGCACTTTATGGGGCAGGAGTCTGGAGACACTGCCATGAAAAGTCACTTCAGCAAGATGAAAATACTTTCCTTAAACGTTTGCTGAGCGTGCCAACATTGGCTTCCACGGAATTGGTACACCTGGGAAGTAGGAAATAAATATATTCCGGACCTAGCTGCCCTACCCCCTCTGTTATTGTGGCGATCTACTTGGTCCAAAGAAGAAACATCATTTACGCAATCAATTATTAAAAATTGTTTGAAGCTGCATCACTGTTTTCGTATTCCATGGCTAAGTTTTATCCACTATTGGTACAGTCTTTTGTTTAATTGCACCATTCAGGTGCAGCCCGAGTATTCAGCCTCAATTGCGAAGTATGAGTTAAAAACAACCTTACTAGCCCATAAAAGGGAGGTCCGTGGGAGAACAATTGGGGAACAACCCACCCTTGTATTTTATCAGCAATTAAACCTTAGAATTGGCTTTCAGGCATATTTGACTGAAATGACTAGAATCTCCCACCGTTTTGTATTGACACGCTAAGGTTGGGGACTGTTCACCACCTTGTGGCTTTCCCGACCATGAAAAAAAGTTCTAATTCTGTATGCCCATGTGATAACATATCCAACCAAAGCTGTTGTCACTTTTTAATCTTTTGCAAATGTTAATATTTTTAAGGAAGTTTTATTTAAAATCTATCTTTTTAAAATATAATGTACGATCTACTAAAAATGCTATGAAGTTAATGTTTTCTCTGGAAGGTCCAGACATTTGCTTTTATGTTGCATCCTATATTTTTATGGATTTAGAAGTGAAACTAGAGGATCTCTAGTATCATCCCTTTCCGGGCACACATGTTGTTGTCTTTCCTTAGGAAAAAAGACTTCCACTCCGTTATTCCTGTTGCTTAAATGTCTTTTTTTATTTCATTCAAATTTGATTCATGATTTTCAACTTTGTTTCGGTTTCATATGATTTTAAACAATATACGCTTCAGGCAATGTCATTTCAACGTGTCCAATGCATTTCGGGCATTATAATCATGCCCTTCATCAGGGAATCGACACTGTAAACATAATATAATACCCATTACTGTGGTGTGATAAACAACATCATATAGTCATATTTACATTCTTTAAAACGTTAGAGTGAAAAGGAAAAAACAATGATAGCGGTGCAGTTCATAGTCCCAAAGGGTGTCCTACATGTGTGTGTGCAATAATGGTGTGCAAAAAAACGATCAAAAATAGTGAAAAACGATGTATCACTTACAAGCCTTTCTTTAGAGGTTATTGGCATCTGTAAGAAAACAGTGAGAGCACGGTCAGCGTTGGTTAAAGAGTGCTTCCATGGAGCGCTCAAAATGTAACCCTGTCGGTTGTGATAAACTAACCTGAGATGTTGGTTTGGCGTGCTCGGGTCCATTACTCGTCTTCAGAAACGACAGCGCAGATGGATTCAGGCCGCGCTTTGCTATTCAAAAACGGTGCCGGTCATGTGACAACTCACGTGACCAAGAACATAGTCGATAGACTATGCATAGTTTTGGTGGTCTAGGTCGAGGGAATCGGTATGTGGAAATCACCAATGGGTGATATATTAGGAGGATAGGCGCATGTGTTAAAAGTTGGGGGTGAAAAAACAGGGATGGACAATTAAAAATGCTGGACGAAAATGAATAGATGAGAATGCTAAACAAAAATAAATAAACACCCGGGATGGACCCGCGGTGGGAGCTAAGTGAGAGCATTGCTCTATCACTAGAGCTACTTCGGAGTTCTGTGTTTGAGTGTGGGAACATGAGGATGGGGTGAACGCTGTCGTTTCTGAAGACGAGTAATGGACCCGAGCACGCCAAACCAACATCTCAGGTTAGTTTATCACAACCGACAGGGTTACATTTTGAGCGCTCCATGGAAGCACTCTTTAACCAACGCTGACCGTTGAAAGAAAGGCTTGTAAGTGATACATCGTTTTTCACTGTTTTTGATCGTTTTTTTGCACACCATTATTGCACGCACACATGTAGGACACCCTTTGGGACTATGAACTGCACCGCTATCTTTGTTTTTTCCTTTTCACTCTAACGTTTTAAAGAATGTAAATATGACTATATGATGTTGTTTATCACACCACAGTAATGGGTATTATATTATGTTTACAGTGTAGATTCCCTGATGAAGGGCATGATTATAATGCCCGAAATGCATTGGACACGTTGAAATGACATTGCCTGAAGCGTATATTGTTTAAAATCATATGAAACCGAAACAAAGTTGAAAATCATGAATCAAATTTGAATTAAATAAAAAAAGACATTTAAGCAACAGGAATAACGGAGTGGAAGTCTTTTTTCCTAAGGAAAGACAACAACATGTGTGCCCGGAAAGGGATGATACTAGAGATCCTCTAGTTTCACTTCTAAATCCATATTTCTAGACGCCGTTGGACCCTCGACGTCACCTTTCGGTGCACCATAATATCAGAGTTAAACATTTCTAATAACTACTTTTATACCTTAACAAACCAGCTGTGCATCTATCCGATATCTCATTTGTATTGTCAAGCATCCTATATTTTAAAATGCATAGCTGCTAGGAAATCTATCAACTTTTGAGTATGCATATTTACATGTCATGCAATAAATAACCAAGATAGCACGTAAGCACTTTATGGAATTCCGGTAGACAGGTTCTGGACATGTGACTTATATTCCATAATGTATGTGATAAACTTGGGTTGCAATGTACTAGTTGCATATTGCACATTGCACTTTTTGCAACATTTGCACGAAATGTAAACTGATTGCATATGATATTTTATTGCGAAATTTGCACATAATGTAAAATTGATAGCACTTGGCATTTTTTGCACAAATTTGCACGAAATGTAAATTGATTGCATATGGTATTTTATTGCGAAATTTGCACATAATATAAAATTGATAGCACTTGGCACTTTTTAGCGATTTTGCACGAAATACAACTTGTCTATGTCGCATATAAAGTTACTCATGCTGCTTAGCAAATATTTGAGAGTTTCATGTGGGCAGTTAATAATAGTTTTGTATTTTAATAAGATGCTTATATGGTTGTTTTTGACAAACCGAATAAAGCTTTTGAAACGAAACGACCAAAGGAGGGAGAGGCTGAGTGGCAGGCAGTATTCGAAAAAGTGCACAGAATGGCCTGGGTGGATTAATGTGAAGGTCTTTCATAAGGAAATAATATACAAGGATATGTCTGCAAATAAAACATTAAGGATAAGTATACACAGCAAAGTATCAGTCATATACTTGCTATTCTGTTTTAGCAAATTAAAATGAAATACATTAGAATATAGTTTGACGCCTTACAATCTTTTATTTCCCGGCATCACACAATTACTTAAATTACAAAAGGGAATAATCAAGCATGGATCATTATTGCAAAGTAGAGTACTGTAGGAAATACAAATATTAAAACAAGCATTGTCAAAGCCAAATAGGTCTCACCTATAAGAGCTACTGACTTTGTAAATTATTTTTAGCCATGTTGTACAGCAGCATGGCTGCTGTGCAGCAGATCTAAAAATAAAAAAAGGCTATGACAGCCAGTGCTAGCTACCTCACTTCCCTTTTTTCTTTTTTTTATATTGCTGGTGGGGCAGGAACGAGGGCAGGGTAGGAGGTAACACCAGGGGAGGGAGGGGGTGTCAGGGGATAACAGACAATGATGGGTGTGTGAAAAAAAGCACTGACTCAGCCAGCACAGGCGTCTTCACAGTGCTTTTTAGGTCGAGGCCAGTAGGCTGTGCTTGCGCAGTCTCGGTCAGAGATTTCATGTTTTCTAGAGTGGGGCTTGAACCCGCCCCTCTTCTCCATTGGCAGGCTTCCTAAATGGAGGCCAGCCATTGGAGGAGAGGGGCATCACTCCGTTCAAGCCCCGTCTTTTTCCGATTCGGGGGCGTCTTTTTTAGCTTCTTTCTTGTTTTCTTTCTCTCCTCTTCCCATTGGCTGGAATTTTACCTTCCAGCCAATGGGAAGAGGAGAGAAAGAAAACACGCCCCCGAATCCGAAAATCACATTTCTTCTTGACCTCGGGGAAAGGCAGATGTGCTTTCCCTCACTCTGTAAGTGAGTATGGAAGGTTGGTGAAGCAGAAGAAGCAGAAGAAGGACTTCCAGAGGTAGAGACTGAGCCACCATCTTTGCCTGCCTCTCTAAACATTGTTTACCGCGGGAACCACCCCATAGGAGACTTAGTCACTTGAGCAGAAGCTATATATTTTATATAATTAGAGTTATAGTATATTAAAGAGAAAATTGAAAATATTTGCGCTTATAAAATACATTGTCATAGTTTCTGATGAACGACAGAATTAATTAGTGGTAATCTGGATATTCATCCCTCTCCAATAGTTTCTTCTTGATTCTTGTGTTTTGCCGTTCTCTCGGCCGTTTCGGTTAGGCGGCAGGGGCAGGACGCCGACCCTGCTCCGCTACAAGATGGCGGCGGCGGTGACTTCCGGTCTGCTCCGAGGACCGCTGTTGAGCCCTCTCCGGTGCTGAACCGTCGTTCCTCCGCTCCTCCCAGGGCACACACGGCCCCGTTTCTGGCAGCAGCAGCCCCCGGTCGTCTCACTGAGCTCAGGACCAACTGCCACCATTGGGAAGCGGCAGCATCAGAAGGACAAGATGTGAGTTATTCTTCTAACCGCGAGAACAGCGCACTTACCGCTCTGGGTTGACCCTTGTTGTTTCACATACATTATCTTTTAACCTCGTCACACTGTCTGTGCCGCACAGAGGCTGAACCCTCTGCTCGTACTTCACAGCCTGCCTCTACACCACAGACAGTATGTGCTCTCCCTAAACAGAGCCTGTTGTGTATCCCTGCCTGTACCCATGCATGTAAAACACAGAACCTCTACTCATGCTTGTAAAACACAGAACCTCTACTCATGCTTGTAAAACAGAGCCTGTACACCTGCTTGTAAATCACAGAGCCTGTATCCCTGCCTGTAAAACACAGAGCTTTCACCCATGCCGGTAAAACACAGAACCTCTACCCGTGCTTGTAAAACAAAGCCCGCACCCCTGCCTGTCAAACACAGAGCCCGCACCCCTGCCTGTCAAACACTGAGCCCGCACCCCTGTCTGTCAAACACAGAGCTTCCACCCATGCTAGTAAAACACAGAACCTCTACCCATGCTTGTAAAACAGAGCCTGCACCCCTGCCTGTCAAACACAGACCCTGTACCGCTGCTTCTAAAACAGTCTGTACCACACGCACCCTAAACCCCTGCACACGCTGTCTGTACTGCATAGAGCCTGTACTCCTAGTTGTAAAACACAGAGCCTGCATCACGCACAGCCGGTACTGTTTGCAATTCCAGCCTGTACTTCAGACAACCTATGCTCCCCGCACCCTTTGTATTGCACATGACATGTACCCCTGCTTATAAAACACAGACCAGGAACCATACACAGCCAGCCTGTACTGCAGGCAGCCTGTGCTCCCTGGATAGAGCCTGTAACCAAGCCTTTGGATCACAGAGCTTGTACCTTGCACATCCTGTACCCTTTCACAATGCCCATACTGAACTGATCTTGTGCCCCTTGTTGTACTGCACAGTATGTAGTGCAAAGAACCTATACTCCTGCCTGAGAATCACAGAGCCTGTACCATGCACAGCATGTAGCTTACATATCCTCCACTCTACACAGCCAGTACTCTTGCCTGTGCCCTTACCCACTCTGCCTTTACCGCACATAGCCTGTATCCCCTGCAACCTCTGCCTTTGCCATACACCACCTGCACGCTTTGTCTTTATAGTACAGCGTATAGTACACAGTAAGTACCCATGCACACTCTGTCTGTACCACTCACTCTTTGCACTCCAAGCTCTTAACTTGTAGTAGTAACGTGCAGCGTCCACCATTAGTACTCACTGCTCCTAAACCGCAGCAGTCTGCCTTTATTTTCACACTGCAGGGTCCAGCTCTTCTTGCACCCTGACAGACCTGCTAGCTCATACAAGGAAACCCTGCAGCTTGCATCATTCAGTGCACTCCTGTAGCAACTTGATGTCTTAATGGACTGCTCATATCTTATCCTCTATAACTTCCCTGTACAACCCTTATAGCCCCTTTTTCCCCATATCCTTCTTGTACTTAACATGGGACTCTGCCAAACTCTACACCTGCTAGCATCCTCTCCTCTGACAACTTGTTGATAAGTCTTTGTTCGCTCTCCCAACTGCACAATATAAAAATCATTAGCCTGACTTATGTTTTTACACATTTCCTAAACCTTTTTGGATTCGGGATCGTTGCCATGTTTTTAAACAAGGGTCTGATTCTCTCAGATGGGTCACGAGTGACAAGTACTGTGCTACGTTTTCTGACACCTCTGAGATATCCCTGTGCAGTCTGCAAATCTTGTGTTCATTTTGAAGCTGTAGGAAGTCTGTGATCTGCAGGTGAATTCCACATAACAGCAGGTCTGTTTTTCATCTAATATCATATATGTTGGGGTAGCCCACTTTCCACAATGCTCAGGTACCAGTTGACACATCTGGTCTGCTTCTTCTTTCCAAATATGTGTGAGCCATCTCCTTCCTATCTCTAGTCTTTGATTGTTAGCATGTACTTAGTAATCAGTCACCAGTTTGAGGTTCTGTTTTGTGATAAACTGTTTTGCTTTACTGTTATCATTTGTGTTAAACATTTCTACCGGTAGAGTGGTCGCTGACTGCTCTGCTCTTCAGCGCTGCAAGGCTCCTCCTGGCATCTTCTTCATGATCGTGGCCACAGGTACAACTTCTCCTAGCGGGGGAGGGGGGGGGGGGAGTTATGTGAATATTCAGGGCCTTGAGTTGTGTGTTTTTGCACCGGGGGGTTACTAGTGACCTGGCTGTGTGTGTGGCTCTGTGGGTGGCTCTGTTGCTGTGTGTGGCTCTGTGTTGCTCTGTGTGTATGTGTGTGTTTGGCTCTGTGTGTGTGCGGCTCTGTGTGTGTGTGTCGCTCTGTGTGTGTGGCCCTGTGTGTGTGTGTGGCTCTGTGTGTGTGTGGCTCTGTGTGTGTGTGTGTGTGGCTCTCTGTGTGTGTGGCTCTGTGTGTGTGGCTCTGTGTGTGTGTGGGGCTGTGTGTGTGTGTGGCTCTGTGTGTGGCTCTGTGTCCGCTAATACTCTACACTACTCTCTAATTCTCACATATTGCCATTGTAAATGACAATACCATTTATTTATGTTTAAAAAAAAAATCCATTTGCAATGCCAATAGCTCTAACTTTAACAAAGCTCAGACCATTGCATTGTAAATGCTTGTTTGTATTGCAAAGCAGAAGGCTCAGAGGAAGGGAGGGTCAGGAGGCAACACTGAGAGAGGGAGGGATGGAGGGAGGGAGAAGATAGGGAGGAAACAGGGGTTGGGAGGCAACACAGGTGGGGCGAAGTACTCGAGGGCTAAGTACACGGAGAAGACAGCTGAAAAAAATTCATTCTTGTAGAGTGCCTAAATATAAGGAAAGACGTATCACTTACAAAATAAGCAGTGGAAGGACACAAGTAATGCATTCTTGCTTTAGGGGAGGGAGAAACACATGAAAAGGAAGGAAGCTTGCAGCATCTGACCGATAAGAAGCAAGAAAACAACAGTGGCAATAATGCTAACTAATTTATGGGTGGCCTCTAAGCCCACTGTTAGAAAGCAAAAGGGCTTGCAAGCAACAGCACATACAATGTCTTGGGCGAGACCTAAAAAGGGTTCCAGTCAAAAACCAGCACAGAAGCCGACATGATAGACATCTTCAGTAATGTGATTTTAAAGGATCCCCATGCTCAACCTTAAAACAATCCTTGGCTTACGTAGCAGTCCTATGGTTCAATAATACTTTACAATGAAGAAACACGAAAAAGAATTAAAATTCAGTAAAAACCTTTCTACAAAGAGAATTAAATAAGTGCTAGTCAACTTACTTGGATATATCTCGGCTGTCACGTTGCCACGGAAATACCACATTTCCAGTGGCAGCCCGGTAATTGTAAACTCCCAGGAGACCAAGTGCCATGGCTATTTTTGAAACAAGTGAGCATCTTCTCTGCACAAGAACAAAGATCATTGCCAAGGACAGAGCAGTCAGTAACGAGAGTTCAGCTTTATGTTCGGAGCTGTAAAAAATAAAATACAAATATTGATGTCTTTTCACAACTGCGCCTTTCTATAGGCATAAGGAGAACGTGTCGGTGAAATATTTGAAGACAGCGTTTTAACTACTTTCTAGAAAGTGAGCTTAATATGCTCTGATTAGGCAACACAAAGTCTTTTTGATGAAGCATTCGTCTTGAACACATTCTTTAAAAATAGTTCTTTTCTCACCACATGCTGAATGCTCTATTTTTGTCTCGCATTGATGAACTCATAGTACAGAGCCCTACAGCCTATAATAGAACACATTAAAAGGGTTGCACAGCAGCATAAAACAACCAACCAGCTTTGTTCTCAAATAGACCAGCGCACATCCACGGGGGAGGGGTGTACTGCAGCATCCATACCCAGGTCATCCTCTAGGAGTTCAGATTGAAAATGAGCAATAAAGATGCCTTTGGGTATTTTTTCTTGGAATATTTGCATTCTGTTCAAAGAAGGATGGGATGTAACTTGAAAAAGCGTCATTAATTCATGTAACGCAGATCTCGTGTTACCTTTCCTTTCCTTTCTGGAATACAAAGTGAAGGCATTTTGTAACAAGAACTTAGTGCCACTAATGCTTGTGTACAGGGGAAAGTGAAAGTAAAATTATATGTCATGTATGCAGGCATTTTCTGGCTTTATATAGTAAACCTCAAATAATTACAAATATGTACAAAGTAAACCAAAATAGATTAATTTATTTTAGATTCATATAAGATTAATATCACTGCTACTTTTTATTCATTTTAAAAATGTCCACCATTTTTTTTATTTGAAATATACACAAATTCAGCCCTCTAAATCATTATTTTGTGACTTAACCGGCAAGTACAATGTATTATTGGCATACAATGCCATTAATGTTCTATCCTACACGTTCGTTCTTGAATGCCACACGAATGCTAATTTGTACACTTTGAGTTTAGCAATAACATTATTTGCGTCATATAATGTAATCACATCAGTGACAACGCAGGACGACATACTGACACAAAAATCCTTGCCTCATAACCAGCAGCAAAACGGGTGGTCAATGCACAAGTAAATGATACTATGTTGTTGTGACGTCATGTTTTATTTTCCCTCTAAAAATTATGTATCGGGAGGTAATACAAAGGAAAAACATCATTGCGATTAATGGGACTGACCTACAGATTTAGTATTCGCCTTTAACATCAGAGATATTATGCAATTTACACCACAAGGGGCATTCATTATTTGATATAATGTACCATTAGTTGGTACTCAATTGCTGACAAATTCGGATCCTAGCTCTTTTGTTTAGATGACAAGAGCTACAAACTACTCACAGGCTATGAGCTTAAAAAAATCTGTCTCCTTTGCAATGTATGTATTTTGTTAATTCTTTTTTTTAATCGCACTGTTTCATAAATACGGTCTCACAACAAATTAGGTGATCATGGTTTATATTTTATTATAAATAAATAGCAGCTGGCATAACTTGAAGTACAGATAGCGCCACAAAAAAGGAAAAATTATCAAAACTAAGATGGAAGGTGGGTAAAAGCTAGGGATTGTTAAGCGAAAGGTTGCATTGCGCCATTTGTGTCATCTCAAGCATCTACACCACCCTATAGCCTCATACTAGTAAAGGCGCAATGGGAGCAATTAGACCAGAGTGCTGTTCTGCATGGGCTTGACAATGAAAGAACTCTATACAATCAGTTTTATCAAACTTGGGGAATAGGGATGCAAAATCATTCTACTGGCAGAAAACCCGTGAAAATGGTAATGGGCTTTGTTTCAGCGGTAGGCTACCATTACTTCGCAGGACATCCATCAGCACTGATTACATGACAGCAGTTGCTAAGGGGTCATTAATCGCAATTAAGTTTTATCTCCATTACTTTACAGGGGGTTGCTTTAAAAATGAATAAATGCATCCAACTTAAAAATATATATGTATGTGTTTAATTACATTTACATAAATATACATATATACAAACATATGTCAAAATGTATGGTTATATATGTTACCTACTGGTGGTTGCCAGTAGGTAGTTATAGTTAGGACTTCGTTTTTATTCAAAAAGTGTTTTTTTCTTTTGCCAATATCTTTGGCACCATTTGACGAATCTTTGCAAAATTTACAAAACTAATGGTTCGCTCAGGTCAGCTCCTGTCTTGAACATTTTGGAGTGATTCGCCGGGGCTTTGGATACGTTGGGAGCAAGGCCCCACGGCCCCCCCTGGAACGTTCCTTGGCCCTGGGGACCGCTACCCCCCAGGGCGGGCGCCAGGGTCGGATTGGGATCACAATTCGGCCCGGGCACTGCCGAAAAAAGTGGCCCACATTCAAGAGGCGTGGCCCATATTTAAGGAGCGTGGCCCACATTCAAGGGGCGTGGCCCACATTCAAGGGGCGTGGTCCACATTCAAGGGGCGTGCCCTTTCATGAAACATCATTTGCACAGACAAGGAATGAAAGTGGGAGGATACTGTTCTTGCACAGGACACAGGGCCAAGGTGACAATGGCCGAAATGCTGAGCAACTAAAAAAAATAGCAAGGCCCCTTTTTGTCACAAAATTATTCCAGCCCTCCAGCACAGGAGCACCTGAAAAGCAGCAAAGCCCCTGCTATTACTAACCTACTTAGCCCTCCTCAGGCCTTCAGCACAGGAGCACCTGAAAAGCAGCAAAGCCCCTGCTATTACTAACCTACTTAGCCCTCCCCAGACCTTCAGCTCAGGAGCACATGAACAGAGGTAAGGCCCCTGCAATTAGTAAATTAATCAACCCTCCAGGCCTTGGGAAAATGTCCTGGCAGGGGAGCACAAAACACAGCTTTCTGGGTCATCCAAGGTAGCCAGGGGGGAGGCTGAGGTGAAGCTGGTGCATGGGAAGTTGCTTCCCAGTGTGTTCTGGCAGTTTGAGTATTTACAATGTACTGTAGTATTACCCTTGTACCTGTGTATGGTACCCTTTTGTAACTTGCACACGTCACTTTTCTCTTGTAACACACTGTTTGCTACCTCTCATTTTTGTTTGCTTTAGATACTTGCACAAGTGCCACCATTGCCTACGTAACGTTTGTTCTTGTGCTGGAGTGTCTGCCATTAATTGCAGTATTATACCTCTACTTGTACTTTGTATGCTTTTGTAACCTGCACACATATCACTTTTTCCTCCTGTAATGTACCGATTGCTACCTCATGTATTTTGGTTGCTCACTATTGTCACTTTTGATTCATGTAACTTAACGTTTGCTTTTGTAATTTGTCCATTTATAATTTTCTCCTCATGTATTATTGCTGTTCCTAGTGTGAAGCGCTCTGACACCTTCGGGTAAAGTCCGTGCTATATAAAATCGCATAAATAAATAAATAAAACAAAAAAATTCCAAACATCACCAGGCCCCCACAGCAAGACCCATTCTTCCTCGCCCACTATGCCCTGAATGTGAAGGGCTGTGGGCGAGGTGTTAAGACTAACACCGTTTCTGGGCTGCATGGGCGCCAGGGGGCCGAGGTGCAAATGGCTCAAAGGCCTGAGAAACACCTGGCCCCCAGGGAGGTCGATTATTGCAAACAATCACCCCTGCCCAGCCTCAGCTTGATTGCTTGGCAGGGTAGGGGTGAAGGAGAGGCCACAGCTGACAATCGCTGTCTGGCCCGGCCGCACAGCGAGGCTGCTTTCATTTTCTGTGTCTCTGTCTCCATGCACTCTGTGGGCCGTTTTTTTTCTCCCCTTTCCTAGTCCACTATCTGTGGACTGGAACAGGGGAGGAAAAAAAACGGCCCACAGAGGGCACTGAGGAACCGGCCCTTCGGCCCATTCCCGAATGCCCGCCTTGCCAATCCGCCCCTGGCGGGCGCAAGCAATGTGCTGGGGTGCCCACCCCGGGACAATGCAGTTGGCAGTGGCAGGGCGGGAGCACTGCTCCCACCATAACACTGCAAACTTCTGCTTTGCTTTGTGGAAGCGAGCGCAGGAAACCTGCTCTCGCTTCCACAAAGCAAAGCAGAATCGCTTTTGGAAAAGGTGAGCTGCATGTCAGCAGCTCCCCTTGTCCAAAAGCAATGCCAGCTCCCAAGCTCCTGAGGACCGGTTTCTGGCATTTCAGCCTTCTTCAGCCCGGCTTGCTTGAATTCAGTGGCAAAGTGAGCAAGGGACTCACGTCTGAGCATAACTGCCAACTTAGGGCAAACAAAGAAAAACCACTGGATTCAAGCAAGCCGGGCTGAAGACGGCTGAAATGCCAGGACCCGGACCTCGGAAGCTTGTTTCCGGTCCAGGGAAGGCATGGCTTGGCAGTTCGGGCTGGACTGTTCCCATTAGGCACAGGGTCAGACTGATTTGCATATGGCCATGTCTGAACTGGGGTGGCAGAGTGGGCTAAAGAACGGTGATGGATTAAACCTAGATCAGTTGACTGGGGGTGAGTGCTTGTATTGTCAACGCTCCGTCCATCATTTCCTTTGTTTTTTTTTTGTTCGCCATAAGTTGGCAGGGTATGCTCAGACGTGAGTCCCTTGCTCACTTTACCACTGGATTCAAGAAAGCCGGGCTGAAGACGGCTGAAATGCCAGAAACCGGTCCTCGGTAGCTTGTTTCCGGTCCAGGGAAGGCATGGCTTGGCAGTTCGGGCTGGACTGTTCCCATGAGGCACAGGCTCAGACTGATTTGCATATGGCCATGTCTGAACTGGGGTGCCAGAGTGGGCTAAAGAACGGTGATGGATTAAACCCAGATCAGTTGACTGGGGGTGAGTGCTTGTATTGTCAACGCTCCGTCCATCATTTCCTTTGGTTTTTCTTTGTTGGCCATAAGTTGGCAGGGTATGCAAAGATGTGAGTCCCTTGCTCACTTTACCACTGGATTCAAGCAAGCCGGGCTGAAGACGGCTGAATTGCCAGAAACCGGTCCTCGGTAGCTTGTTTCCGGTCCAGGGAAGGCATGGCTTGGCAGTACGGGCTGGACTGTTCCCATGAGGCACAGGGTCAGACTGATTAGCATATGGCTATGTCTGAACTGGGGTGGCAGAGTGGGCTAAAGAACGGTGATGGATTAAACCCAGATCAGTTGACTGGGGGTGAGTGCTTGTATTGTCAACGCTCTGTCCATCATTTCCTTTGGTTTTTCTACATGAGGAACTTGACATTCCGGTATTACCAGTATGTAGCAAAGTGGGATTTGGTTGAGTAATACTATGTTCCATATCTGGAATAACAAAACCTCCCCTTTCAAACCAGAGGGTGAGTAAATCCTATTTGATGGTGTTGCTAGAAATCAATCTTCTAAAAAAGTATGTGGGGATGTGACTATTCCTGATGTCCAAGCAACAAAACTATTACTTTCTATTACAGAAAATGAGAACGATCCTGTCACGTTACAACATGTCATGCAAGAACTAGACTACTGTACAAATTTCAGTGAAGATAGCGGACAAAAAAATAAATCTAAATGGACTCCACATCTAGCTAGTAGCAACAACATAGATGCGTTCCACAAAATCATTATTCAAGAACTTAACTTATTAGAGGATAAGATTAAGAAATCTAAATTAACACCATATGCTAATAATTTGACCTCACGTGAAAGATTGGCGCTAAAAGCACTGGCAGAAGATTCCTCCCTTGTAGTCAAAGAGGCTGACAAGGGAGGAAATGTTGTTGTTATGGACAAGTCTAAATATGATCAGGAAATTCTCAGTCAACTAAACAATGAAGTCTTGTATGCTGAATTACCATCTAATCCAATTTTTTCCATTATAACGAAAATTAATGATTTTTCGAAACAATGCCATCATGAAACTATCTTAACTGATGATGAATACAAATACCTCACATTAGTCCACCCGCGTTATCCATGCCTTTACACCTTACCGAAGGTGCACAAAGATGCTGCCTGTCCCCCTGGGAGGCCCATAGCATCAGGGGTAGGAGGGCCAACCGAAAAATTGGCAGAGTTTGTGGATATTTTCTTACAACCGTATGCAGTGGGTTTGGTGTCTTAGATTAGAGACACAAATGATGTTCTTAACATCCTGTTGGACAGGCCACATGAAGGGCTTGCTCCCTCCCCGCACGACCAGGCCCGAGCCCGGCTCCTCAGGTGTTACACGCAACCACTACCCGTTTCCCGTCTCCTATGGGACCCCTGCCCCTGAACATCTCCACCTCATGGGCCCGGTCCCCTACCGGCCCTCTCGCCCGGCCTGGGCGCCATCTTGGACCCAGCACCACGAGGCCGCATGGCCTCCGATCGACCCTAACCCTGGGCCTGGCCAGGCCCCGACATCCCGGCACCACCATCCACCCAGGAGGTGAGCGGACTACTTGGCAGGTCAATGGGAGAGAGAGGTGTCGATGGCTCTCCCCCGCCAAGTGCCGATCGCCCCCAGCTCCCCCCAGGCGCTGGCTCCACCCCCCTGCTGGGTGTCTGGACTCCCTCATCCCGGACCTCCCGACCTCCAAGTGCGAGGGTCCGGACATCAAAGGCCGCCAGACCTATAACTGGGGCAGCTCCAGAGCAGGAAGGCAGTTGTATCCTGGAGTCGAGAGACGCAGTGAAGAACTCATCCTTGACGGACTACTGGCGCTGCCGTAGCCCTGCCTTGCGAACTATCGTCCTGCCTGCTGGCGCTGCCGCAACCTTCTGAAACCTTCATCGTCGTCGGGACCTGCTGGCGTGGCCGCGGACCGTTTGTAACCTCCACCTTCACCGGGACCTGCTGGCTCCGCCGCGGCCCGATCATCTAGAACGCCGAGCTCGAGGATTGTGAGCTATTTCCTCTACCACCATATCCACCAGATTGGTAACGAGACTGTCCCGCTACCCCCTTACCCAACCAAGAGACTAAACTAGAGGGGACCCCGGAGTCCAGACCTCCTTGTACCATTTCACCGTACCTAAAGAATTGCTTATAAAGTAACGTTGAACCTTATCCTTGTGTGGTGTACGTCTGTGGGGGGGAAGTTACTTGTCTGTACGATCGCTGGAGACGGCTCTCCCGGAGACCTCTCCCTCTCTCCTCGGCCGACCCTCCCGGTCCGTCTAACATTGGTGGCCAGCGGCGCGATCCGAATCACCGCATAATCGTACAGAGTGTAGCTCACCCCACGACGAAATCACAATGACAACCAAAGAAAGCGGATCCACCGAGAAATTCCAGATAGAGAAATTGGAAGAATACAGCCATCGTGAGTTGAAACAATTCTGCATTGAACTAGGTATCGCTACCACCGGTCTAAGTACTAAAGACGATTTCAAGCACGCCATTGAGTCTTGGGCAGAAACCGGGGCCGTCAGACCCCCGGACCAAAATGTCGCAGCAGCAGAAAAAGACACCACGGCTCCCGAGGAGCGAAGAACGGGTCTCTCGCAAGACGAGATCCAAGAACGAGAAAGAACCCGACTACATGAACTAGAAATGGCCCGACTCAAAATGGATGGCGAACTCAAGTTAGCCGAACAAAAACTGAACCTGGAACATCTGCGGCTCCGAGAAGAACGGGAAGAGAAACAGAGACAAAGAGAGCTCGAGGAGAAGAGACTGGCGTATGAACATGAGCGCAAACTAGCTGAGATAGACTTACGCAAGCAGACCAAAGAATTAGGGGTGCCCGAGCAACCGCGCACCCCAGGGGCAACAGAAAAAAAAGTACACATCCCCAAGGATGTCGTTCGAGAATATTTTCGAGAGGACGACATACAGCAATGGTTCAAGGCCTACGAGATCGCTATGACCTCCCACCGGATCGATCGAAGCGACTGGGGAGCCGGTCTATGGGGGAGGTTCCTCAATGAGGGCCGCGATGCCCTGCTACAGCTCCCAGACCATCTGATGACCTCCTATGACCACATGAAAGCTGCCCTCCTCACCCGCTATGGGCTCACACCCGAAATGTACTGCCAGAGATTCCGAGACTGCACCCGGATCCCGGGTACGACTTGGGTGGAATACGTGAACTATTTCAGCCGGGCCTTCGAGGGTTGGATCAAGGGAAGCAACGTAACGACTTACGAACAACTCTTCAATCTCATGGTATGGGAGCATCTATCAAACAACTGCTTCATCGAGCTCAGGCAACACCTCCTAGATAGTAAACTGACTGATCCACGGCAGCTCGCCGCCGAGGCTGACCGGTGGGAAATCACCCGAGTGGGCCGAAATGGGTCCTATGAACAGAACCGGAACCACCACGGTCAGCACCGTCCCCGAGGTGGAGGAGGGGGCCAAGGACGAGGAAGAGACAACGCTCCGGCCGCCCCCGCTTCCAGCACCCCACCCCCGGCCAACCGGGGCAACACCCCGGCGCGGCCGGGATACAGAGCCAATGTCACGTGTCACCGATGCCAGCGAGTCGGCCACTACGCAAACGACCCAAATTTTCCACAGAGCCAGACTCCGAGACCCCGCCAGATGGCTGCCGCCGCCCTGGGGGAAGAACAAATCTCCGAAGAACATGAAGAATGTGAGCAAGAACACCAAGAATGGGAGCCAGCCGCCATGGTTCTAGCATGCCTAGGGGGAAGAGACATGGTCCCGCGGGTCCCCCTACCCGCCAACACCCGGAAGTACAGTCAATGGGTGAACATTAATGGACGCCGGGCTGAAGCCCTACGTGACACCGGGGCCAGTGTAACAGCCGTCCGCTGTCACCTGGTGACCCCGGAACAGATCCTGCCGAACATTCTCTGCCCTGTCCGTTCAGCCGACAATTCGGAGAGTCTATGTCGGATGGCCTGCGTCCCCTTCGAGTGGGGAGGAGTCTCCGGCATGTTGAAAGTGACGGTCCGAGATGACGCCCCCGTAGACTGTCTCCTGGGGAATGACCTTGAGAGTTCCCCGTGGGCCGCCGTAGAAAGGAGAGAGCACCTGGGGATGTTGGGCATCCCGGACTGGGCGTGCGTAACCACCCGGTCCATGGCCGCCCGTGCCATCCCCCGACCCGAAGAAACTGAATGGCCGGCACCTCCTCCCCCGGTCGCTCCAGTAGAAGACACCGACCGGGCCGTCCCCCCAGAACAAACTCCCGAGGGCCTCGTTCAGCCTCAGGACCTTCCCGGCCTGGATCAGTGGCGTCAAGAAGGGGGGCCCACCCAGGAACAGTTTCGCCAAGAACAGAAGACCTGTCCCTCCCTCGAGGGACTCCGCCAACAAGCCCTCGCTCAGAGCGCAGGGGATACTTCCGGAACCCATTGGGTCTATTGGGACAATGACCTGTTGTACAGCGAACAGAGAATCGCGGAGTTAGGGGCCAGTCGAGTGCTAGTGGTGCCCCTCCGCTTTAGAGACTTCTTGCTAAACCTGGCCCACGATGTCCCCCTGGCTGGCCACCTGGGTCAGGATAAAACCTACAGTCGCCTGGTCACCCACTTTTTCTGGCCCAAGATGAGGAACGATGTACTCCAGCACTGCCGATCTTGCCCCACGTGCCAAGCCAGTGGGAAGAGCGGCCGCAAGCTGAAAGCCCCCCTGCAACCTTTTCCAGTGGTCACCACCCCGTTCGAGAGGGTGGGGATAGACATTGTGGGGCCCACAGACCCCCGTACAGCACAAGGACATCGGTTCATCCTGGTACTGGTGGACCACGCCACCCGCTACCCTGAGGCTGTCCCCCTGCGAACTGTGACAGCCCCGGTAGTCGGTCGGGCCCTGATGGGGATCTTTTCCCGTGTGGGCTTCCCCCGGGAAGTCGTCAGCGACCGAGGCACAAACTTTATTTCAAAATACATGAAGTCCCTCTGGCAACAGCGTGGGGTCACCTACCGATTCACGACCCCCTATCACCCTCAAGGAAACGGACTCGTTGAGCGGTTCAACCGCACGCTCAAAGGGATGATTGGGGGGTTGGAAGAGCCCCTCCGTCGCCAGTGGGATGTGCTACTGCCGTGCCTCCTCTTTGCCTACCGAGAAGTTCCCCAGAAGTCCCTCGGCTTCAGCCCGTTTGAACTCTTGTATGGACACCCGGTACGCGGGCCGCTCAGCCTAGTCAAAGAAGGCTGGGAAATGCCCCCACTAAAGAACCCTCCAGATGTTTTCAAGTACCTCCTAACCCTCCGCAACCAGACCCGACGATTCAGAGAGATGGCAAAGGCGAACTTGGAGGCCAGTCAGGAAGACATGAAAAGGTGGTACGATCAAAATGCCTCCTCCATCGAATTTGAACCCGGCCAACAGGTGTGGGTAATGTCCCCCACCGAGCCATGCGCCCTGCAAGACAAGTGGACGGGGCCCTTCAAAGTAATTGAGCGCAAGAGCCCTGTCACCTATCTCATTGATATGGAATCTTCACGGAACCCTCTCCGGGTCCTCCACGCTAACAGGCTGAAACCCCATTTTGTGCGTTCAGAACTCAGCCTCCTGATGGCAACAGACAATGGAGCCGAGGAGGACTCCGAACCCCTCCCTGACCTCCTACGGACTCGGGAGAAGGACGGCTCCGTGGACGGGGTCCGACTCTCGGAGGCCCTCACCCTGGAACAGCGCCAAGGATGCCGAGACCTCCTGCTACAGTTCGCCACCCTGTTCTCCCTCACCCCAGGGGTCACCCCCTGGTGCGTACACGATGTGGACACTGGGGACAGTCCCCCTATCCGCCACCGGGCCTACCGCGTACCAGATCGGGTACGGGCCTGCATCCAAGAGGAGGTGGCCAGGATGCTCACGCTCGGGGTCATCGAGCCCTCCGACAGCCCCTGGGCCAGCCCAGTAGTACTGGTCCCCAAAGCGGCCGCCCCCGGCGCCACGCCGGAACTCCGGTTCTGCGTCGACTACCGGGGCTTGAATGCGGTCACCAGAACCGACGCACATCCCATCCCCCGGGCAGATGAACTAATCGACCGCATGGGAGCTGCCCGCTACCTCAGTATCTTCGACCTGACAGCGGGCTACTGGCAGATCGGTCTCACACCCCGGGCCCAAGAACGATCTGCATTCTCCACCCCTGATGGCCACTATCACTTCAAGGTCATGCCATTCGGCATGAAGAATGCCCCAGCAACGTTTCAGCGGCTAGTTAACCAGGTCCTGGCGGGGCTTGAAGAATTCAGCGCCGCCTACCTGGACGATATCGCTGTGTACAGCCACCACTGGTCCGACCACCTCCACCACCTCCGAGAGGTGCTACAGGCCCTCCAACGAGCTGGCCTCACGATCAAGGCCAGCAAATGCCAAATTGGCCAGGGGTCCGTGACCTATCTCGGGCACCAGGTGGGAAGCGGTCTGGTGGCCCCTCTGCAACTAAAGATCGCTGCCATCCAGTCTTGGCAGCCCCCCATCACCCAGACCGAGGTCCGCGCCTTTTTGGGACTCACAGGCTACTACCGGCGGTTCGTGCAAGACTATGGCAGCATTGTGGGGCCCCTCACGGAACTCACATCCAAAAACCAACCAAAGAAGGTCAACTGGACCCCAGACTGTCAAGCGGCCTTCGAGAAGCTGAAGGCCGCCATGTGCTCCGCCCCTGTGCTCCAGGCCCCCGACTACAGTCGGGAGTTTATCGTCCAGACGGATGCCTCCGACCATGGCATTGGGGCAGTCCTTTCCCAGTTGAACCCCGAAGGACTTGACCAGCCAGTGGCTTTCATCAGCAGGCGACTCCTGGCCCGAGAACAACGCTGGAGCACCATTGAGAGGGAGGCCTTCGCCGTGGTGTGGGCCCTCAAAAAGCTCCGGCCCTATCTCTTCGGCACCCACTTTCGGGTACAGACCGATCACCGGCCCCTGCAGTGGCTAATGCAGATGCGGGGGGAAAACCCGAAACTACTACGTTGGTCCATCTCCCTGCAGGGGATGGACTTCACTGTGGAACATCGGCCTGGGCAAGACCACGCCAACGCAGATGGCCTGTCACGCTTTTTCCGCCTTGACGAGGAGAGTCCCCAAGAGGATGGGTGACTCTCCCCGCCTTCAGCTGGGGGGGACGCATGTTGGACAGGCCACATGAAGGGCTTGCTCCCTCCCCGCACGACCAGGCCCGAGCCCGACTCCTCAGGTGTTACACGCAACCACTACCCGTTTCCCGTCTCCTATGGGACCCCTGCCCCTGAACATCTCCACCTCATGGGCCCGATCCCCTACCGGCCCTCTCGCCCGGCCTGGGCGCCATCTTGGACACAGCACCACGAGGCCGCATGGCCTCTGATCGACCCTAACCCTGGGCCTGGCCAGGCCCCGACATCCCGGCACCACCATCCACCCAGGAGGTGAGCGGACTACTTGGCAGGTCAATGGGAGAGAGAGGTGTCGATGGCTCTCCCCCGCCAAGTGCCGATCGCCCCCAGCTCCCCCCAGGCGCTGGCCCCACCCCCCTGCTGGGTGTCTGGACTCCCTCATCCCGGACCTCCCGACCTCCAAGTGCGAGGGTCCGGACATCAAAGGCCGCCAGACCTATAACTGGGGCAGCTCCAGAGCAGGAAGGCAGTTGTATCCTGGAGTCGAGAGACGCAGTGAAGAACTCATCCTTGACGGACTACTGGCGCTGCCGTAGCCCTGCCTTGCGAACTATCGTCCTGCCTGCTGGCGCTGCCGCAACCTTCTGAAACCTTCATCGTCGTCGGGACCTGCTGGCGTGGCCGCGGACCGTTTGTAACCTCCACCTTCACCGGGACCTGCTGGCTCCGCCGCGGCCCGATCATCTAGAACGCCGAGCTCGAGGATTGTGAGCTATTTCCTCTACCACCATATCCACCAGATTGGTAACGAGACTGTCCCGCTACCCCCTTACCCAACCAAGAGACTAAACTAGAGGGGACCCCGGAGTCCAGACCTCCTTGTACCATTTCACCGTACCTAAAGAATTGCTTATAAAGTAACGTTGAACCTTATCCTTGTGTGGTGTACGTCTGTGGGGGGGAAGTTACTTGTCTGTACGATCGCTGGAGACGGCTCTCCCCGGAGACCTCTCCCTCTCTCCTCGGCCGACCCTCCCGGTCCGTCTAACACATCGTAAATGATTTTAACTGGGAATCAGAAATGATTCTGGTTACTATGGATGTTTCACAATTATACACCAACATTGGACATGAGAAGGGTATTCTAGGACTAGAGTATTTCCTATACAGAAGACCGGTGGAACTTCTAGACCATACAAACATGTTGTTGGCAATGTCGAGACTCATTCTTGATAACAATGTTTTCCTTTTCAACAACAGATGGTATCGCCAGAAATGCGGAGTTGCCATGGGTTCCAGATTTGCGCCGCCCTTTGCCTGCCTCTATATGGGGTGGATGGAGAGAGTGCACATCTGGGGCCCATGTGGTGCCCGCTGGCATCCTTATATCAATTATTATGGAAGGTATAGTAAAATGGTGCTGCTCCCTAAATTTCTTTATCTTTTCAATAACATTCCCATCAGGCCACCTATGGAAGTCTTTCGTAATATAAACAAGCTGGTGCTCAGCCTCATCTGGGCGGGTAAACAAGCGAGATTGGAATTCCAAACACAAAGGGAGGGTTTAAGGTGCCAGACCTGTATCTATATTATTTATGTGCACAAGCATAATTTGCACACTACTGGTATCATGAGGTACCATTCATGTCGCATGTGGCGGTTGAAACAGGAGATGCTCAACCCATCCCCCTATCGGCCATCCTACAGCATAAAAGACCGCCATTGCACTCCCTCGACATAAACACTATTGACGCAACGAACACAGCATGGTATCTGATGGGCAAGAAAGCAGGGAAACTGCCATTATATGCACCGGCACTGCCACTGACACATCACCCAGGGCTCTCGGTCACACAAGAGGAGGTGGGCATGGGTCTCCTACGACAAGCCGGGATAGATAGGATGGAAGATCTGTACGAAGCAGGGCAATTTAAATCGCTGGGAGACTTGAGTTATATAAGTAACCCCACACTGCTATTTAGCTTTACATACTACAGGCTTCAACGGGCGATGAAAGAACTATACGAGACATACCCAACAGAACCCCCACAAATGACCTCATTGCAATACATAATCACAGCGCCTACGGCAGCCCACATGGTATCGAGGCTATACAATAGACTGCAAGAGGATATAGCAGGAAACACTGAGAAAATAAGACAGAAGTGGAATTATATAACATCAGAACAGATAACCACAGACGAATGGTCTATAACGTGTATGCTAACTAACATGCTAACTCCGAATGGTAATTTGCGAATAATTCATAGTAAGTACTTACACAAAATGTATTACACACCACAAAGACTATATAAATATGGACTATCTGCAGACTCTAGATGTAAAAGATGCAAAGCGGAGGGGGCGGATTTCATTCACCTGGCCTGGCACTGCCCGAAAATAGCGACCTACTGGGCCCAGGTGACAGAGGCACTGAGCGTTATGCTAGAAACACCCATTGACTGTACCATACGAGTGTGCTTACTGGGCCTGGTGCCACAAATTAGAGCGAAAAAATGAAAGTTCTGTGTGATAGTACTATTGATGGCAAAGAGAGGGATATCCATTAACTGGAATGGCTCGAGGTGGTCGACGCTGAGACATTGGTTAGAGGATCTAACTTACTGCAAGGACACACTGGCAACCTATGAAGAGGAATTACCGACTAGCTCTAGGTCCAAAGACTATTGGATTTATTTACTTAAATATCTGCAAGAAAAACCGCTGACAGATCCTCAGTAGAAAGATGCAAAAAGAAGTGTCTAAGTAGACAAGGTAATACAATAATCCAGTGTGAGATGGGCGGGAGAGTGCTGTGGAGCAGTGGTCACTGTTAATGTTTGATTTGGTCTTGTATTGGGTTACGAGTTTACTACAACAACAAAAACAAAAAATATAGTTCTACCAATGTGCTTTAATACTTATTTTTTACGCAAGTGCGATATGAATGCTACAGTCACCATAAATTTGCCGCCGGACCCCCGGGTTGTCGGTATAAAGGCTGTGTTACACTGGTTAGACTTGGCGAATACACATGCAACTACTGGAAATGCCGCAGGCCCCAGGGTTGTAGGCGCAAGGCTGTGTCACTTGTGTATGTTCAAATAAAGAAGGTTGAACTCCAAAAAAAAAAAATACGTTTAATGGGACTAGAGTATGAGGAGTAGAAGACATTCATGGCAACCCATTCTCACATTTTATCCACAATGAGTACGGTGAAACCCTAAAAACTTTATTACATAAGTGAACTCCGGATATAATTAAAGAAGGGAGAGCAAGTGTCAACATTCAGAAGGGGCATCCAAGAGTCTATTATTGACCTTATTTTAGCTCCAGCCATCTATATGGGAAAGTGGTGAATATGAGTACTCGATATACTTCCCACAGTTACCATGCCATTCTATTCATACATTTAAGTATCCTGTCTAAAGCTAAAGTTCATAATGAGGTAGCTGAAGATGTTAATTTGATCAGCAAAATGGCTACCAATTGAAATGGTCACAGGCCCATAGCTGAATCTAATTCCTGACATTTTAACCCAAGTTAAGGAGGAAATATTATCATGTCTGGGAGAGAATGCATTCCCTTAATTCCTGGTTACCAGTTCGGCGCCCTTTTGGCAAAAATAAAAGTTGCACTCACCTGGTTTAAGTCGCCAAGTGCTACTGCTAATATTGGGTGGTTTGTCACAGCCTGCTCTAAAGCTAAAAAAGCCCTTGTAAATGCCCTAAAAAAGAATCCTAGAGACCCCGCCAAGATTTGTGCATTACGTAACGATTACAAATTAGCTAGGAGGGTCAGAGACAAGGATCTCAGGGCGCAGGCTTGGGAAGACCTTGAGCAAGCTGCCATTTCGGGGAGAATCAGAGCATAATCAGAGCATAATTGTACCTATTTACAAAAAAGGGGAGAGGGGGTCACCAAAGAACTATCGCCCTACATCCCTTCTCGACACTACTGCCAAACGTATGGGATGGGTCCTCTTTGCCAGACTGGAGGCGTGGGCCGAAACCCATAATAATCTTATGAAGGCACAATATGGATTCCGTAGAGGAATGGGCACAGTGGATCAATGCATAAACCTCTCCTTATCTGTAGTGAAATATACAAAGGCAAAAGGCGGGAAGATCAATATGGCCTTCATGGACCTGACCGCAACCTTTAATTGCATTTCCCATTCAAGGCTTTGGTCCATGATGGAGGGGATGGGCATTGATCAGCTGATAATTGCCTTTATACATCAGCTGTACACCAATGCCACCGCTTGTGTTTGGTATGGCAGGAAGGGGGGAGTAAGACAAGGGTGTGTTCCCACCCCGTTTCTTTTCTCCATCGACACACCCGGGGTAGAGTCCTCCCTGTCTGCTTTACCCGTGGACGTGCCTAAATCCGATCATGACCCTCTCCAAATCTTGGCGTACGCGGACAAAGCCGTATTGATAGCCAGATCGGGGTTAGCCCTGCAATTGTTCATTTCGGTTTACTCCGCTTTTATGGCCTCCCTTGACCTAAAAGTAAATGAATCCAAATCTTTCATAATTGTGGCAGGAGCTGCCAGAGGAAGGAAATACCTCTATTTCCAGATGGCAGGAAAGAAAATTGAGGTTGTCGATTCCTTCTCATATCTGGGAGTCCTTTTTGATAAGGATCACTCATGGTACAACTTAATGGCGGCAAGAGCCCAGGGCATGCAAAGGAGCCTCAATGCTTTCAAAAGATTGGCAAAGAAGATGGGAGGTAGTCCCCTGGATACAATAAAAAATATTTACCTCGCAAAAACAAAGTCCGCTGCAATTTATGGGAGTCTGGGGGATGGCTAATGTCGATCAGTTACAGCAAGTAGAGGGGAGATTTTTTTAAAACTAGAGTGTCCTTACCGCAATAAGCCCCAAACTAAATTTTACATCTCAAACTGGGTCTTCCTTATCTCAGTGATTGCAAAAGATTGGCAACAGTCCTGCTGTGGCTTTCAATGGCGGAGGTCTATGGTGGACTTGACACAAACTATTATCAGTGATTGCTGCAAATTGGATTATTACAAAAGGATTGGGTGGTTATGTAGAGGTCCAACGGAATGCCCTAGGGCTGGGAGAACTATTTAAAGACCCTGATTCTTGCAAAAGGATCACAAAGAAAAGGATAACAGACTTATTCAATCAGAGAGCAAATTATGATCGAAGGGGAAAGAAATGTTTTTTTATTAAACAATTTTTATTTAGAAAAGGAAAAGAAAAACACAAGAAAATGATAAAGCAATAGCTGGGTCCACAATACAAAATTACACACTGCTATACAGATGGGGTTCAATAAGCACAATTCACTCCCTCATGGTAAAGCAGAGTAGTAATGACCAGAACGTCCAGTAAGCAATCAGTACATAGGTGTACAAACGTGCAAACTAGGTATGCACACCAGTTGGCACCTAGTAATCGAGCAATCACCTTATACAGTTAAGGGCGGGAGCAAGACATCAATCCCAGGAGCATCCACCAGTAAACGTCGTTCACGCTGTAGTTCAGTTGAAGGAGATAAACAGATATCGCCTCTATATTTATTCCAACTCCCCACTTGTAGTCCCATTTCTTAGGGCACCCCGTTTGTTTGAACACATGTTTCTCTGTGATCATTGCCCTATCCATGTCAGTCGCCCAATCACACATAGTGGGGGCCGACACTTCTCCCCATTTTTGCGCAATGTCGCGTTTTGCGATGGTTCACTCCAGTGACTCCCATGTTTGGTTTGTTTGCATTACGTTCGCACCTAAGGAAAGCCCGTCTGAGCCTGTCCGTGTCTGGCTGGGGCCAGTCGCCAGAGACCCTGGTCCTTTTCAAACAGCCCCCACAGTCTATAACTCATTGGCCCTCCAAAATTTAAGGCCCAAAATTAATGCCTCATGCTAGACTTTTTCTCCAGAGGCACACCAATTCCTTTGTGCATGTGGTCAGTTTGAATGGTCGACCTTTCATCCTCAGTCAAGGTCAACTTATCCTAACCAGGAGGCAGTTTCCCTGCCTAAGGCTAAGGACTTCGCTCCCCTTCCCCACGAAAATTGCTCAGGTGTTTCAATCTAAACTGTCGCTCCCTCCCTAAAAATCAGACTCATTTATTTAATTGTATTAGTGATATGAACCCGGATATAATCTTATTAACCGAAACATGGCTCAATGATGGCTCCTCACCTGATATCATTTCTGCCCTTCTTGCTAACTTTGCTCTTACAGGGATTAATAGACCTTGCAGAACAGGTGTGACATTGCCTTTATTTACAAAAAGGAATATAAATGTAATATTAAAGACCTTCAAATCCCTAACTGTGAGGCTCTTCATTTCTCTCATTTAGTCTCACATAAATTCACCCTTTCAGGGGCCCTTATGTACCATCCCCCAGGACTGCCTATTAACTGGTGTGCAAACTTACCAGATTATTTGACGCCACACATTTTACAGGCAGCTGATTTTACTTTGCTTGGAGACATTAATTTGCATCTTGAGGACCCCAAAGATAAGATATCTGTAACCCTTATAGAGGATTTGAGATCTCTTAATCTCTCTCTTTTGAATTCTGTAGCCACCCACATTGCAGGCCTTCTTTTGGACCCTATCTTCTCTAACCTCTCCTCCTTCTCTGTCGACCCTCCGCTCCAATTCAGCTGAACTGACCGATATTCAGTAACATTCAATATTACAGTCCCTTTCTTTTCCTCTACTTGGTCGACCCGACAAACTACTAACAGGCATTGGGCTAAATTGGAATGATGGAATCAAACAAACGACTTTTACATACCATCCTTGCTCTGATTTCTACACCGTACACTGATCAAATCACTGTACACCACTGGCTCGAAAGGGCCAGGGATTCAATTCTGCCTCGATTATCTAAATCACAGGGCAGAATGTATCCTCCGGCACCCTAGTTTAATGACAGCCTTTGCTCAGAAAAATGAGGCTTTAAATCTCTTGAAAGGGTCTGGAGGAAAAACTAGGCACCTGAGGCCAAGGCTGAATATGTAGTGGCCTTGAAAAAATATCATGCCTCCTGCAAATCTGCACGGGCAGTCTACTATACAGAATTGATTATCAACGCTCATAATTGTCAAAAAACTTTGTTAAAAGTAGTAAAGGATCGGTCCGCAGCTAGCGCATTCCCACCGCCCCCTCCCTTTCCCATCAACAGTGTGACGAACTTGCCTTGTTTTTTTCTAAACAAAGTCGAGTTTATTCACCGTCAACTAGAAGCAGATGCTTCTATGTTTGTGACACCCTCAATTGATGAGTCTCAACCACTCGGGCCATTAGTCCCACAACCAGGGCACGGTCAGTACAGAGTTAAGTCAGACAAGCACTTGGGAATCGATGACTGGCCCCTTCTGGATCTTGCACGACCGCAAACTTTACTGGCTACCATCAAGTCCAGCTCTCTGCTTGATACCCTCCCACCAGCAAAGTTTAGACTGCTGGAGGAGGTGGCCCTCATGGTAGTTTTGGATCTCCTTAACTCCTCCTTGATCACTGGTGTGCTACCTCAGAATTGGAAGCATGCTCTGGTACTCCCTCTGCTCAAGAAGAAGGACCTTGACCATCAGAGCTGGGTCAAACTCTAGGTCAATGCCACTTCTCTCTAATTTTTCCAAAGTTTGGGAAAAACATGTTAATACTCACCTCTCTTTCTTCGTTACCGCTCACAACCTGCTGCCTCTATCCCAGTCTGGGTTCAGGACGGGTTTCAGCACCGAATCTGCCCTACTGAGTCACAGAATTTCCGAGGCAAGAACTCGACTCTGTTGGGAAAGCCGCTCTTATCCTCCTGATTTTAAGTGTAGCCTTCAATACGTTCTCACATTCCACTCCTGTGGATAGATTGGAGGCTTCAGGCATTGCCTTGAAGAGGCTATCCTCTTTTCTGAAAGATCGATAATTTCAGGTCTCATCAGCTATCAACACCTCTACTAACCTAACACTGACCTTGGGGGTTCCTCAGGGTTCTATTCTGAGCATTTTGCTTTTTAACATCTACCTACGCCGCTTGATGGATGTGATTGAAGAGTCTAGTCTCACCGTATTTTCATATGCGGATGATTTTCAGATTATTTTCTCACTAGCTGATGCTCAAAACAAAGACCCTTCCCCTCTCAGGCAAGACCTGGCTAACATCACCCTGTGAATGAACAGAAACACCCTCAAACTGAATGGGAATAAAACCGAAGTCCTGATCCTGGGAAACAACCCTTAACTTTGGGAAGTCAGACACTTGCCCGTCATACTGGGTCCTTTACCCGCCCCAGTGGATGAGGTTGAGAATCTCAGTTTTATTATCGATAAAAAACGTTCTCTGATATCGCAGGTTCCTACGGTTACAGCCTCCTGTTTTTCCATTCTGAAATGGCTTAAGAAAATACTTGAGCTGACTCCTCCAAGTTCTCAGAGAACAGTGCTGCAGGCCCTGGTTACATCCAGATTGGACTGTGGGAATGTACTGTTTCTGGGTGCTGATAAAGCCTTGATTCGTCGCTTGCAGATCATCCAGAACGCGGCTGCCCGCCTTCTTTTCGGTCTGTAGAGACATTTTTCCGTCTCTCCCTTGCTTCACATACTGCACTGGCTGAGGGCTGACAAACAGATAAAATTCAAGGCCTTATGTTACATGTTTCGTACTAGACACGGTCTCGCTCCTTCTTATATCCAAGATCTGGTGTCTCCGTATGTCCCTTCCCAAGTTGAGATCAGCCAACCTTGCACTGGTTACTGTGCCTAGATTTTGCAGAGCTCTTTTTAAGGGGTGTTCCTTCTTTGTTTTGGGTCCAAAATATGGAATTCTCTTCCGGTTGCTCTCAGATCCTGAAACTCATTGCTCTTCAACTGCTGTGACTGAACCCTCGCCACCTTAGGTATTCTTTTTGCTGTGCCCCTGCTACTGTCCGCCGATAGCATCGGGAGACCCTTTTGGGTCGCTGCGTGCTCTATGAGCTTCTTAAATAACATAAATAAATAGTAGAGCAACAATATAATGTAAAGACTTTCTTAACCAGAGTTATTTTCCCCTTGTTCCTTCGATCTTAAGTCCATACAATGGGCACTTACTTTCTTCCACTTAGCCTGTAAGAGATCATGCCCAAGCTTTACATTCAGAATAGTCACTACCTCCTCCAGCTAGAGCCTGTGAGGGGCTTTTATGTTCCACAAGAAAAACAGGCCACAGGGGAAGGTCTTAAAAGAGACATATGGGGTCTCTAATGAAGCATATTGGGATCAAAATCCAATTAGATATGCTGTGTTTGCTCCTACAATGCAATCAAAAAATAGTCTCCTGCTGCCTTATTTTTTCCCAGATAGAAATTGCCCAATGGGTATAATTAATTACATGCCTTCAGCCCACAATGTTAATTTGCCTAAAGGGCTAACCTTTGTGTACTCAATCAATTAAAGTTACTTGTGTGTATATCACCAGTGATTGCTGGCTATATCTCATAATAAAAGCCCTCAGACCATCGACCTGTGAAGAAGCTGTTGATTTGTCGGTTAACTGATTTTCCACTTTTGCACGTTTCACATGTCCAATTTTATTGGAAATCTTGCTATAAATCTTGAAAAATCTCTTCATTGCCCTGTACCCCGTGTAAGAGGCACTAACTCTGCTTTCAATTTCTTTGGTGCAATATCAAGTTTGGTCAAGACATACTGCACTTCTGGGTATATTTTGTTTTCAATGTCAGTCTTCAGCGATTGTAGACAGCATAGCATGCCTCCCTTCGTATCGATGACCCTATCCGCTGGTCTCCCACAAAATATTGTAGCAACACACCAATCTCCACTAAGATCTCATGTAAATTATCGGAGCTCGCAAAACTTGGATGAAAATCTAGACATGGACTAATAATATAGTTTTGCCCAAGATATCAACTTCTTGTGCTCTCGAACAAGAGTGTGTGATGGCCCCTGCTTAAGCTATAAGTGACAAACCTGCCCTCCCCCCCTGTTCTGTTGCTGAACTATGCGGACAAAACAGTGTTTTTTTTAAGACTGTGATAGGAATGCAAAGATTGATTTGAGCACTAGTCTCATAATGTCACTCTTACAAAATCACATACGAAATGAATTACATTTGGATGGAATATACATAAGGTTTTATAATTATCTCATGATAGAGATCACAATGGACAAATACTTGGGGATTTGGTTTCAAGAAAAAGGGAGTTTGTAACACCACAAGGCAGCAATAAAGATGGAAGATAACTCCTTTATCGTTAAGTTATGGCTCGTTTTTAATAGTTTCCTGGGCCCTTACTAACCTCCATTCTTATAGTGGCAAGAGCCAGTCTGATGCCTACCCTGAGCCATGGCTGTGAAATAACCACTGGGAGGATCTAGAAGTATTTTGATTTTTTTCCAGGGTAATTTGTACACAGCCTTTTTCAGACTCCAAGATTAAACTTCTGCAACATGTGAGAACAAAGGTTGAGTTAATAACCTGGTTTTGAAGCAGTAATGTTGCATTTGCTAAAACTTCATGTATATATCAACTGGGCTTAGTGAATACCCTTTTTCTGCTATTAAGCTCTAAGTTACCAGAAATGGGCTTTCACATCTTTCGTTGGCCTACTTGTAGGGGGCAAAATGTGCCCTGTAACATACAAAGACTTGGGATACCAAGCCTCCACTCAAGACTTTGTCTTGCAAACCTAATTTAAATGTAAAGAAGACCTCAATCAGGGAACACCAACATACTTTTGCTAAAAGAAGACAAACAAAGTTTGCAAATGACTCCTAAAAATTGAAGCATACCCAACTTACTGTTCCCAGACGCAACAAAACAAACTGATCCTTATAAGATTTCTTTAGCACCAACAAGATAATTTATTCTAACATGGAAAAAGTCAGATACAGGGCAAGAGTGAAGGTATGCGATTAGAAGATAGCGTTCTATCACTCTATGGAAGGTGAACCTGTGCATAAGCACTCTCCTTATTTCAAAGAAATAGAAATAATGGAGAAAGGTGGATTCTTTTTCATGTTCCAACTGATTGCAAAGATTGACAAACTTTTATCTGAAATACTTCAATTGAACGGAAAATGACTGTGTTTTCTAGAAACTTGTCTAGCTTAAGTAGTTATATATTTGTGTAATAATACTGTTTAAACAGTTAATTTCTTGGCTGCAAATGATTTTCAAAGAACAATATTTGTGGACTTGACTTCGCACTTTTTAGCTTCTGTATACCCAGGGTCGGCCGACCAAGCCAATGCATTTTTTATTTGGTTAAGCACATTTTATAATGGTTTTATTTAACTTAACAGTACAATAACATAAATAAACATTATCATTTGCCCCGGTCAGGTCATTACAAAACTACTAACCAAATGGGCACTAGCCATTGTGGATGAACGAGAACTCGTGGGACAGGTTTGGGTTCTGTAGAGAGCCACCCGGGCCATCTACTACTATGTTGCCGTTTTCACGCATTCACACACCCCCGGGGGCGGGCTCGACCCGAGGGGATAAATAAACGGTCGGAGACCGCTTGGGGTCTTCCGGCCACGAGAATGAAAGCAACTGTCTTGTGTAATTATGAAGATTGTAAAAAAAAAATATCGAAATAAACGAAGAGTAATGATTTTATAGCATATAGATTAGGTACAGAATCAAGCAAGTAAAATTAAATGGTAACCCAAACCTCAACGGACCATCCTTACGAGAGAAAACATGGTTTGCCTGCAACAATAACATTCTTTTTGCAACCTCCATCGAAACTCGAGGATACCGATAGTTGTGACAACTTCAGCTGAAGTTAAGAAGCGCAGTTAAAAAACCTATGCATAGTACTCTCGATGCTTTGCAAACATGATCTAAAATTATGTTAAAGACCGTGCAAGGGCTGACTGGTCCAATGGTGCACCACGCTCAGTGGCACTGGGGCCCGCGGCCTGTGAGAGGGCCTCTAAATACTAAGGGGCAGATCTACAAGAAAGTGCCACAGCGTGGCAATGCAAGCCCTTTGGCTGCGCCACGCTGCTGCACTTTCAGAGCACAGGAATGCAACATATTTACAAGAATATGTAGCATTCCTGTGCTCTCCCCTGCACTGGTGCACCAAAAGCTGCCAAGCGCCGGCGCAGGCACCCTTGCACCATGGTGCAGGGATGCCTGCGCCATGGGGAGTTTGTTTTTGTGCGGTAAAGGGCACCTTCCTGCACAAAAACTATCACTAATGGCCTTTTCCGCTTTCAATGCGTGCTGTAGAATGCAGCACGCATTGAAAGAGGAAAAAACGAGGAGAAATGAAAACATTTCTCCTCGTTGCGCCTCCCTACGCCACCTCTAGGGTGGCGTAGCAATCAGACGCGTCTCCAGATTTACGATTTCTCGTACATCTGGAGATGTTTCTTGTTCCATGGGTTGCTTGGGAACACCCACAGCAACACCCATGGAACGCCCCTTCAACGCAAACTGCTGCATGTGAAGGGGCCGTATTTACAAGGAGAGGAAAAGTCAGGCAGGGTGGCTTTTCCCCTCCTTGTAAATATGGAGGAGCCCCCTGCGCCACCAGTACGTCACGAAAAGTGATGTACTGGTGGCGCAGGGGGCTTGTAAATCCGCCTCTAACTACTGATGCTTTCGCTGCTTCAGAGAGGACTATGGGGAAGTTTCCCTGCTTGTAAAGAACTCCTACCACGCCACTTAGTAAGGGATGTATTCCTGACGAACAAACAGAACAACTACATTTTATGTCCTCCTACTATCACAGTATTATTTTACAACCACCTGGCAAAATCTTTTTAATGATTAAATCAGATCTGCTTAGAAGGCGAATAGTTGCTGGAAAACCCTTGGCCGTTTAGAGGAGAACTTAAACCTCTGCATTCTGTGTCCTCGCCCCTCCCGCCGCCTGACCCCTGCTACATCCTCAGGTCGGGCCGCCGAGCGGAGCGCGGTCGGGAACTAAAACTACATTACCCAGCATTCCCGGCGACGCATTCCGCGTCTAGCGCGCGCCAGGAGGCGCATAAATTTGCTGTCACCCCGGTCGAGGGGGGGATCTGCTTAGAAGGCGAATAGTTGCTGGAAAACCCTTGGCCGTTTAGGGGAGAACTTAAACCTCTGCATTCTGTGTCCTCGCCCACCCGCCTCCCGCCGCCTGACCCCTGCTACATCCTCAGGTCGGGCTGCCGAGCGGAGCGCGGTGCTGGGTCGGGAACTAAAACTACATTACCCAGCAATCCCGGCGACGCATTCCGCGTCTAGCGCGCGCCAGGAGGCGCATAAATTTGCTGTCACCCCCGTCTCGCGGGACGCCGGGCGAAGCCCGGGCCAAGGGCGGGCCCGTTTCAGCCCGTTCCAGACTAATCCAGGCTGGGCTGGGCCTACTCCCTTGGTTCTATCTGCCAGATGTATAGTTCTTTTGCTAAAGGTACCTTTTCTTGCTATTGTGTACTTTGGAATCAGTTCTGAAATCGGCCATCCTTTCAAAATGTCTACCACAAGGGGATCAAGAAGTAAAACTGCCCTGAGAACTGCACTGATTACAGGTCCTATTGACAAGTTTATATCAACCCCTACCGAGGCTATTAACCACAATATCTCCATTTTAGAACGCAGGGTATCCCAGGACCTTGCGATCACTCGGAGATCCTCTTTGGGCCATATAGCAGCCGCTCAAACCCCGCTTCCACCAGCTGCTCCCATTTCTATTTTACTTCACACTGGAACTGCAGCAGCACAAGTACATTCTATTCCTAATGCCGTTGATCTGTCAGCCACAAACCTGTCCCAGGAACTGGATAAGACAGGGAATCTTGAGATCACCCCGGATCTCGAGCAGATTTTGGTTGTAGACTCGGATCAAGTTACTAGGCATAAGGGGGTGAGAGAAGGCGCCGTACCTAAGCAGCCAGTACCCCCAAATAATGGGTCTAACTTGAACCAACCATTTAAAATCAGGAAAAAGAAAGGTTCTAAAACGAAAGTTACTTCTAATACTAATTCCGCATCATCTGTTTTACCTAATGTATATTGTCCAACTCTGGTTAATGTTCAGGAGGGTGTCCCTTGTCAGTCGGATTGTGATTTTTCCCAGCTTTTTGTGAGTTTTAGGGATCTACTTATACATCATCTCCAGCCACTGGAACTGAGTATTATGGCAATTGAAAAACAGCTTGCCGTACTTCTTGTTAAAACACCTAGCCAGCCCAATGTAGGAACTGTCAACTCTGGGGGGGGTTTCCGCAGCGGTCTGTTCGGGGGTTCCCGCAGGTAACTCAGACAGACCATCTGTTACGTTTAACGTTCAACCCAAAATAAACAAGCCCACAACTCCCTCTTCACTTGTTCAAAATACCTGTGCAAATTGCACGAAACCTAAATCCAAAGCCAAACCCTTACCTCTGACTTCCTTACCCAGCCAGCAAACCCCCCCTGCCCCTACAACTCCAGCCATGCTTATTGATGCTAATCATACATTGACCAATGTGTCCTCACAGCAATCCATCAGCAAACCCCTGCCCCCCCCTAAAACTCTTTCCCACGAAGGCAAGAGGGGGTCCAGATCTAAACGCCCAGTCCATCTGCCTCCTGAGGCATCTCCATTTACTGTGAACTTACAGTAGGAACAGATGAGCCCCATTGGTCCCTCCGGAATAAAATCCTTCAGTGCTCAGTATTAATAGGCCACTGATGCCTCCTAACACCAGTAGAATTTCATCTGTACGCAGGGTCCCATGGGTGGGGAAGAGCCCTAAGTGTATCCAGGGGGATTGCGTCATCGTTACATGCGAGGATGCATCCACTGTGAACCATATTTGTTCATGGCCAGACCTGGAGAAGCAAGGGGGTATCGACACGCATCGACTTTCCTTTTTTTACCCCCCCACATTTAACTATCATCACCCAATTCCACCGCCAAACTGGGTCATGAACCAAGAATCTGCTTGGAACTATGTAGACCCATGGCAAACCCAACAGAGCAGGGGCAGGGAATGGGCACCTCGTCCTTGGTATCCTAACAAAAACCACCTTGCAGGCAATGGGTGGCAAGGTATTCAGACATCCAACAGATTTGACTGCCTGGAGATGGTTGACTGACATTACGTTACATCACCGTCAAACCAGACAGACAATAGGCAGTCAGGATCTGGTTTAAGTGTGCAACCTGTCCCTGGTAGTATTCAATCAGTTTCTACTGTGGCCCCCGCACTCCTTAGCGGTCCGGCGGTTTCGCAGAAGCTTCCAAACCGGAAGGTACTTCCATCCAATCCCCCCTCCCTAGTTATCCTTCCACTAATACACAGTCCCCCACTAGGAGGTCAGCAACTGGGCACTCTAGGATATCAGCCCAGGCAAAGAAATCTACAGATCGGACCCTCATCTCTTGGAATGTTGCAGGTATTGCAGGGAAATTAAACACCCCTTTTTGGCACAGGTTTATAGGGGAGGGATTTGATATAGTCCTCCTCCAAGAGACCTGGAGCCAGGAACCCATATACATAGAAGGCTATTCCTCTTATTGTCTCAATGCTACCAAATCCAGCTTTGGAAGGGCCAAGGGGGGCCTGTTGATACTCCTATCCAACAGATTGAGAAATTTCAAAGTTAGAAGCAGTACGATTGTGGGAGCACATAGCCAGGTACTGAGGCTTGAATGTGGAAAGGCAAACGCTCTGGTCCTTGTTAATTTTTATAATAACATCTTTGATGCTACCAGAGGGAATATTTTGTTCCCTTTGGAAAAAGAAATTGTTAAGGTCCTGGGTACTTCAAATAAGAGGACGGACATCCTATGGGCTGGGGATTTTAACCTGCAGCCCTGCCATTTATCGAAAGGGAATCCATGTGGCCTTGGAATGGAGCTAGATGTTGTCAATGGGGGAGCGGGTAAGATCGAGGATTTTCCCCATTTCCCACACTGCCACTATGGCACCATCTTAAATAAATTACTGTTTAAACTAGATCTACATCTGCTAATTTGTAACAAAAAGAGTCAGAATGCCACCTGCCCTACTTTCACAGGGAGGGAAGCCGGGACATTCATTGATCACATCTTGTTCTCTAGTAACGGTGACTACCTAAACCTGTATGTTAGAGAAGAAAGCCTTAGTGACCATAACAGTATCTGTATCACCCTTCCCGGAAGGGGTGCCATACTAGAGACCAGAGAAACCTGTACCACTGATATAGTTCCAAGCAGACCCAATGGCCCAAGAATTAAATGGACAGGGGCCAATTCTGCGGCCAAACAAAGGGAGGTCATTGTTAGCTGTAAAACTGAGATCAGTTACTGTTTAAAAGACGTTATTAATTCTGATCTCTTGCTATCAAAATTTATTAACATCAACATTGCCATTGAGGGTATCTTCAGCAAGAAATCATCAACTAACAAAACCATCAAAATGGGTTGGTTTGATAACTCTTGCACAGTAGCCCTACGAGAATTGAAACTGGCCCTAGGGTGTAAGCCCCGAGATAGCCATAGAATTAAACAAATGAGGGCCAACTACAAAATGACTATTTTTAATCGGAAAAAAGGTCCTTCAGAGAGAAGCCTGGGATAAGTTGAATGAAGCAGTAGAGACTAATAACAGCAAACTATATTGGGAAACAGTTAATAGTCCTTTTTTTAAAACCGAGGGCATTCCGGAAATCACTTCCCATGTTGCATGTGAGGAGTGGATTAATCACTTCACCAATATTTTTAATCCAGAAGGGACACCTTTAACCTTACCTACCACTGTATCGTCCACATGGACACCTATACCCATGGGGATTACCTTGGAAGAGGGATATGTAGGACTTGCTAACAGCAAGGGGGGGAAGGCCCCGGGCCCCGACGGGGTCCCTATCGATTTATTAAAAGCCGAACCCAACCTGTGGACCCCTATTCTGGTGAGGACTTTTAATTGCGCAGCCGAAGGTAATATTCCACCTTCTTGGGGTAAATCAGTTATTATTCCCCTTTTCAAAAAAGGTAGCAAATCTGAGGCCTCCAATTACCAACCCATTTCTTTATTGGACGCCTCAGTAAAAGTCATGAGCAGAATTCTGCTCAAAAGACTGGAAACTTGGGCGGAAGACATGAATATTTTAACCAAAGTCCAGTATGGCTTTAGAAAAGGCATGGGCACACTTGAGCAATGTGTTAACTTGGACCTTTTAATTAACAAATACACAGTAGCCAAAAAGGGCAATCTTTTTTTATGTTTTGCTGACTTGAGCAGCGCTTTTGATTTAGTTGATCATGGTATTCTTTGGCAGGTTTTATTGGAGCTAGGGGCACCGAAAGAAATAGTCCACTTTTTGGCAAGGCTCTACGAAAAACTCTCCTGTAAAGTCCGTTACGGTACCCTTGGCGAATGCACACCGTTTTTTAAAGTTTCAAGGGGCATTCGCCAGGGTTGCGTGTTAGCCCCTCTCTTATTTTCACTTTTTATTAATTGTATTGACCGCACTTTGGCCACCATCCCAGCAGATGCCCCGCTGATTGGAGGAGAACCCGTCACAATCCTACTATATGCGGACGACGCCGTCCTTTTATCCCGCACCCAGATAGGACTACAGCGTCTCATAAACAGTTTCATGCAGTTTATCCAAAACAGGCGACTTCGCGTGAACAAATCAAAGACGTATGTTATGATATGTGGCCAATCAGCTAACAAAATCAAGTCCAGTTTTTATTTAGATAGTGACAAAATGTTACAAGTTAAATCATTTTGTTACCTGGGAATCACTTATGCCAATGATGGGTCTTGGAAACCTGAGCTTGATAACATCAGGATGAAAATGTCAAGAACCACCAGCAGCGTATTTCGATTTGCCTCTAAGCTCGGATCGAGAAGCATCCGTGATATGATTAATATATATAATATACGCTGTGTTTCCTCTGCACTGTATGGGGCGGGTGTGTGGGGCCACACTGATGGTACTTCTTTACAAAAAGATGAACATAAGTTCTTAAAAAGAGTGTTATGTGTCCCCCATTCTGCCTCCGTTCAGTTAGTCCATGATGAGGTTGGGATCGAGTTTATTTCTGACTTAGCAGCCGTCCGTCCACTCTTATTGTGGCGTTCTATTTGGGCTAAGTCAGAGACTCGATTCACTCAAGAAATGATTCTTGATTGTATAGGACTGGACTTCTCATCACGCATTCGATGGCTGCAATACATCTACACCTGGTATAAAACTCTATTTGACATCGACATTTTCCATGACCCCGAATTGGCTGTTGAAATCCCGAAAAAAGAAATTAAACAAACCTTTTTAAAGTTTAAACAAAAAAGGCGAGATGAGGTGTATGGCAAGTTGGCCACTGTGATGTTCTATAGGGAACTAAACCTGCAACCAGGGTTCCAGGCCTACCTTTCGTTAGTTTCCCGTCCTTCCCATCAATTTGTCCTAACCCGTGTTAGGCTGGGTATAGTACACCATCTTGTCGCATTCCCAGTACAGAAACGTAAATCAGAAACCCCCTGCCCATGTGACAACATCTCACGCCAGAGTTGCTGTCATTTTTTACTTTTTTGCAAATTTTATCACTTTGTAAGAATAAAGTACCTAAAACCCATTTTTATAAAATATAACATACAGTCTTTCAAGAATGCTCTTGTGCTACTATCATCCCTCGAGAATGTGGACATTTGCTTTTTGTTGCCACTTATATTTTGAAATGTACAGCTGCCAGGAAATGTATTGTACTGCAATAATTACGTATATTCCTGTCTGTACTCATTTGTCTTTTATAAGCACTTTGAACCTAAACACGTAATAGGCCCTTTTATTCTTACCCTGGGTCTGAATTTGAAATGTACAGCTGCCAGGAAGAGCACTTGGTGCGTTAATCACTTATATTCCTGTCTGTACATATATGTTCCCCTGCCTTTTAGCTTTTTAAATATTCGCATATCTATAAAATAAGGATTTTTTGCCTTTGCAGTTACTTTTTTAGACATGTACAGCTGCTAGGAAGTATTTAGTGCTGCTATAATTCTACACTTCCTATCTGTACCTACTTGTATCACAATGTCACCTTGCAAATTCATAACATCCCATGCTTTTGGCTTGGTGTTTGTTTTAAAAATACTCAGTTGCTAGGATATGCCCCATATGTGATAATCATGTCTACCCCTGTCTGTACAAGTACGATCCCCTCTCCTTCTAGTGTTTTTATTATTTTCCTAAATGTGTGATGATACCTAGTGTCTTTATATATGTCACCATCCATAAGAAATATTCCAGAGTTTACATGAATAACTTAATCTTTTAAAAACTAATTTTATATGTAATGAATTGTTTGTAGTTTATGCTTGTATGATTTATATTTTCAAATCGAATAAAAGCTTATGAATTGAATTGAATTGATTAAATCAGATCAAGGCATGGTCATTAAATCGATCACATTACAAAATCAATGTAAAAAAATTCGACCACCTACCTTGTTAACCAATGGCTAAAGTCTGGTCGATGAGCCCACTGTACTCCAGTTTGATTCAACGAACGCAGCAATCGACAACCGACAAGAACGGCCCAGGGACTTGCTAGGGCAATGCATTTTTCATTGTCTTTCATAAATCCAGAAGGAAAGAGCATTTTGCCTAATTTGGAATCACTATCTTCAGCAACCTCGTCAAATTTCGTCGGCAAATGTCGGTCGCTTTCTTTTATGAGAAAATAATGTCTACATATGTCCTGACACAATGCCAAGCAAAGTGTGTTGATGAGGAAATACCAGGTTTGGTGCTCCTCTTCTATGAAACTACTTGAAGCCAAACTGATAACATGGCCGACAGTCCCAACTAAAAGAAGAACATTCAACTCTGACCCTCCTAAGGTGGATGATGATGGCTTCTGTGAAGAAAAGAAACATCAGGTTAAAACGGTGGTGTGCTGTCGCTATAACTAATGGTATTTTCCGACAAAACATTACAGTTACAAATACTTGTTGCTTGACGTCCATATAGCAACGCATATCGAACCAGTTCCAACAGACTAAGATCCTAACTGCAAACAATCACTTTCTCAGTCCTGGCCAACTAAATGGTGTAAAGTAGAACAAATGTCACATTTCTCAAATGAAGTGGACTTTCTATACCTATAATACGTGAGAAAGTGTCTTTTCAAAGATTAAGATATTAAAATAGAAATTCGAATAGACTACAAACCTATATATGCAGTGTTTGGAAAGCTGGAGGCAAATAAGTAAGGAGGAGCTCCTGCTCATTTACACAGGTGGCTATTCCAGCAGGGCGCGGTTGTCTGGGGGTGGGGGCTCAGAATAGTTACTTACCCATAATCCTAGATCTCATCCTGAGTAAGGGTCACCAGGGACGCAACAAAACCTGAATTTCGGGGGGGGTTGGGGGGGATTGGGCTAACACTTCAAATGCTGGAGGCGGAGCCAAATTCAGAGTAAGGCTAAAAATTGCTGGTGGATCATCCTGTCATTGTAGTGGTATAATGCATAGGGTTTATTTTTATCACAGCTCAATTCAAAGCACGCTGGGCTCTAACATTAATGCATGCATAAAAGTATTTAACAAGTTTTGCAGGAAGTTTAGGACTTTCCTTCAAGGAATTCTAGTAGAACACATATTAAATGTTGTATTTTAGTACACATTTAATGAGTTTACCTACTCTCACATGACATTTTTTTAAAATACAGTTTTGCCAACAATTAATGACATATGATGCACTGTAAAACACCTGAGGTCAATTGTATTGGCTTCAACCCATTAGCCGCTCAAAATACTTTTAGAAGATATTTGGGTACCTCCATCGTCCCACCTCCCAAAGTGGTTAAAAAAATTGTGGAAAATAGTGCAGTTTAAGCACACTTCTATAGTTTTTATTTTACTGAATGAAATGAATGATTAAAAATAATATGTAAAGTGCACTTTTTCCTTAACCAACCAGCCTGGGGCTGAGCAGTAAATGAAGGAGAGGTGGAGACTGCACTCATATGGAAAAGGCACTTTTTTATGGAGGACTTGAGTCTCTGGAGCTCGGGAGCCAGAGAGTTCCAATGCTTTGATGCCAGAAAGGAGCAGCATCAGCATCCAAGAGGTACTTGCCTAATGTTAGGAATGCAGGCAGTTGACTACTGTAAAGCATAGGATTTTGGAAAGAATATATAGAGTGATACAATGGTGAAGAAGCAGAGAATCTGCTTTATGGAGAGTGCCAAGATCTAGGAATAACACTTTGAAGTCACATTGTTTCACGTTCAAAGGCAATAGACAGTATAAAAGTGAGTGAGAAGAGATTGTGAAGAAAGGGGGCAGGCCTCAGATGAGGCTTGCAGGAGGGTTTTGAATGATTTGAAAGCAGGAAGCCCAAGATAGACTTCCACTATCTGGTTGTGAGAAAATAGTTGAATTGATAGTAGTACTATGATTGCAAGAAGAGATGGGTTTGCTTAGCATGAGAATGCTGTTAATGCAAGAAGAAAATGTGCATGATCTGTTGAACGAATGAGAAAAAGTCGTTTAAAATGAATCTCGGATTTTTTGCTGAGTCAACCTTGAGTGGGCGATGGGTCCAGCTCCCCCACCAACGTGAAGACCATATCTATTCAGGGAAGGTTCCCTAAAGATGTAGCCGTCTGTGTTGACACTATTGAGTTTTGATTTGACTTGATCCAGGAGGCAACTGTGAAAAAGCAAGATCATAATTTCTCTTGGCAGACCACTGATCATTGCTGAAGAAAATGATCCTATGATATCATCTGTGTAGGACATCACAGAGAAACTAAAGGGTTGTATAAATAAAGGGAACTTAATACTATAAAGAGTAAACAATGTAGGGCTCAGAGAAAAGCCCTGTGGGAATCTGCAAGTGAGAGGTCTCGAACATGACTAAAATAGGGGGATGTGGACTGTTTATGCCCTCTTAGATAGAAAAAAGGTAAGACACTCCAGGGCATTGTCTTCAATGCTATATTGCTCCAAATAATTGGTATTTTAATAAACATTTTATAAAGTTTAAAACAATCATGTTATTACAGTGCATATGAAAATCACCTTAAAGGACATACATTGGTATTTTAAAATGTACTCTTTATGTGACATAGCCAATCCTTCCATAAGTGCAGACAATAAGATGTATACCTCAGTAAACAATACAAAAAAACTGTGTTGTGGGTCAGCTTTAACCTGTTTTTAATGGGTGATCACAACTATGCAATACCATAGGATACTGATTTGGACCCCAAGTAAACTGGGTCTCTCACTGGTCGTGAGTCTATCAAACTCAACGGTGTATCTCCTGTCCCGGTGAGTAGTGTGTGTCCATCCCTTGATTATCTTCCGCCTCTTATACAGTCTATATTTAATTGTTAACCACATACCAGTATAGTCTTTTATGCAGTTGGGAGGGCCGGTCATTGAGGGTGGCCTATAATCCGAAAGCCTTTCAGTTTACAACATTATTGCTTCCGCCTATCTGTTCTATAAATGTGTATAACTGAGTTTCTCACTGTTGTACATTCTGCCTCCACCCATTTCTTTGTCTTTCTCAAACAGTTTTTTTTTGTTAAGTGCTATTGTTGCTTTTCGTGGCATAGCTACGCTACATGTTGCTGCCACAATGGTCAAATCTGCACACCTGAATAGTCTTCCTTCTTTTGGCTCTAGGCATCAACACCATCATGCTCACCCTCCAAGTACAGTCTATTCTTTCACCCACTACTTTTGCTGCTGTTTGAGTCATGTTTCCAGTACTCTAATAGATTCCAGCACTCCTAAAGACAGATGATGATCAAATCTGTCTTTAGACCCTCATGTCTTAAAGATTAATCTTTAATCTCCATATCTTTCTGAGCTTCCTTGGGGTGAGATAGTTTTGATGAAAAAAATTAAATTGTATTCATTTGAAAAGGGCAAGGATGCCACTGCTGGCAAACATCTAGGAGGGCTTCCATGGAGTAAATCACTCTCTTAGAGTTCAAGTTTAACTGTCCAAAATGAAGCCATTTTGATCATGAGACAGAGAGCAAAGGCAACAATCTATTTGCTAGCACCTTCCCCAGGATTTTATACTGTATATTCATCATAGAGAGTGGTTGCTTCAAAGTCCTATCAAAACTATCACAGACAAATTGCAGAATTACGACTAGAATCTCTGTCATTTGTGGAAGCATGATTAAAGTTTGAGCCTGGTTATAGGCATCCAAGAGCTGAGGAGCCATCAGTATTTTGTATGTTGAAGAACATTTGTTTGGCAGGCTATCAGATCCTGGGTTCTAGCCATTAGATATCACTTCTATAGCTTGAGGAGTTTCAACCAGGGGTGCCTCCGGAGCAAGTCTTTGATCTTTGATCTTCTGATGAAATGGAAAGAGCCTGATGTCCTTAAATCTTCAGTAAATGCGCCTTATATCTCACATGGAAGTGCATCCAAGGAGATCTAGTAATTAACAAAAATGTAATTGATTTTGGCCTGTGCATAGTACACACCCCGGGTTATCTCCTCACAGCATCGCCACTGAACTTTGGAACACCTCCGAGGTAAGAAAGTTTGCTAACAACCGACCTGGTCTATCACCTTCTAAGAGTTGTTTGGCTGTGAATAAGCAAATGGGGTTCAATCTATGTTAGATCATCTTGTACCTTTCCCTACATGCTAGTAATCTATCATTGCTCTGAATGTTAACCCCAGTAACCTTCTGAGGAGTATGCATGGCAGTCTCTCTCCTGCATACTTACCTCTCTAGCAGCACTTGTGCCCCAATTACTATGCTGATACACACTACCCGAATCTTTAGCTTTATCACTTATAATTCAGTCAGCACTTCTAGATCTCCTTGGATGCGCTTCCATGTGAGATATAGGGCGCATTTACTGAAAATCTAAGGACATCAGGCTCTTCCCTAATGTACCTCCACTTTCCCTACAATAGTCCACATTGGCATCCCTCACAGCCCCCCAAAATGTTTGATCTCACAGCACAGCCACCTGAAGTTTCCATGAGTGAATGCTAAAAGGCAATATAACCCATTCCAGTTTAACTAAGAGCAGCCAGTGGGCCTTATTATTTTGCATATGTACTGAGCTTCAGCCAGGAGTCCCATATTCAGGAAAGTTTCCGGGTCATTTGTGTTGCCACTAATCACCAATGTGCGGTCTCCTAAGCCACTGGTGATAAGCCCAGCGATGCATGGAGTGCCTCCACTGCTGCAGCAGCCCTCTTAGCCTGTGTAGAGTAGCGGATGGTCTGTCAACCTTTTGTGTTTTTCTCCTACGTTGCGGTCGATATTTCAATCAGTTTTGGGATGACCAATAAATAGGACTTGCAGAGTTTGTCAGAGCTTCAGCCCATTTCCATACTGCGGATGTATCAGTATAGATGCAAATTTCCCATTGTACAAGTCTTTCAGGTCCACTTAGATTGAAAACATGTACTTGAGGTGTAATTCAGGGAGTTGCCTCTTAACTTCCAGATATGCTCTCCTCTGTTGTTGCACCATTGGAGTGTAATCTGCAGAAATCAGTAGCTGTGTATTATCAATTGTGTATGGGCCATCCAGGCCAGTCTGGAGCTATGGTGGTGCCCTAACCCAAAGAACATGGCTATCTATAATGTCTAAACTGGTTGACCCTGTGCAATTGCTTTCCTTCACTGTGGCTCCTTTTTCAGGATCATTATATTAAGGCACCTAGAAATAATTGTTCAGGATGCAAACTGTGCAGAAACCTCTCTTGCATATTGTTCAATTGACCATAATGATGCTGAATCTATAACAATAAAGGTCTCATATAGGAGGCTCAATACACCTGCCTAGGAATGCTTGCCTACCACAACCTGTCAACTGGAAGCCAGGCTTTTGCCACAGCATGGCCATGGTCTGTTCCATAGCATGACTATGATTACAGTTAACCCTTCACTCTGTGAAAAATGCTGCACATCATGCCGAAAGTCTCACTTATAGCGCATTGCATGGCCTCTTCAAGGAGCAGAACATGAAGAAAATTGCCCTGCCTGCCCACTTTTTGGCAGTGCTGGGATCATCTTGCCCAACACACTGCAAGATTATGCCGCTTTGTCTGTAGTATAACAGTTAGCTCTCTTGTAGCAAGTGAAACAAAGTTGAGTAAACTCTGAAGTAGCAGCAGATGACATTATTATAGCTCTGGCTGGTCCTTTGGATGGCAGTAGTTATAATATGGGCCTGTGCCTGTTCAACTGAGAAGAATTTTGTCAGGTAATAGGTTGCAAGTGTTGTACTTAGTAACCCTTCCAAAAAACATTCAGTGCTAAAGCTCTTTGTTTGTTCGGTGAGGCCCCCTATCTGAATGTTGGTCCTCATACCTTTTCCTTCCTTATTTTCGGCCCAGTACTCAAGGAATGAGATTCTGTCTTGTACGTTCTCAAAGTGCTTCCTGAGCACTCTGATCTCGTGTCAGTTTTGCTTTGGCTTCTGATACTAAAACTGCCAGTTTCTTCTAATCCGAGTTAATCCTACATCAAGCACTAGAGTGTCAATCTTTGCTACCAGAGCTGCATGAGTATGCTTTATAGTGAGCAATATCGGTTCAATATGTCAGAAGTGTCCGCAGTTGCAGTTGCACCCCTTACCTCCATGCCCTAATCTTCAACAGTCAGCTCTCCAGTCTCTTACCTTCTTCCATGCATGTCTACCCTTCCTCTTTCTTGCTGAGCGTTACCTTTTCTCACTGATTATTTCCCTCATGCACTCACCTTTCCCCCTGCTCCCTCCCTCACTCCTATAGCCTTTTACTTTTGCACAGTAGCTCTGCCACACTTTCATCCATGTTTCACTCCATGCTGTAATTTACCATCGGATTGCCATCTGTCCAGTGTGTTAACTAAACAGCGGGTATTTTGAAGTAACTGCCAGTAAAAAAAAACTTGGAACTTAACAAAAGCTCATAGTTATTCTTGTTCGAAATACGAAGATCAAGCAGCTAATACAGGTATATATCCAGAGCCACTAGAGGTATGCAACTGTATGGCTGTGTTTTTTTCCGCATAGTTGATTATTTGCTGTATTTGCCACAAACTATCATCTGCCTCACAATCTGCAGATGTTAACAGAAAAAAATGTTTTTAGCTTAAACGTTCAAAAGTTACTAATAACGCAGGGAAGGACCTTTGCAAATGGTGACTGGACACCATTCTGTTGCCTATTTCTGTATGTGGGTTTTAAACTGGTATTAATGGGATGCAACCAATGCTTAGACAGTGTTAACAAGTGTAAAAATTACAAATTAATATAGTAATGCTATCACAAAATGTGCAGCATTATGCCACATAATTTACTCAACCTTACTGCATAATTTGGCTCTCCCCTGCTGCAGAATTTCAGTTGCCCTGCATATATTACATCAAAATTATTACCAAGCAACATACACAATTCCTAAATTATTAATAAAGCTAGCAGAGTCTTGCTCTTCGCTGTTCAATATTTGTCTCTAAACATTTTTGATGACCTGACTTTATGACTTCAATACTCAGTTGTTCAATGCAAAGACTTCTATACTTTCTCTAACACTCGCTACACTGTGTTCATTTTAAACCCGTCATTTTTGTTTGATGACATTATAAAATAAAATGAAATTGCCTGAGCATAAAAGTTGAGATGTGAGTGATTTCTTTTTTAAAAGACTAACAGCAGATTTGTTCATAAATTGCTATCCACTAACCAGCCTCGTCCCAATTTCCATCTGAAAATGCGGCAACCCTATGTATATCATATCCCACTTTAGAATCATCTCTCCCCTACATTCTTTGCAAAAGTCTGTTGTGATGTGGGTGTATTCCTTTTGTATTTGCAGGATACTCTGTTCATTCCTGGACGGGGCAGGGGAGGCGGGGCTTGACTTTACTGCACACCTTTAAACCCTTTAACTTTGCCCGTCTCCCCGCGGTTATCATGCAGATGCAGCCATTAAGGAATGAAATGATCATGCAGGGAAGTGTACTAAAAGAAAGAAAGGTAAATAGGATAAACACAGATGAAAGCTGTGACCGCAAGGGCTTTAGAACGGATCGAGTAATACCCTCCATGAACCTTGACTACTGTCTGGCAGCCTCAGCTCAGCCCACGGAACCTGACGGGGGAGGAAGGGGGGGGGGGGGCTGAAGCCCTTTCAGCCCAATGGTTGTTGTGCGCCTGAGGGTCACTATAATAGTTAGCGATGATTGCCCGAAACACATAAGGAATCCTGGAGCAATTATTAAAACACATAAATGATACGTTTTCGATTTTTAGCTATTTGGCCAATTTCCATTTATTTTCATTTTTCTCCTCTCGAGGGCCTGGTTATTTTTTCACAAGATCATTAGGCATGTCTCGGGGGTGTCAAATTGTTCTTGGCGTCCAATGATGCTATAGAGTCTGTGGCATCTCTCTAAAACCTATGGAGACATGGGCACGTGGAGAGCATGTTGTAAAGCACGTTAGTGGGGTTACATGCAGAACAGAAACCTAGGATAGCCTGGTAAACACTCAAACAAACATAACCTGATAATAGTCTCTAAACAAACTTCAAGACCTGAGGAACCATGATTTCCTCTGTGGATATTTGATGTTCTTGAAACGGCCTGCCTCTGCTTATAAACACATCCAGTAATCTTCTTGCATTCAAATAGAAACTGAAATCTGCCATGTTATAAATCCTAAACTCCTTTCTAGTTTTCGCCAACAAAATTCGTTCTCACAAATGCAAAGTAACATTCTGCTCTGTCTGATATACAAACTGTACAACAGTTTAAAAAAAATATTTACTGAATTCTGACCTCGTTCCTTCCTCTTTCCATATTTGTTTGCTATTTCAATGTTAAAAGGTTGCTGTTCTGCAAGCATGCTCTTGTTGTTTAGGCACTTCTCCTCGAGGCAAGTATTTTATCTAATTTAATCACCTTTTTGTAAAGCCTTTGTTGAAGGCCTATTATGGCCCACTCGGGCTATTCCATGGGCATCATCCTTAGATGCCACCTACATATAATGACCTTTCTCTTAGATGGTGATTACCCCTTGTAGGGCATTGTGTTACTGGTTGAGGGGGGGTGAAACACCTCAAGAAGCAACCATAAGTCTTCTCAGGGTGAAGTCACAAGCAAACCCTAAATTAACCTGTGGTCAACCCTCGGGTTGTTTCGTACAGAGCAGTCAGGCTTACTTCAAAGGCAATATTTAAAGTATCTGTGCAACACTTCCAACAGTAACAGAAAAAAATACACCACAAAAGAATCCCACACCAACTTGCAAAAATAGAGTAATTTTAAGTAAATCAAACAAGACCAAAACAACAAAAATCCAATCATTGAAACCGGAGGTATGCAGGTTTAAAGTTTTTAGTCGAAATAGCACCATAAAGCGCCAACTGTGAATATCTGGTAGTGCCAGACCGGGACAAAGTCACAACTTCAGGCCGACCACGATGGCCCGCTTAACAGAGTACCTCTAATCCTGGTTTGGGGAGTGTTGCAAGGATCCGCATTGAGGATGCGTCATACAGTTCCAAGACGCGGCGAGGCTGCGGTGCAAGGTCCTGCACCCTCATTGTAGAGGATCCCATCAACGAGGGCTTTCAATGTGAAGTCCAGTGTTGAAGATGTGTGCAGCAGACTCAGTAATGCATAGGTTCAGAGGAGCTGCAATGTGGAGCCCGATGTCGCGGCTGCCGTCGATGAGGGATATGGCGGCCTGCGGTGAGGATGTGTCGCGTAGCTGCCGTTCCGATGAAGTGATGGGCTGAGATGCAATGCAGGTCATTGTAACAGTTCTGATCCATGCAGCAGCAGCAATGCATTGGTTCTGCTTGGAGTTGCACCACACAGTAGAGGAGATGTGTAGGTTCTGCTGCATCCACAGAGGCTAGCAGAGCACCTTAGGCCACTTCCAAGGGTCCATGACTGGGGTGGCACCACTTGGCAGGGTAGACTCACAGATGGCAGAGTCCAGGTGCAGATGCAAGGTTGTTGGAAACATGTTATGTCCCTGAGGATCTAATCAGGATGCCAGCCAACTAGCTCTCGGAGTCTCTTTGGGGTCCTGGGATAACCAGATGCAGGTCCAGTCCTCTCACCAAGGTGAGAAGGCAGCAGGACAGCAGTTCTTCCAGATGAGTGGCAGTCCTTTCAGCAGCACAACAGTCCTTCCTACTGGCAGACTCCACAGGTGCAGGAGTGTACTGAAGAAATGGTGTCTGAGGTCCAATATTTATCCCTGATGCCCCTTCTTCTGGAAGGTGGGAGAAGCTTCTAGAAATTCCATTTGAAGTCCCCAGGCCTTCTGCCTTCCCTGTCCTGGCTCCAGACTAACCACAGGGGGTTAGCAGCCCTTTATGTGGAGGCAGGACACAGCCTAGTCAAGTGTAAGGAGGGCTGGGCCCAGCTCCGTCCTCTCATGCTGCCAGTTGTAGGAAGGTGGATATCTGACTATATGGTTACCACAACTTTTTGCCTAGCGTTTAGCTGGTTTTTGACTTAGTTGGCCTGGGATCCTGCTATTAAGGGCCCCAGGCTATCTGCTCTCTCTGTAAAATGGACTCCATGTACTTTAGGTACATATCTAATTGGATATTGGGTCACCTTGTGAGCCCCTGTATAGTGTACCATAGGTACCCAGGACATAGGTGCATCCAAGGCCTACCAGGGGCTGCAGCATGAATTATGCAACCCCTGGCTGGCCATCCAAACTGACACCACAGGCTGATCTCTCAGCTTGGGCAAGGTCGTGTAACCACCCCTTGCTTAGATATAGTATTCCTATATCTACCCTGATATATAGACACATATATACCTATAAGTCACTCCTATGGCAGGCCTGGACAATCCTGAAGGCAGAGGTCTTGGTTTTATGTGAGATGGTGCTTTAGCATGAGCTGAGCCTGTCTGCAGCTTTCGGAACCATGTCCTTATAGCTGTTCTATGATATAGCCATACCATATACTCTTAAGTGCATTATAATCCTCGTGGTTAATGCTAACTTTGGTTTGGATTTATCAAAATATGTCGTGTAAGGTGTCAAACACTTTGGAATACTACCCCACCGCCAGTTCTGGTGGCGGGGGTAGCATTCCACCCTTCTAGAGGGAGAAGACATGTAAGTACTGCTTTACCCGGTTAAAGTTAAACAGAGCCTCAGCATCACAAAATGGATGCTGCTGCCAGAGACACAAGTCTGACCTCCTGCTGCTGGACGAAACTCCGGCAGGGGAGGCCTGGACAATAGCTTTCCTGTCGAAGGAGGTGCTAGCACCTCCCCAGACAGCCTGTAGTGGATTTGGGCAGGGTGGGTTCAATGAAAAGATGCTTTTCCAGACACTGCCTGGGGCACACAAGGTGCTCCATGCATAGCCCGGTTCAAACCAGTTGCTGGGGCACTCCAGCCCCAGCTCTGGTGCGAAACTGGACAAAGGGAAAGTGGTGTAACCACCCCCTTCCCAGGTTCCACCCATAGGAGGGACCTAGCAGGTAATCCAGCCCCTTAGTTTAGTATAAAGATAGGAGCTGTGTCTAGAGACATTAGATTATCCTGGAGAGAAACTCTGAAACGAACTCTTGGACCTTCGACGTTCCATTTCGACTGGAAGATTGAAAACATCTCCCTTGTGGTCAAAAAGTGACCACCCTGTGCAAACAGGCACCATCTGTAACTTGCTGGTTTGCTTTGTCGACGCTCCAGGCGGAACCCGAAGACTTAGCGACGCAGGAACTGGACTTCCAGACATCTCTGACTCCGACCCACATCCACAGCAAAGCTGAGACCCGTGGCGGACACGAGAGATGCGGGACCTGACAACCTGCAGTACCTGCTTTTTTGCTGTGCAGCTTCTGAGGCGTCCTTGAAGTTGTGCATTGGGACCTGAGAACCCCACTCCCGAGTAGTAAATGCACCGAAGCTCAGCCCTCCACACTCCACGAGTGCCGTGTGGGGCCTGCGCCTGCATTTCAGCTCGACGCCTCTTTGCGGTTGCTAGCCCGTTGGCTAGTGGCCCCTCTGAAGACATCTTTGCGAAACAACACCGCTTGCCTGGTTGCTCCGGGCTTGCTCCAGCTTCCCTGCGAAGGAGAAGCTCCCCAGACCTTGCTGTTCTGAACTGAAGCCAATCTTCCCATCCTGCGTGGATTGCATTTGCCAAGGTTTGTTGGGTCCAATCTGGAAGGCAACACCGCCAACAGCTAGATCCGTCGTGGGACAGTTCGACTCCAGCTCCTGGTCGTCGTCGACGCCTCCTGGTCCTCGTGGCTGCAGAGACAAGCTTCACCTCCTCACCTGAGTGCATCTTGACATCGCCTGGTTCCTTTCTGGGCACTGGTTAGTGACCCAGACTCTGTCCCCTCTGCTTTCAGGTTCTTCACTGCTCCGATCCACCCTTGGATGCACCCGGACACTTTTCTACTGGTCGCCTGCAGCACTTTCTTGCAGCTCTCCATAGGAAACAGCGACGAAACCCGACACTAAAGAACACCTATGCACCCGGCTTCCCTGGGGGAGGTAACTCGAGTACTCTGGTGCTCCGGTGGTTAATAACTATACAAGTGTCCTAGTTTAACAGGGTTTTCCCGTAGTCCATCCGGAAGTGTTCGAAATCTACTACTTTGTAACTTTTACATTCCCATTGAAACTCTATGGAAACCCGCGTGTGAGTTTAGACACTGCACACGCTTACCGTGGGCCTCCTACTTCCAAGTCCTTGGTTGTTCAGTGTAGTCCCAGCAATTTCCTAGGCCCTAGGCCTACTCAGCTTTCCTGAAGTGGTTCTTATACCACTTATTTAGTATATGGTTCATGAGGCCCCTAGGGCAGAATTGTATTTGTGCAACTTATAGTATACTTATTGATTAACTTGTGCTGTATCTCGAACTCTGGTACCTCATAAAGAGTGCAGAGGGGTTGCGTTAGTAATAAATAAATATATATTTTATAAATACCTTGTGTGGTGTCCTTTAATTTGATATTCAAGGGATTATTATTGGTAAAACAACTGGCTTCACATGCTCTCTGAAGTTTTAGCTTAAGACTTCTTTGTCCATGCTACCACTAGGATAGCTGGTCTATACGGTTGACTTTACAACCATCACCATAAGGGTTGCTTGGACTGGTGCAAGGTGCCCACTACAATAGTGGATATCATATACCAGGCCAACTTCTCACAGTGAAGGCACATAATCTTGGTCTCCTGCCCCCAACCATGAGGGATGGAATTCTTAGTCTCATGATGAAACCGGGTGGGGATCCTGAGGAGCCCTCCTCTATAAGCCCATTACTATGATCAACGAAGTCGTCAAGATTCTTTGTAAGTCACTGGCGAAACAATTAGGAGTCACCAGTACACTAATCCATGAGGATCAGTGCAAGTTTATGCCTGCACATAATACAACCTTTTACCTACGACGTTTGACTCATGTACTGTACAAAACCATGGAATCAGTAGAGTATTTAGCCCTCATGTCATTAGACATAGAGAAGGCATTTGATACAATCCGGTGGAGTTCTCAGGAAAGTGCTGGAGGGGATGGGCTTCAACTCAGTCTTCAGGGGCTGGATAAAATGGTTGTATACCCAGCCTGCTGCTCGTGTTAAGGTGGGGAGTGAGATTTCTGAGACTTGGTTGATTGAGCGGGGAATTCGCCAGGGTTGTCCCCTCTAATCATTTTAATTTGCCTTGCAAAGGAAACCATGGGCATTTTGTTCCTCCAGGAGCTGGAGAACTGGGGAATTAGAGTCAGTGACTAGAAGCATATAACATCACTGTACGCAAACGATGCACTAGTATATGTTCGGTCCCTAGCAGCGGCAGAGCCTGTATTGATGCAGTGCTAGAAGACTTTGGGTTTGCATCTGGCCTGCAGCTAAATGTTAATAAAACACTGATATTTCCCCCGGGCCAAATTGCACTATAGACACGGGAACAACAGCCTGATTTGGGCATTCAGTGGCAAACACGAGGGATTTCGATATCTGGGCATTATTGTTACTAGGACTGAACTGGAACACCAGAGCCTTAATGTAGATCTTGGGACTCCATAACTCTATAGAGTTCTGCAATACACTCCCCAGGTCCATATGGGAAGGGCGGCAGTGGCAAAGATGGTCTTCCTTCCACTGCATTTTTATTTAGTACAAAATGCACTTTTTCCTTTTTTGTCTGAAACAAAACTCAACATTAACAATTTCAATGATGACTAGGGTTGTGAAAGTATTTGTATTGGGCGGGTACATCTGAAGGTAAGCAATGCAGCAATTAAACACATGGCCACAGTGTGTGGGGTGGGGGAGGTAAGGAAGTAATGTAAGAGAGAGAATCGAGTGTATAAGTCTTGGTTGATGTCTGAAGTGCATTAATAGATTTCTTGGTGTGTTCTTTAGTAGAAGTAGTTTCTTACCTGTAACTCCAGTTCTGTAGTAGGGGTATCTCTGTTATAGTCATAATCTAGTGAATCGCCCCGCCCATGTGCGTGGACCCCGGAGCAATCAAAAATAATCTCTTAAACTGTCTTTTGTGCAGACCTGCATAGACACACAAGAGAACATTAAAGACAAATAATGCAGCCTATACCTACAAGGATACACTGTCCAGTACTTCAACTAGAAATGCAAAGGATATTAAACTATTATCACATGTGTCACAGTCTGCCAAGTTTCACCCACAGAGAAACTTCCCCTTCACAAAATCCTTGGAATGATAGAGAGGAAGGGATGGACAGACAAACCCCCATAGGCTGCCATTATGTGTCTGGAAAAGGGATACCGTGCCTTTAAGGAACTCTCCAGAGACCCTCAGTATCCCAGAATGCACAGCCAAAGTCCTTTTACTTTAATTTCTTTTTGAAGGTGTATAAAGCAAGGCCTGTAGCATACAATACAGTACCATTTTCTCCACCGGGGAGGAGGGCGGGTGCTTATGACTATAACAGAGATACCCCTACTACAGAACTGGAGTTACAGGTAAGAAACTACTTCTGTAGTAGGGGATCTCTGTGTATAGTCATAATCTAGTGAATAGAATGGCAAGCCCATCCCAACAACTAACCCAGCGGTGGAGATAAAAGGCAACACCAATATTGTGCAAACAGGTCCCTTAACAAAGCCTGCCCAACCTGTGCATCTGCTCTGGCATCAGAGTCCAGGCAGTAGTGCTTAGCAAAGGTATGGACCGACCTCCACGTGGCAGCCCTGCAGATCTCTGCAATGGGAACATTACGTAGCAAAGCCTTCCTAGACGCTTTGCCCCTGGTGGAATGAGCCTTAGGCTTACCACCTAGAGTCTTATTAGCCTTTTGGTAACACAACTGGATACAGGACACAATCCACCTAGAGATGGACTGTTTAGAGGTAGCAAGACCAGTCCTGACCGACCAATAGTTAACAAACAATTGGTCTGACCTACGAATATCCTTGGTCTTATCCAGATAGAATTTCAACACCCTTCTGATATCCAGGAAATGAAGAGACTTTTCCGCTGGAGTGGAAGGGTTCTGGAAAAACGATGTGAAGTAATAGTCTGATTAACATGAAAATCAGAGATCACCTTAAGAAGGAACTTAGGGTGAGTACGCATCACAATGTTAGCAGCATGAAATACAGTATAAGGTTCCTGGCAACACAATGCTTGAATTTCACTCACCCTGCGGGCCGATGTAATGGCCACGAGGAACGCCGCCTTCCACGATAGGTGCTGCAGTGAAGCCTTATGAATAGGTTCAAAAGGTTCCTTCATCAACCTGGACAGCACCACATTCAGCTCCCACGAAGGCGAAGGAAGCCGAACAGGAGGAAACACTTATTTCAATCCTTCCAAAAAATCCTTTATCATAGGAATCTGGAAGAAAGATGTCTGTGAAGGGCATTTCCTGTACGCAGTCAACGCTGCGAGGTGAACTTTAATGGAATGGAAATTAAGGACAGCCTGAGCCAAATGCAAAAGGTATGGAAGGATGACATCTTCCTTGCAGGTCGCCGGATCATAGTTCTTAAACGTGCACCAGTTGCAGAACCTCTTCCACTTGTAAGCGTAAGAAATCCTAGTGGAAGTGCGCTTAGCCTCCTTCAATATGTCCATGCAATCCTCAGGAAGATTCAGGTGGCCATATTGCACTATCTCAGGAGCCATGCCGCCAAACTCAACAATGAGAGGTTGGGGTGCACCATCGCCCCCCGAACTTCGTGAGAAGGTCCGGCCGACACGGCAGTCGCAGGTGCAGTAGGAGAGACCGGTGAAGCAGGTCAGTGAACTACCACTGTCTGGGCCATTCCGGTGCGATGAGAATCATCCGTGGCCTGGACTGAGACAGCTTGATGAGCACCGCTGGAATCAGGGGAATGGGTGGAAAAGCGTACAGAAAGCTGTTCGACCAGCTGATCCATAACGCGTTCCCCAGAGTCCCCGGTTGGTAATACCTTGAGGCGAAGTCTCTGCATTTTCTGTTTTTGGTAGTGGCGAACAGATCTATGTCTGGAGTGCCCCACCTGGCGAAGATGTCTGCGAGTACCTAGTCATTTATGACCCACTCGTGGTTTTCTTGAATCATCCTGCTGAGTGAGTCCGCCTGAGCATTCTGCACACCTGGCAGATGAGTAGCCGTTATCGTCAGTCCTCTGGCTAGTAGCCAGTGCCAGATCGCCTGCGCTTCTTGTGACAGTGTGCGCGATCTTGAGCCCCCCTGCTTGTTGAGGTAATACATCGTGGTTGTATTGTCCGTCTGTACAAGCAAGGAGTCGGGTCTGGAAGGAGGGATGAAAAGCTTTCAGTGCCAAGTGAACAGCTCTGAGTTCCAGGAAATTCATGTGATACGTGGATTCTGCTGGGGACCACGTTCCCTGGATCTGTAGATGGTTTGAATGCGCTCCCCAGCCGTGGAGAGAGGCATCCGTGATGATAGTCTGAATGGGAATGTCCTTGTGGATGGAAGCCCTTTGAGGATATTCTCTGCTGAGCACCACCATCTCAGGGACTGTTGATCATGAAGATCCTGTCGTCCCAGCTCTCTCGCCTCTGGTCCCACTGATCTTCCAGACACTCCTGCAGCGGCCTCATGTGGAGGGGTGCGTGTGGCGTGAGGAAGATGCAAGAGGCCATCGACCCCAGAAGAGAAGACACCGTCCTCACTGTTGTAGATGGAACAGCCATGAGAGCCTGAGCCTTCCGAAGGATTGATAAGCGTCTCTCCTCCTAAGGAGACACGCTTGCTGACAGCGTATTGATGGAGGCTCCCAAGTACTGTAGGCACTGGACAGCAGTAGGGACAGACTTGGACATGTTTATGTGCAACCCCAGCTGGTTCAGCAGGACGGCCGTCCTGTTGAAGTGCAATTGTGCTTCCTGGAAGGTGGAGGCCTTGATCAATCAATCGTCCAGGTAAGGGTAGACAAACATCTTGTTCTGTCGTAGGTGCGCTGCCACCACAGCCATGCACTTTGAAAAAGTCCTGGGTGCATACTTCAGACCAAACGGTAGTACGGTGTACTGATAGTGATTGGTGTCGACTTGGAAGCACAGGAACTTCCGGTGTTTCCATGCAATGGGCACATGGAAGTACGCATCTTGCAGATCTATCGCGCAAAGCCAGTCTCCTCTCTGCAGCGGAGGATAAATCTGGTGCAAAGACAGCATGCAGAACTTGTTCTTGTCCTTCTTGCGTACCAGAAAGAACCGCGAGTAAAGACCCTTTCCCCTTTGAGACAGAGGGACGTCTTCTATCGCCCTTTTTCTTAACAGGGTATCGGCCTCCACTTGGAGCTCGTGCAGTTGGAACTGTGAGCAAACCGGTGGAATCCCTGGAGGCGGGCTGAGGAAACGAAGACTGTATCCATTGCAAACAATATTCAGCACCCACTTGTCCTGAGTAATTTTTCTCCACTCTGCCAAGTAATGTTGTATGCTTCCCCCCATCGGAGCGGGTAATGGACGAGGAGGAAGTAACACCTCAGGGCCTAGACCCGGCCGGGCCTTTGGGCGTTGAGGAGGACTGCTGGCCGCCTCTGCCCCTCTTTCTCTTCTGGAATGGCCGCCGCTGGTACTGATGCTGCTGGCCAGCTTGACTACCTTGCCCTCTTCCCTGGGCACCAAATTGTTTCTGGAAGGGACGGAAGGACTTTCTCTGCTCATATGGCTTTTCCAACCCGGCGGCCGTCAGGGTTTCCGCCTCCGCCTTCATGCGGGCCATCTCCTCATCCGCATGCTTTCCAAAGAGCGTCAAGCCAGAGAAAGGCAAGTTGGCGACTCTCTGCTGCGCCTCTGGTTTCAGCGACAGTAGGTGCAACCAGGCATGGCGCCTCAGGTTAATCCCGTGGCAGTATCCATGAGCCGACAAAAGCGAGGAATCTGCAGCGGAGCTGATAACCTGATTGGATACCATCATGCCCTCATTGATGATTTCCTGGAAGTCCTCCTTCCTGTCCCTAGGAAGGTGCTCCAGAAACTGCTGCAGTGACTCCCACAAAGACCGGTCATACCGACCCAAGAGAGCCGTGGCACTAGCGACTTTCATTGACGTAGCCGCCGTACCGCAGACTTTACGTCCCGCTGAATCCAGCAGACTGCTCTCCTTATCTGGAGCAACAAAAACACATTGGCAAGGTAGTTAAGTTATAGCAACAAAGTTAAGTCACACTTACTCAATGGATCTAAGCGGACACACTTTTCATTTAGTTTTTTTACTCTTTTTTCATATTTCACGAAATTCATTTATATATGTCAGAGAAGGATACAATTTCAGTAGCGAACATTCACATGAAATTACACTTTTTACAACAAATTCAACGCTCATTGTGAATGAGACATATTTACATTTACACACTATATACACTATATATACATGAAACACAGACAAAAAATGCCTATTCTTAATCAATATTTAAGGCACCAGTCCTAATATACAACCTATAAACAACAAGAGGCACCAGATGTTTTTGCTAGCCTGCTTGTTTGTTTGTACTGAAACAATAGCAAATAATAGGGTAAAAAAAACAGGTGAAATCAAATCCATAATCACTCAGGGCACTTGTCAAACAAAGCTGGCATATTCGACAGAAGAGTGGTCCAAACTGGCCAAAAACCCCAGCAAAAGGAAGAAGAAGCAGTCAGATGTCGAGTGAAACACTCAAAATACTTGAAAAGTGCCAAAAAATTGAAAAAATGCCCAAAAAGGGAGAGCTCAATGCTCCAGGGTCCTGCTAGCAGGAGCCGGAAAAAAGAACTGAAAGTAAAAGGACTTTGGCTGTGCATTCTGGGATACTGAGGGTCTCTGGAGAGTTCCTTAAAGGCACGGTATCCCTTTTACAGACACATAATGGCAGCCTATGGGGGCTTGTCTGTCCATCCCTTCCTCTCTATCATTCCAAGGATTTTGTGGAGGGGAAGTTTCTCTGTAGGTGAAACTTGGCAGATTGTGATAAATGTGATATTGGTGGAATATCCTTTGCATTTCTAGTTGAAGTACTGGACAGTGTAGCCTTGTAGGTATAGGCTGCATTATTTGTCTTTAATTTTCTCTTAAGTGTTTGTGCAGGTCTGCACAAAAGACAGTTTAAGAGATTATTTTTGATTTATCCGGGTTCCACGCACATGGGCGGGACTATTCACTAGATTATGACTATACACAGAGATCCCCTACTACAGAAACATTGTTACGGTTTTAATTAATTAACCAAACAATTAACTTTGATTGATTGAATACAATTAAAAAGGAGAAAATAAAACAAAGGTGAGGCCTTTGCTAAAGAGAACAGTTTGACGTCTAATGACCCTTCCTAGTGATGTGCAGACATTCAATTCCGAAACTGCCCCCTGCCTTAAAAACACAGAGCATCGTGGAGTGAGGCTGTAAGACATGTAGCCAAAGTGTTGGCTGTATGGTTGGTGTAATCTGCGCACATGAGAGATAGCTCTGCTGTTTAGAGAGCGCAAGCGCTGCACCAACACACCTCTCCCATTGTGCCACCAAGACCCGTGCTGTCAGGTGCCAGGCTACTCTGCTGTTAGAAATGTGAGCTCATAAGATACGTACTGTAAGGGGTAGCTCTGCTGTCTGGCACGAGAGATGTGTATTACCTACTTATTAGATAGCTCCGCTCTCCGAGGCATCTAACTACTATGTACTCTTCAAGGTAGCTCTTTTTGAGGTTTGAGTCTTTGTGATTTTCAAGCAGTCGATCTCTCTCAGAGTATAGAGACCCTAAAAGTGTGTCAGTCCGAAAGATAGCTCTGCTCAATGCTCCAGGGTCCTGCTAGCAGGAGCCGGAAAAAAGAACTGAAAGTAAAAGGACTTTGGCTGTGCATTCTGGGATACTGAGGGTCTCTGGAGAGTTCCTTAAAGGCACGGTATCCCTTTTACAGACACATAATGGCAGCCTATAGGGGCTTGTCTGTCCATCCCTTCCTCTCTATCATTCCAAGGATTTTGTGAAGGGGAAGTTTCTCTGTAGGTGAAACTTGGCAGATTGTGATAAATGTGATATTGGTGGAATATCCTTTGCATTTCTAGTTGAAGTACTGGACAGTGTAGCCTTGTAGGTATAGGCTGCATTATTTGTCTTTAATTTTCTCTTAAGTGTCTGTGCAGGTCTGCACAAAAGACAGCTTAAGAGATTATTTTTGATTTATCCGGGTTCCACGCACATGGGCTGGACTATTCACTAGATTATGACTATACACAGAGATCCCCTACTACAGAAACATTGTTACGGTTTTAATTAATTAACCAAACAATTAACTTTGATTGATTGAATACAATTAAGAAGGAGAAAAAAAAACAAAGGTGAGGCCTTTGCTAAAGAGAACAGTTTGACGTCTAATGACCCTTCCTAGTGATGTGCAGACATTCAATTCCGAAACTGCCCCCTGCCTTAAAAACACAGAGCATCGTGGAGTGAGGCTGTAAGACATGTAGCCAAAGTGTTGGCTGTATGGTTGGTGTAATCTGCGCACATGAGAGATAGCTCTGCTGTTTAGAGAGCGCAAGCGCTGCACCAACACACCTCTCCCATTGAGCCACCAAGACCCGTGCTGTCAGGTGCCAGGCTACTCTGCTGTTAGAAATGTGAGCTCATAAGATACGTACTGTAAGGGGTAGCTCTGCTGTCTGGCACGAGAGATGTGTATTACCTACTTATCAGATAGCTCCGCTCTCCGAGGCATCTAACTACTATGTACTCTTCAAGGTAGCTCTTTTTGAGGTTTGAGTCTTTGTGATTTTCAAGCAGTCGATCTCTCTCAGAGTATAGAGACCCTAAAAGTGTGTCAGTCCGAAAGATAGCTCTGCTGTGAAGACTGCGTGATATGTGCCAGTGGGATGTCCGTGTTGTCTGATTTATGAAAGCTATGGTGACAGCTTTACTGCCTGCACCTCCCACTGAGTTACGTGAATAAGAATGTGTGATGTGTGCCTCCCTGGGGGATATCTTTGCTGTCTGAGGCGTGAGACTATAAAATGTGTTAAACCTATCATGATAGCTCAGCTCCCCTAGACCTACGATTACATGATGGGGATAGTTCCACCTGCGTGATGTGTGCCTCCTGGTGGGATATCTGTACTGATGCGGGAAACTAAGATTTGTGAAAGGTAACATGACAACACTGCTGGTCAGGACCTCGCACTGTGTGACGTGTTGACAGAGGGCTAGGGCTGCTGTGTGATATGTGCAAGTGGAAAGTGTTTCTGCCTGAAGCACAGCTCTCCAGTCGGAGGGAGGTGATAATCCAGTGTTCTGGGAGGGGACAAGGGTGTACAAGTGCAGGATACCTCCCAGCAATGTGCCCTGGTAGGGCAGCTTGCGGGCCAAAAGAGCAGAAAGGCCCCCCGTGTAGCCCTGCATGCAGCCCCCGCCCTCAGCTCTTCCCCATGGCTCCCTCACATGCAGAGCCCGGCTTTGAATAAGCACCAAATGGACCAGGTGTGAGACTTTTCAACAGGCAAATGTGGAGAGGAGGCGGGGCCTTCCAGCAAGGGACACACTCCCATGGAACTATGCGTACCCTTCGGAATCACAGCTTCCCAAGCGCCCTACAACTGCATCACCAAGGACACGTCATTCTAGAGTTAAAATTTCCAAAAGTTACCCATAAAGAGTTCGATTCTCGCAGTCCGAGGCACTGCGGCCCCGCTTCCGGCCCCTCCCCCAGGTGTCCAGATGTTAGCTGCTGCAAGAGTCAGTGTCGGAAACTTGGGAGCATGTGTTTCAGTGCAGAGCGCTTAACTTTTGTGACTTGGAAAGCTCTCGGTCTCCTTGCTCCATCAGAGCCCGTCCATCGAACTCTTTCCTCCCAGGGGTGTTCAAAATTATAAACAAGCATGGCCGAAGCGGACCGCGCCGAAAAGGAACAGTAATTAGGTAAACAAGCACGCGAGTGGTGCGCGCGCCAGGGCGAGACCTATTGCCTCAACCAATCAGAGAGCCTACTGCTGCATGCTTTGCGCGTGACAGATAAGAAAAGTCGTCATGACACACGTAAAGCAAGCCACCGAGTCCGGAGGGGCCGGACCAAAAAGCCAAAGGGAGGCAACAAAGATAGCTTCTTTCCAGTGGCTGGCCACCATTTAGCATAAACGGTGACGCCAGCCAATGGAAATAAGGGGTGGGGCTTAAAGCCCTTTTCTAAAAGTACTCTTCTGCATTAAATCTCGCCGAGAAAGCTATGCATGTGCACAGCAACGCTAGGTGAGACCTAAAAAAGAGTTCTTTCTGAAACAAGTGCTACCTTTTTGCCAAATTTGGTGTAACTCTGTTCAGCAGCTCGGGCTCTAGCCGTGTCTAAAGTTTCCTATGGAAAATAACATGGAGAAAACACGTTTTGGGACCCCCCTTTTTTCTCGGCCCCCGCTTACCGAATCACCCGAAACATTCAGGATAGGAGCTGACCGGAACGCCCCACTAGTTTTAAAAATTTTGCGAACATTCGTCAACTGTTGCCAAAGTTATTGGGAAAAGAAAAAACGCTTTTCCTATGGAAACTAGGTCCTAACTATAACTATCTCCTGGCGACCGCAATGTTGACCACCTTAAATGAATATGTAACAGCTGACAAGGATCAGGAAGAACGGAATTGAATGAAATATTGACACCTATTGTAAGTGAATGACCGAAAGCTATAGTGAACCTGGATAGTGACTCATTCCTTTAAACAGTATATTATGTATTGGGAGTTAGAGGACTTGCTCCGATCTGCTCGAGAGATGATTGTATACCTATATTCTCTGATTATTTTACTGGCACCTATGACCATGCATTTTATGTTGTGTTGAACTATATCAAAAGCAAAAATAAAAATTTGTAAACTTTTGATTTTCTTCCAGTTTAGATTCCAAAATAAATGTGTAGGTTGCCCATTTCCAAAACCTAAAATGTTTGATTTTTCAAGAATTATGCTCAAACTGTTATTGGTGCAATAGGTTGAAAGATTATCTCAGGTGTGCTGGAGGCAAATGCTAGTTCTATCTGGAATGACTGTTGTCATATGCATACAAAAGTATAGGCATTGAATACCTCATAGTTTTGGTGGGAAGGCTTTCATATCAAAAAAGAAATAGGGCAATGTCTGAAAGGTATAGATTAAATTGAACGAGAAAAAGACACAACCTGGCTTAACCCCTATATAGTTGTATATTTTTTAGGGTATTGCGCTGTCGTCTAGTCTTACTGATATCTAGGTATTGGTATAGAGCCCAGGAAGCCTGAATTATTTGGGATCTATGCCACGTGCGATCAGCTTTGCCAAGAGGCTGTCTCTGCCAATGCCATCAAATGCGGTTTTAAAATCGATGAAGTAGGCATACAGTTTCAAGTATTTGTCTATGGAACAGGAAGTGCCATGATACTGTTGGCTGTAACGCTGTTAGCCATACATCGAGTTTAATACCAGGGAACCAGATTATTTGTGTCTGACCACTTTTTTTAGTGGCAGAGATCCATACAAAATGGACTCCACATTGAGACGGTCTGTCATTCGATGATTCGCTGGGTCTATTAATTAGCTTTTTTCTGTAAGGGGCAGAGAATGGAGTTGATTACAAGTGGAGAACTACTAGTAGCTCACATTGGAGAAGCCTAGTGTAGAATATATGGCTACAGAGTACACCTAATAACTTTTTGCCCATCATTGTTGAACTAAAGGAAATGCTAGTTAAAGCTGTTATTTAGACAATTTAGCTTTAAATACTGTTAGAACCAACAGCTCCTTGCTTTAATTGTGAAGATCAGTATATATGTCTTGGAATGGTTACATTTTGTTGCTGTGGTCCTCCAGTTGTTTAAACCTTGCTTTGCACATCACCACAGATGTTAACATGTGTCTTTTAGTTTCTGTACAAGTGAAGATAACAAAAAGGATGTAGGCTGAATAACAAAAGTGAATTCAAGTGTTGGGGAGTTGTTGTCTCGTGTTTTAAGTCCTGTACTCATGTTGTTTCTGTAGTTCTATTCTGGATGGGAGTTTCATTAACCATAAATAAAGATACATGAAGATGAAAATAAAAAAATAGAAGAATGGAAGGCAGTGCTAAGTAGAATTTCCATTGAACTGGATTTGGAGACAGGAGAATTTTTCACAGTTGCCTTCATTAATGAGCCTTGTGGCTGCCAATCCACTTTATGTTTGAGAATAAGACAAAAAAGCTTGAACGGTGCTAAAAAGGCTCAATAATGTGAAAAAGTACACATGCTTACTAGTTTTCTGTGATTTAAGTATACAAATGGCAACATGAATTACGTTATTTCTCGTAAATGATTTTCAGACACACTTACCTTTTTAGGAGCTAGGGTACCCAGGAGTCTCTGTCCAACGTTGGATAAAATCACACACAGAAGGGCGGAAATTAAGAGCATTATTCCTACTGACATCACCCATGGAATACTGCAGAAATAACATGCGCTGTCGGCTGAGGTACACATGATGACGTGAAATGAAAGTAAAATCAGGCCCACCAGGTAAAACAGCAACGAAAACAGAGGCGAGGTCACTGGCACTTCGAAAGAAGCACTGCTGCACAAGGCATCCGGAATACTGAGCATCAACAGGAAAAAAACCTGTGGAAAATACAGCCAGACCTTAGACACAACATTGCAACAGTCAGGATATGTGCAACAGTGATAGCTCGACAGTCTTAAAATAGAGAACATTCAATTGTGTCATCAACCAAGTCAATGAAGAGGTACTTTGAGCGAATCCAGAGTGCAGCGAAACGGTAATTCGCTCGAGATAGACAACTTGGATTTTATTCTTCAGATTATGCCAGCATAACACTTCGGTGCCTGAATTGCATTGATATACGCTATTTGCACACTGTAAGATGAAAACCTTTCAAAACAAACATGCACAATATTAGCAACGGGAGAGTTTACAATCACATTTTTGAGCTTGCTATTGAAACTGCCAACTCCACCGAAATGTGCAAAGCAAGATCAATGGGTCTAATTGAAGAAGAGGCCACACAAATGCTGCCAACTTATTGTTGGGAAAATATCACATTCACAAGTGGGCAGAGTTAATGTATATTGTTTCTCAAATGTCAAATTAAGCTTAGCCCTCATATCAATAACAAAGTTCACCAAAGCATTTAAGCTATAGAAGAGATAGAGAAACATCAACATTTGAATGGATAGGATATAAACAAATGTGGAAACGGCTCGGCTTTGTCTTTAGTTCAAAGTATACCCAAGTTAATTCACTACTGTGCAGCACTGAGCACTGGACAAAGCATTGAAAATGTTGATTAACCATTATTCATGTTACAAAAAAGTTGGAGTTGAATGCTGAAAAAACAACATCATGCAATCACTTGAGTACAGTAAACTGTAAATTGGCTCCCCTACTATTTTCTCTCTATACAGTTGATTTACCTCTGGCTCTCTCAGCATGTTCAGGTATTGCCCCGATTTTGGGGAGCTCTCCAATTGTATGCCTCATGTATGCTGATGATATTTTGATTCTCGATCTGACTCCTAAGGGCCTGAATAATCGCCTGCAGGCTCTATATGAATATGCTGGAAACCATTTTTTGTTGATAAATACTGCAAAAAGCAAAGTGATGTGCATGTCCGGTAGGAAGAAACCTAAATATTCGAACTTTCCTTGGGTAGTAGGGGGTCAAAAATTGGAAACAGTGAAATCTTACTCCTTCCTTGGTAAAATTGTTAAGAGTAATTTAAGTGAGAAAGCTCATATAGCCAACAATTCTCGGAAAGCCATTACTCAGGGAAAGAGTTTGGTATCCTTGTATAGGGCTACAGGTAGAAGGCATTTTTCGATACTATTGGATGTTTTTCGAGCAAAAGTTCCTGCCTCCCTACTCTATGGAATAGAGCTAATCGATGTAAAAAAATTGGAGCTTCTTAAATTCCTCGGAAGGAAAAATTTTACGTAGCCTAATATCTGTCAACACAGCTAGTTCAACTGCTGTCTTAAGACAGGAACTCGGCTTACGTAGTAGCTGGGTCCAAGGTCTAGCGGGAATCGTACGCTGGGTTGTTAGCCTTGCAAGGAGCGAGCCTAGTACCCTAAGACATCTTATAAAAAATGAGTTGTTGGGAAACTTTAATGACTATTCATTGATCATAACATTTTTTAGATATGCTGTGGGTCAATTACAACTGGATAAAGATGTTTTATTCTCTCTGTCATCTTATCAGTTAAAAACCCTTTTGAAGTCCTCCTCGTGGGAACTAGGGTTTAGACTGGATAGAGATCTCCGGATTTTGAAAAAGGGGATCACCCCAGTTATCGATTCCTGCCTATTGAGGAAAGCTCAACCATATATTCAATGGAACATTCCTCATGGCGTTAGACGCCTACTGTTTTTGGTAAGACAGGATTTGCTCCCTTTGAAATCTCTCTTATCCAGATGGCATGGCCACTCAGCGGTATGTGATTTCTGCCAGATGAATGATCAAGATTTGTCTCATGTCATTTTTGTTTGTCCAGCCCTGATGTCTTTCAGGCGAAGATGGTTAAGACCAATCTGCCTTCAACTGAACATTTTGTCTGCCCCTTCTTTTAGTGCAGCTATGATTAACCCTCCAAATGAAATGTTTTGTTTCAAACTGTACACATTTTTCAAATGTTTTCTAGATCTGTATTAATTTGGTAATTTTAGATTGTCGTGTATTTTTATTCAATGTACCTGTTGACATTTTATGTTTAAGCTTTCTTTGTATGTATTTTATGTCTTTTATGTGGACCTCGTAATGAGTTCCGATATCATAATAAACTTAAACTTAAACTTAAACTGTAAATGTCAGGGACTTAGGCAAAGACTGGCGACTGGGTAGAAAACGTAAGCAGAACGAGGAGTACAGCGCTGCCCAGGATCACACAGGAAGTCAGAGGAGAAAAGGGATCCAAAGGGGAAGCCTGCACAAAGGACAAGATGGCTAAGAGTCCAGGCACTCATGAAGCGATTTAGCTTTCAGAATAAATTCACCTAACGATGTGCAAGAAATGTATATAAACAACAACATTAACAATAAAGGGAATGTGGGGTAAAGCACTCGGGAGCTCCACACAGTAAGACTGAAGCTTAGTAAGTTCCTCACCCACAGTTGCTGTTACAGATACTGAGTGCAAATACCAACATGTAGGAAATGCATGCAAAGGCAGGGTCTGTGGAGTTGACAGCTATGGCGATGTTATAAACGTAACTCAAAGACAATACTCACAGTGAACAAGGAACATCACCTAGGTTGTCAGCTGTGCCTGCGGATCCTTGCGAGCAAAAACAGGAACACGCAAGGCAGTAACCACAAGGAGGTAGAACTAAACACTGACACAATAGACAAGGAGCTAGCAAGGTGGAGTGCTTCACGGGTAAAAATTGGAAATTACAGGGCACACTTGGCAGAAAGCATGAAACAAAGATATGAGGTAATAGAAGCAAGACAGAAGAAATAGAAAGACAGTCCATTTCCATCACAGGTGCAGTGCAAGATACTAGAGAACTGCGAGAAAATTGTGATGTTCTGCAGGGCAGAATAATAGGCTGTAAATTAAAAGCAGTATTGTAGGCAGAACCTGAAGAGTCCAAATCCAGTAACGGGTGCTTAGAAGCCTGACTGAATTAAAGGTGTTTGAAGTCCTGATTATGGGAGGCTAGAGTAGCACCATGAAAACAAAGGCAGATTGACTGTTGGGTCAAAAGCAGATAACAGACTGGCAGGAGGCACAGAGGTCAAAGGCAACTGACAAAAGACAAAGGAGGTGACAGGAAGCGATGAGATGAGTACCACCATAGAGAATCAAGAAAAATTCCTAATGGGGTGTGTAAATGACAAAAGGAAATAATTTATCCTTTTGTTAAAAACCCCTCACTCACCAACCTAGTGGTGACATGCTTCATCATCGGGGTCCACCCTGGTGGCCTAGCGTCACCAGGGTGTGCTACAACACCTGAATTACAGTGGAGCTGGTTGTGGGTGTAAGTGCAAAAAAAGGTGTGTTAAAACTTGTCCTGGTTTAACTTAGTGGGAAGATAAATTTTATTTACAAGCAACTGGACAATGTTAAAAAAGTGTGGTGAAATACTATGAGGGTAGTTACGGCCAAAAGTATCTCTGTATGTGATCTGGTCACTCCATTAGGAATTTTTCTTGATTCTCTATGGTGGTACTCCTCTCTTTGTTTATTTAGTCCTTTATCAGGGGAACAGAAGTACTCTCCGTTCACTCAAGGTGAACACGATCCCATGCTCTCCCTTTTGTTAATCTAGGTGACAGGAAGCGACCTGAAGTTCTGGTCCTTGAGAAAAACATACAAAAGACTTGCATGCAGGAGACTTTAGAAGCAGGTATGCAGGAGACCCAGGCTCTAGAGGCTTGCATGTTGAGAGTTTTGTCTCTGATACTGGACGTTCAGCCTCTGAATGTATACCTACTGAGACCTCTGAAGGCTGGCAAACTGGAAGCACAGGTTCACAAAGCAGGCTCAAGGGTGGAAGGCAGGCATGTTGGAGGCACCTGCCCCCAAAGGAAGGCAGGCTGGAGGTGCTGGCACCCGAAGGCAGGCAGGTTGGAGTCGCTGGCCCCCGAAGGCAGGCAAGTTGGAGGCACCGGCCACCAAAGGCAGGCAGGCTGGAGGCTCATTGGACAGGCAATGCACAGGCTGAGACTCTGATAGCAGGCAGAAGGCAGCCTTCGGGCCGGCTGAGGACTCGGCCGGCTGAGGAAACTGGCCCCAAAGACGCAGCCGTGACCTCATCTAACCTCACTCTGCTTGGGGATTTTAATATTCATTCAGATGACCCCCAGGATATGGCAGCTAATAACTTGCGGGCCAACATGCAAGCGTTAGACCTCTGCCAGAGAGGCTATCAGGCGACCCATAAGAAGGGACATCTTCTCGATCACATATACAGTAATATCAACCTTAATGTAGAGTCCCCTGTTCCTCTGCCTTGGACCGATCATTTTTTGATACCGTTCACCTGGCTTTCTAACTCTTGTCCCCCTCCTGAAGCCTCTATAAAGTACATGGGCAGGAAATGGTCCTCACTTCCCCTCACCGATTGGACAACGGCCCTTACTCAAGACCCCCCGAGAAAGGCCTTGAACCCTGCCTCAGCTTCTAGCAACTTTGATCACTGGATCTCCAGCACTTTAGATCAAGTTCTTCCCAAACGCCCTTGTAATCTCATCAGAAGACCTAAAGTTGCACCCTGGTACACTCCTGCTCTGAGGTTATTAAAGCTTGACTGCCGCAAACTAGAGAGAGCGTGGAGGAAGGACCATTCTTAGTCTAGGAAAGACGAATACAGGTCCGCAATGAGGCTCTATAAATCAGAGATTAAAATGGCGCAAACCTCCTTCTATGAAGGTAAAATTAGTGCTGCAGCAAATGCGCCTAGAGAAATCTTTAGGATAGCTAAGTCCCTCATTTCAGCTCCGGCTGAGCGTCCTTCTGTTGAAGGGGCACAAGACCGCTGTAATGAGCTAGCTGCTTTTTTTCCAAGAAAATCTCGACCATATATTCATCTTTTAGTAATCCTACAGTCAATACCCCCTCCGTCCCTCCTAGGCCAGCTGACTCCTCGGTTCCCTGCAAACTGGACACAATTCCGCTTCTTGATGCCGCCAGCCTGGATAGATTAATCTCCAAAGTTTCTTCTGGCTCCCCCAATGACCCGGCACCCCCCCGGATCCTTGTCAAGGCACTGGACGTGATTCGTCCTGTGATCCTGGAACCTCCATTGTGTCCAGGTCGGTCCCACTCGCTTGGAAGTGTGCCATGGTGAAGGCGCTTCTCAAGAAACCCTCCCTGGACCAGAACAACCTGTCCAACTACCGCCCCATTTCGTTGCTTCCCTGGTTGAGTAAACTGCTGGAGAGGCACACCAACAATATCTTAACAGACTATCTAGAGTCCAACTGTCTGTTGCGTGCCTCCCAGACAGGTTTTCGCCCTCAACATGGCACAGAAACTGCCATGTTGGCGGTCACAGAGGAAGCAAGAACGACTTTGGATCGGGGAGGAAAAGTGGCCATTATCCTGTTAGACCTTAGTGCCGCGTTCGACACGGTGAACCATGCCACGCTAGTATACCGACTGGCGGGCATGGGCGTGTCGGGCGCAGCTCTGGACTGGCTCACCTCCTTTTTGAGTGAGCGCTTTTTCCGGGTCTTTGAGGGTGAGACAGTCTCTCCTAAACATCCTCTCAGGTGTGGGGTCCCTCAGGGCTCCTCCCTGAGCCCGACCCTCTTTAACGCCTACATGGAACCTCTGGATAGGATAGTCCATCCCTTTGGTGTGCGTATAGTCACCTACGCGGATGATACGCAGCTGTTGGTCTCGTTAGACCACGCAGATGGATCATCCAACACCTTAGGCCCCTGTCTAGAGGCTGTTGCCAGTTGGATGCAAGCTTCCTGTCTCAAGCTTAACGGGGAGAAGACAGACATCATTCTCCTTGGAAATCCCTCCCCGTCTGCTCTTGCACCCGTCTGGCCACCATGTCTTGGCGCTCCTCCTGCGCCCAAGTCCCAGATAAAGAGCCTCGGGATCTGGCTTGACACTGCCCTTGATTTCTCTGTCCAGGCTACTAAGACTGCTGCCACTTGCTTCGGACTAATGAGGATGCTCCGGCGGGTGCTCCCTTTGCTCCCTTTCCAGGCGAGGAGGATCATGGTTCAGGCCCTCATTCTCTCTCGCCTGGATTACGGGAACGCTCTCTACCTGGGAGCACCGGCTTCGGTCCTTCAGAGGCTCCAGGTCACACAAAACAGTGCGGCCCGCCTATTGTTCAATCTGTCCCGTCGGCAGTCGGCGAGGAAGGCCCTGAAGGACCTTCATTGGCTCCCAATGGCTGCCAGAGTGCAGTTCAAAACTCTGTGCATTATGCACAAATCCTTCCACCGTGTAGGCCCAGCGATTCTGCACCCGCTGGTTATGGCTTATGTTCCAACACGCCCCCTTCGGTCTGGTACCCTGCAGCTGGCCACCTCCTCTAAAATTAACAAAGCCCGTTGGGGTGGCCGCTCTTTTTCTCATTCGGCGACCAGACTCTGGAATGCCCTCCCCTTTGCCATCCGGGGTAACAGCAACCTCCTCTCGTTCAGAAAGGCCCTAAAAACGCATTTGTTTGCTAAATCTCTCTGATCTGCCCCGAGCCTGCGCTAAAACCATTTTATCTTCAAGCGCTGCGAGGCCCCAGGGCGGTTATGCGCTATACAAATGCAATTTTTCATTTCATTTCACATCCTTCGGGCCGGTTGAGGACTCTGGCCCCAAAGACATCCTTTGGGCTGGCTGAGGACTCTGGTCCCAAAGACATCCTTTGGGCCAGCTGAGGACTCTGGCTCAAGCTAAAGGCAGAGTGGCACAAGGTTCACAGACTTTAAACTCTGGGAATGGTAGTAGGTCATGAACAGTAGATCCCCTGTTGTCAGTAGTGACATCTTCACAGGTCCTAGGCACATTAAAACACACAGAAGGACTTTCTTCTGATGGCTAAGATCAGTGCTTATCTTAGAGTCTCTGAGAGTCAGACTTCTTTTACCATTTGGCAGTTCACATCTCGTAGTAAGAAGAAATAGGTCAGAATTTACTTGGTCTTGGGAGATCTATTCATTTTCTTCTGCATTACAAGGTGGTTCAGATGCATAGAGTGCTATCATTTCCTGACTTTTCAAAATGTGGTGTGCTTGAAGGCAAGAGAGCAAACAAGAGGTCAGGATTTTGTTTCTTATCAGCGAGGAGGTTGGTTTTAGTCGCAGCAGTTAGATCAAGAGTGTGGTCTGAGTCACAGGATATTGTCACATCAGGGAGTATGTGGGGCACTGTTTCAGGTTTTGTCTGTATGTCAATGGCCTGTCAATGGGTTATCTCTGAGATAGAACTGACCTCACTACCTGGAAAAGAAAGCAAAGAGATGTTTTGTGTTTTGCCTGGCATTTGGGGTTCCTGAAAAGTGGAGAGAAACATCTCAGATGTAGTGGCTAGATGTAATTTAGCGCTTGAAGACAAAACATCTGGGGAGCTAGAACATTCAGAATTCAAACAAATACTTCCCCTAACTGAACTATGAGACAAGGTACTATGGCTATTCTGAGTGGAATCTGAGTTATCAGCCAAAGTATTATTCACATAATCACTGGACCAGTTCTGAGGGGAATGCAAAAGGGAGCGCAAGGTTTCATTCTCCATTTGTAAGAAAGCTAACATAGATTCAAAAAAGTAGTTTCGTACAGCGGTTTTAGATCCATACTTGAACTTTAGATTATAGTATTTTATTCTCTTGTTGTAGATCCAGAATCTTAGATTACATTTTTACCTTGTGATGACTGTAGATCATTTTCTATTAGGACAGTAGTAGGTCTGGCAACTTATTAACAAGCAATAGCATTAAACCTTGGATTTTGAGTTAGATGACTATGAGGGATGCTCCAGACGCAATAAGGACCGCATTATTGGAGTCCCGGAATGCGCAGAGGGGCCTTGGGTGGATCTTTTCGTGGAAGAGCTGATCACTACTTACCTTAAGCCGCGGGGTCCCTCCAACTTCTTCTCGGTGGAGCGGGCGCACCGGGTCCCTGGGGGTCGGCCGAGGCCTGGAGGCCCCACGACCGCTCCTTGTCAGGATCTTCAACTTCCGCGACAGAGACGTCATCCTGCTATGTGCCCGCTCTGCCCCACCGGTAGAATTCCAAAACAGCCGCATCTCCTTCTTCCTGGACTTCACCCTCAAGGTGCAGAGATGATGACGAAGCTTCTTGGAAGTTAAAAAGGCGCACCGTAACAAAGACTTGAAATATGCAATGATGTTCCCAGCCAAGCTGAGAGTGGAATCAGATGAAAAATCCTGGTTCTTCTCCTCCCCGGAGGAGACCTGGTACTGGCTCGAGGGCTGGCGTACGGCGAGCCACCACAACAATCATGGCTGTGGTGTGAGGTGGGACGGTGACACCCGAGCTTCTGGCAGTGTCTCACCACTGCAAGACTTGCATGGCGTGGCAGGAGGTCCCGAATGACTGGTCTGTATGTTTTTTCCCTGGGGATGATGGAACAGTCCGGACGGCCAGAGGGGTGCGGGTATAGACTTTTCTCCACCACAAGTGTCGAACCCTGTTATTCGGAGCTGTCCTGTCATATAAGACTTGGTTGAATTGTTCTCCCCGAGTTTGCTTGTTCCCCGATTCAACACTTGGGCGTTGTGGGATGTACCCTGGGCCCTACCTACTGCTCTAGTATAAACCTGTTAGACGTTTACGGTTACTGTTGATATAGTGATAATTTCTCAAACATATATGCTCGGTCCGGCTGCACGACCCGTGAGTTTTTCGACAGGTGGGCAATAGGCACTCTGCTAGTTTGGGGGGGGCGGGAGGTTTTGTTACCGCCGAGCAGGGAGGCAGGGATGGTGGCAGGTATATTGGGTCTGTGGGAGGGGGCGTGGGGTTTGCATTGGAGTTATGATTTTGGTATGGTTTTTAATTCAGGTATGTCATATTCAATGGGTTTTGTTTTTGTCATGTTTTGCACCGGTACACGCTATTGCTCACCTCTCCACTCTTATGCTCCATTCATCTGCTACTGTGGTAAGGGGTATCCACCTGGACTATTCCCAGCTATGCTTGACTATCCGACACCCCTCGATTCCCATTAGACAGATGTGATGACACGAGGACTGACACCTAATTTGGCCACTTGGAATGTTAACGGATTGGGTGACAAAATTAAGCGGGGCATTGTGTTGCAGTAAGCCAAGCGCAAGGAGCTTGATCTGGTCCTATTGCAGGAGACACACATGATTGGGAACTCCTTTGGCGCCCTGAACAGGAAAGGATACAAAATGGTGGTCCACTCCGGCTTTACCTCGGGCTCCAGAGAGGTGGGGGTTTGCTTCAGAGGGGTTGTCCCTACATCATCCACAACACCTGGCCCGATCGCCAGGGCAGATGCGCAGCGAGCGGTTTCGGGCTCCTGGGAATGACAGGTTGTTAAGGTCGTCTCTGTTTATGCACCCCCCGGTATGCAGCACCCGACGCTACGTAACTTAGGAACCTTGCTACTAGACCTGCCACTTGGGGTGTTGGTGTTGGGGGGATTTCAATCTCACGATAGAGAGTTCTCTCGACCGTTTACCTCCCCAGGAGGAGCCATCGAGAGGGTCGCACCTGCTGGAGTTTGTGAACGCTCTGGGGGTTGTGGATGTGTGGCAGTGGTTCAACCCGTTGTATACCCGCTGTACGTTCCAATCCGGGGTGCACGGTAGTCAGTCGAGGATAGAATATGTATTTACTCATGCCCAAGACATTCAACTTTTCAAGAGGTCCAGTTGCCTGGCCCGCTGGATCTCTGACCACTCTCCCGTCGACTCTGGGTTCTCGCTGTGGGGGGCGCCCCCACTCCATTTCCGTGCACCCGTGGGCATGAACATTCCGCAAATTAGAGACGCTCTCCGCAAAGACACTGAATATTATTTTGCAAAAAATATCAGTTCAGTTGACTCTGCAGTGACACTGTGGGGGGCCTTCGGGCGGTCATAAAGGGCAGGGCTTTATCACTCATGGTTGGCCACAGGGCGGAGAGAACCAAGAGAGTATTGGAATTAGAGGCTTAGGTCTTGTGATTGAAGGAGTCGGTGGCCCGGGTTTCTGACCCCGCCACAGATTTGCACTTACGAGCCAGGACTATCGACAGCTTCTCTTCGCAGACGTTGCGGGGCGCTCGCTAGACTCCCGACACAGAATCTTTGAGCAGGGTGAACGGACAGGTAAACTCTTGTCATGGCTTGAACGATGGGAACAGGCTGCTAGATGGATCGGCGCGATAGCAAATCCAGAGGGTACCCGTTATTACCGACCCTCAACAAATAGCTGACATAATTGCCAGCTACTATGAGGAGGTATACACAAGCTCCCCCAAGTCTCAGGCCTCACTGTCTGCTGACCTCTTGGTTACGCTCAATATTCCCACCATTTCCCTGCAAGACAGAGAGACCATGGAGGCAGACATCACAGTTACAGAGGTTCAAATGGCTATACAAGACGTTCGCTCCGGGAAGGCTATGGGCCCCAAGGGCTTCCCATTGAGCTCTTCACGCCCATGTCAACTCTATTGGCACCTCACCTGTTAAATCTATACACTGAATGCTTCGAATCAGGAGTCCCCCCCGCAGTGGTCCACACTGCAGCGATTGTGGTCATCCACAAACAGAAAAAGCCTGTTGAGGAGTGCAAATTGTATCGCCCCATATCCCTTTTGACGGTTGAGGCTAAAATCCTGGCCAAACTCCTTGCGAATCGTCTCCTCCACTATATCACTGACCTGGTCCACCCAGATCAATCCGGGTATATGCCGGGAAGAAACACGGCACGGAATTTGCATCGTGTGCATGGAGTCCTCGGCATGCTCCACACCATAGAGCATGGGTACTCACAAACTTTCTCTCGGGGGCCAAATTTACAGTTTGGTTTGTGTCCGAGGGCCGCATCAGTGGGGGGCAGGGTCAGTGGGGGAGGGGGAGGGGCTAGAGCAACAACATAAAACTGACCATGAGGTTGATCATAGGTCCCTTCAGTGGACGCCTTCGTCCACTGAGCCTCCCGGCATACACACATCTCTCTCGGTCTCCCTCCCTCTCTCTAGCTCTCTCTCCCTCTCCCCCTCCCTCTCTCCTGTCTTCCTCTGTCTCACTCCGACTGTCTCACTCCCTCTCTCTCACTCCCTCTCTCTCACTCCCTCTCCGTCCCCCTCCCTTTCCCTCCCTCTCACTCACTCTGTCTCACCCCCTTTCACTCCCTTTTCCTCCCTCTCCCTCCATTTCCCTTCCTTTCCCTCCCTTTCCCTCCCTCTCCGTCTCCTTCCCTTTCCCTCTATCTCACTCCCTCTCCCTCCCTGTCCGTCTCACTCCCTCTCCGTCTCACTCACTCCATCTCCCTCCCTCTCCCACTCACTCATTCACTCTCACTCTCTCCCTCACTCTCACTCGCTCACTGCCTCCCTCTCACTCACTCCCTCTCATTCACTCCCTCCCTCTCACTCTCACTCACTCCCTCTCACTCCCTCCCTCTCACTCACTCACTCCCACTCACTCACTCACTCCCACTCCCTCCCTCCCTCCCACTCACTCCATCCCTCTCACTCACTCCATCCCTCTCACTCACTCCATCCCTCTCACTCCCTCCCTCTCACTCACTCACTCCCACTAATTTACTCATTCTCTCTCACTCACTCCCTCTCACTCTCATTCACTCCCTCTCACTCTCATTCACTCCCTCTCACTCACTCCCTCCCTCTAACTCACTCCCTCTCACTCATTCTCACCAACTCTCACTCTCTCAGTCACTTTCACTCCCTCCCTCATTCCCTCTCTCTCTCCCTCCCTCCCACTCCCTCCCTCTCACTCCCTCCCTCTCACTCCCTCCCTCCCACTCCCTCCCTCCCACTCCCTCACTCCCTCCCTCTCACTCACTCCCTCTCACTCACTCACTCTCACTCACTCCCTCTCACTCACTCACTCACTCTCACTCACTCCCTCTCACTCACTCCCTCTCACTCATTCTCACTCACTCATTCTCACTCACTCTCACTCTCACTCTCTGTCACTCTCACTCCCTCCCTCTCTCTCTCCCTCCCTCCCTCCCTCCCACTCCCTCCCTCTCACTCCCTCCCTCTCACTCCCTCCCTCTCACTCCCTCCCACTCCCTCCCTCTCACTCACTCCCTCTCATTCACTCCCTTCCTCTCACTCACTCACTCTCTCTCATTCACTCCCTCCCACTCACTCACTCCCTCCCACTCACTCCCTCTCACTCTCTCCCACTCACTCCCTCCCTCTCACTCCCTCCCACTCACTCACTCACTCTCATTCACTCCCTCCCTCTCACTCACTCCCTCCCACTCACTCACTCACTCTCTCTCATTCACTCCCTCCCTCTCACTCACTCCCTCCCACTCCCTCCCTCTCAGTCACTCACTCTCTCTCATTCACTCCCTCCCTCTCACTCACTCCCTCCCACTCACTCCCTCTCACTCTCTCCCACTCACTCCCTCTCACTCCCTCCCTCTCACTCACTCTCTCTCATTCACTCCCTCCCTCGCACTTACTCCCTCTCCCTCACTCCCTCACTCACTCCCTCCCTCCCTCCCTCTCACTCACTCACTCACTCCCTCTCACTCTCTCTGTCTCCCTCTCCGTCCTCCTCCCACTCCCTTTCCCTCCCACTCCCTCTGTCACCTCACCCTGCCTGTGCGCCAGCCGGGGCACACACACACAGCCGCACCCGAGCACTTCACAGGTCATTAAAAGACCATTTGCATGTTAATGATGCCTTTGTATTTCACCTCTCCTTAGGCCCCTGCAGCTTTACTCTGGCCATTCCAAGGATCGCCCGCCGGCAGCCCCCACAAAGCAGCAAGAGTCTCTCTCGCTGCTGCAGACACTTAAAAAAAAAAACTCGGGAAACACAGGTCTGATGTCTCGGGGGTCCGCGGGCCGCCAGGGAAGGCTTGCCGGGCCGCCACTGGCCCGCGGGCCGTACTATGAGTACCCCTGCCATAGAGGAAGAAGCGATTCTCTTGTCGTTGGATGCCTCTATGGCTTTTGACACCATCGAGTGGGGCTTTCTTTTTGCCGTTCTGGCTCGTCTGGGGTTCGGGCCCAAACAAATCCGTTTGATCCAGCTATTGTACACTCATCCTACGGCTCATGTCCTCGTAATAATCATTGCTCCGCCACTTTTACGCTCCATCGGGGCACGAGGCATGGCTGCCCCTTGTCACTGCTACTCTTCGCCTTTGTCTTAGAACCACTCGCGGTATGGGTTCAAGGTGATCTGGGGATACGGGGGTTTAAGTGGATGCAATACCACAAGGACCGTATCTCACAGACAAAATCCTTTCATATTTGGTTTCCCCAGCGCGGTCGCTACGACGGGTGCTCCACATTTTTCACATTTTCGCCGCCCACTCTGTATATCAGATAAATTGGTACAAGTCCCAGATGTATGCGCTGTGGGGTCCTCCCCCGGCGAGTCCTCGGGGCTTTGATATCCCGGTGGCCCCTCAGGGTTTTCAGTACCTGGGTCTTTTTGTAACTCCCGACCCGATCTCTTTTTCAAACAAAATCTACTCGGGCCCTTTCAACATTTCAAATCCGACGCGGTACACTGGTGCTCTCTCCCCCGCACTCTTCTTGGACGCGCATCCTTGTTCAAAATGTTAGCACTTCCACATTTTCGCTATGCCCTACAGAATACCCCATCCCGGTCCCAGATTCTTACTTTTCCCAAATTGACGGTGTATTGCGGGGACTGGTGTGGGAGGGTCGTACCTCACGTGTAGTCATGGACAAAAGCACCATGGGCTGTTATGATGGGGGCATCAGTCTACCTGATCTCAGTTTATATTATCAGACGTCCCAGTTGAGTGTAGTCAATCGCTGGGTGTTTGAACCCCATGATGAGCCTAATTTCCACACGGATCATTGGCTCCTGGGGCGGTTATAACAGAGCACTCTACACCAACCCCCGTAAACTTAAGTTCCAAGGCCCCACGGCGCGCACGGTTGAGATTTGGCATGACGATAACAAAAGGTTGGGCTGGCACAAGCGCCTGACGAAAGCGACCCCCTTGTGGGAACCCGATATTTTAGGTCATCTCAGTACTTGTCCAGGGTTCGACAAATGGGATCTAATCGGAATCTCCACGGTTAGAGACATGTGGGTTAAGAGGAGGATAGCATTGTTTCAGGAGCTCAAAACTAAATACCAATAGGCTCCTTCAGAGACGTTTAGGTACTTGCAGATTCAACACGCTGTGACCTCCGCCCTGCCGAGTGAGGGCTCCCTCCCTGCCTCGTCCCCTCTGGAATACAGTCTGTTGTTGGATCCCATGGACCGAAAGGCCATCTCGCTTACCTACAAGAAACTGGTCAACAACCGTGCTGACCTGATGATGAAACTGTGGGAGAGGTGGGAGTGGGATCTAGGAGTGATGAAGGATGACATGTGGCGAGACGCTCTAGCTTCATCCAGAGAAATAGTCATCCCCATGCGCATGCGGCTTCTCCAATTCAAGATCCTCCATCGAACATATTTTGATGCCAAACTTTTGTTCAAATTAGGTAGACGCCCTGATACGCTCTGTCTCCGACACTGCAATCAGGAGGGTACTTTTCTACATATCTTATGGGACTGCCCTCATATTCTGGACTACTGGGTGCCAAATGCTCGTCAACTTGAGAGGGCGGGGGGCAAATCCCTGGGATTATCTCCCCAACTATGCTTACTCAATATCTGGGGGGCGTCCGACCTCACACATGCTTAACAGACATGGGCCTCTATGGGCTTCATCATCGCAAAAAGGAATGTTGCACAACACTGGGGGGTTGAGACAGTCCCACGCCTGTTCAACTGGGCAAAGGACATGGACACCGCTATGGTTGCTGAAATGTCGGTGTTCAAGGGACGGGTTGCCCCAAGAAATGGGATCGGAAGTGGGAGAGGTGGAATAAGTACTAAGGGGACATCGGCATTTCCCCGACGGTGGAGCTTCAAAGAGAACGACGGACACTGATGGCCCAGTTGACGGCAGAGGTGCTGGCCTCGCCCCCTTAGGTGTGGCGTTTTTGTTTTCTCCAGTCCCAGCTGCCTGTTGCTATCTGTTTGTATTGTATGGGTATCCTGGTTCATTATTGTTGCTGGGAAACTGTATGAGCATATTGTTCTGCGTGTATCCCTATTCCACCACGGGTTGAATGGCATTATGATACTGTATGTATGTATTGACATGTATATGAACTCGGACAAGACGGAGGTCCTCATCCTGGGCTCCTCTCCCTCCGCCTGGGACGACTCCTGGTGGCCTCCCGCCCTGGGCACCGCACCCAAACCGACAGACCATGCACGCAACCTGGGCTTCATCCTGGACTCCTCCCTCTCCATGACCAGGCAAGTCAACAACGTCTCCTCGGCATGCTTCAACATCCTACGCATGCTACGGAAGATCTTCTGGTGGATCCCCACCGAGACCAGGAAGACCGTCACCCAGGCCCTCGTCACCAGCCGACTGGACTACGGCAACGCCCTCTACGCCGGGACCACCGCCAAGCTCCAGAAGAGACTCCAGCGGATCCAGAACGCCTCAGCCAGACTCATCCTCGACATCCCACGAACCAGCCACATCTCCGGACATCTGCGAGACCTTCACTGGCTCCCCGTCAACAAAAGAATCACCTTCCGCCTCCTCACCCACGCACACAAAGCCCTACACGACCAAGGCCCGAGCTACCTCAACAGCCGAGTCAACTTCTACGCTCCCAACCGCCACCTCCGATCAGCCAACCACGCCCTCGCCGCCGTCCCCCGCATCCGAAGAGCGACTACAGGAGGAAGGTCCTTCTCCCACCTGGCCGCCAAGACCTGGAACTCCCTCCCGACCGACCTGCGCCTGACCCAAGACCACCTCTCCTTCAGGAAGAAGCTGAAGACCTGGCTGTTCGAGCAGTAGCGGCTCCCCCCCCCCCAGCGCCTTGAGACCCCACGGGTATGTAGCGCGCTTTATAAGTGTCACTGATTGATTGATTGATATTGGAGGGGGTATTTCTTACAGTGACATGACTTTGTATGTAAGGTCTTGGCTTGCGTTAAAATGCAATAAAAAGTTTAGAAAAAAAGAAAAAAAACTTGGATTTTGTTCAAACTTGCTTCTAGCTGCCTGTGCTTTCAATATGGTCTTCGCTTGCTTTTGGCAAACTGATAACAGTTTACTTTGAAAGTAGTATTTAACAAGGTTTCTTTAGTATCCGGTACTGTAATCTTTACTGAACTACAAGACTGGGTTACATTATTTGAACGGAAACAGAGGTTATGAAATGCATCTGTTCTTTGTCTGGCTGTTGTGGGGTTACACATGCTATTTTATAACCAGTTCCAACAGACATTTGAGAATCAGAATTCTTGCTCAGCAAGCAGAGTAGGGTATCATTCTCCTTTTGCAATGCTAACAGACATTGACTCTGGGTAGGAACAGCAGATTAAGTCTGTCTGTCAATAACTTTATTTCGGCCGTTGCGGCCAAAAAAGTATCACATGCATTCAGTACAATACAGACATAGTACAACATTACAATTTAAAATGGTAATCTGGAATGACGAAGATTTTTCCTCTGAGAGTCCAGACTTCCTAATACTCTGAGGGAGTAAAGAAGTCCACGAAAGTGTGTGTGCATGGAGTATAAAAAATTAATACCCATCATGCAAAGCAGGTACCTAGAATTGATAAAATCAGCTTTATCATCAGTTATCAAATCAACGCCTTAAAAGTGCCAGAGCCTAAAGTGCAAAGAGACCAAAATTTGATTACAAATTTCCGAAAGCTAGTTCAGCTCAGACCACCCAATGCAAATAATAAAACTGAGTTTAAAAAAGTAATAAAAATAGCTAAGATTATATCAAAGAACTGTTATGGCAAAAGTCTGTACCGTAAGATTTAACGGCATGACCCGTCATGCGTGTACAGTTCTAAGAATAGTTTAAAGCCAATCAAATACATGTATAAAATCCTTTAAGAATATTAAAAAACATAAGGGTTACATCAATTGCATGGTCAATGCGTACCTCCTACTGATCCACATTTTGCCTAGAAATTTAGCAACAGCAAAGACAATTAATATCATAGAATCAGATTTTAGGATACGTAACGCATCACTGTGACAGCGTGTGCCTAGCTGCCTACAAACAGTAGCTATCCAACTAGATCTCAAATAGTGATACCTAGGACACGCAAAAAGGATGTGACTGATGGACTCTGCTGCAAGAGAGCAGCCTGGACAGAACTGGGATCTGGAAGAAGGCGGGCACCAAGAGGCAACAAAATTGTTAACAGGAAGGGAACCAAATCTAAATTGCATGTAGAGTTTCCTATCCTGGGGATTTGTGATTACCTCCAAATATTGCTTGAAGAAGCCTTCCATCATGAACTCCATAAAATCAAGTTTCAAGCGATCCCCAGATGGATGAAAAATGAGGGATTGCGCCACCCAGTCCCAGTAATATTTCTTGACCTAGGCTTTTGTTGGAAGAGATTCTGGAGTTTCAGTATCCCATGAGCCTCCCATCCCTAAGTGGACAACAATGATTTCACCCTGGATAGCCACCCAATTTTCTTATAGGGGTCCAACGCATAGACGTCGTCTAAAGCAGCAACATATGGGTGCAGCTCAGGGGTGGTTTTTAAACATAGCCAAAAGAGCAGAGGGCGTAGCTGTGCTTTTTGTACAATCGAAAATGTGCCCGTGTCAAATCTCAGCGGTTGCAGGGGGGGTACTCTGTGAGAGAGAGCAAAGTGCTCTCAAAACTTTATTTTCGGATACTAAGAGCGAATCCAGCTTTTCAAACCCTCAGAGTTCCGCCCCATAGAGAGCTGCTCCTACTGCTTTGTGATCATAAATGCATAGTAGGGCGGGCAATTGGTTTGTTCGTTGAAATCTTCTTCTCCCAAACGCCAGCTTCGTTCGACCAGCCACGCCCTCGCCGCCGTCCCCCGCATCCGCAGAGCCACCACAGGGGGACGGTCCTTCTCCTACCTCGCCGCCAAGACATGGAACTCCCACCTCCGCCTGACCCAGGACCACCTCGCCTTCAGGAAGCAACTCAAGACCTGGCTGTTCGAGCAGTAGCGGATCCCCCCCCCCCCCCCCCCCAGTGCCTTGAGACCCTCTGGGTAAGTAGTGCGCTATATAAATACGATGATTGATTGATTGATTGATTGATTGATTGATTGATTGATCGTTAGCATAGACAGGCTCCCCAGTATACAGAGATGAGAAATGATGATGCCAATCCTCACCAGCATTATTATTGTCATTTGCATTTTACTCGCGCATTTTATTCGCGCTGTTGGTAATCGCGCTGGAGAGCGTCTAAGGCTCTTTTTATTTCGCGCTGCTTGTAATTGTCGGTTCTTTAGGCCGGGGAATTAGATTAGGCTTACCTGCAACTTAATTTTGGCTTTCACCCGCATTTGGCGGGATATAGATAGTGTAGCGGGTCCGACCGCCATCTTGGGTGGGGGCCAATGCTGGGAGCACTTCAGGCGCCATCTTGGTGAGGGCAAGGGACGCAGGAGGCGGACTTCCGCACCTGGTAAGCTTATTAAAGCTTCCAGGCTGCAGCCAGGTTAGATCTTTGGTCGGCGCTCTCCTGACTGCTGGGGCATTTTTATATGTGCTTAATTTGCATTTTACTCGCGCATTTTACTCGCGCTGTTGGTAATCGCGCTGTAGAGCGTCTAAGGCTCTTTTTATTTCGCGCTGCTTGTAATTGTCGGTTCTTTAGGCCGGGGAATTAGATTAGGCTTACCTGCAACTTAATTTTGGCTTTCACCCGCATTTGGCGGGATATAGATAGTGTAGCGGGTCCGACCGCCATCTTGGATGGGGGCCAAGGCTGGGAGCACTTCAGGCGCCATCTTGGTGAGGGCAAGGGACACAGGAGGCGGACTTCCGCTCGGCTGAATACTAGATAAGGATGGAGATTCAAACGCGCAGCGGTTACGCGCAGCGGGCGCGTCGTAGGCGCGCCGGAGGTGCGCCAGAGGTAAGCCCGTTTGCGCCCGTTCGCGCTACGGGCGCGCCTGGGGCCGCATCCTCTGGTCCACTGCACTCCCATCGTCTGGTGTATTCTCGGGCTGCCTTATTGGAATTAAGATCTACTCAGGCGCCCCCGACTAGGAGGGCTATTGCTTTAGGCCCTTCACAATCTCTGTCTTGCGGACTCCTTAACGTTAGGTCGCTTTGCAAGCACCATACTGAGATTGCCTTCCTGATTGAATCCTCAGGGTTGGACGTTCTGTTCTTAACAGAAACGTGGACCCGGGAGGACTGTCTGGTCGAATTAGGATTGGCCTGCCCCCCAGGCTTTAAAATTATTCACACCCCTCGACTGAAGAAAAGTGGTGGTGGAATCGGTATCATCTATAGAGAGTCGTTGGGTCTCTTCCAGCTTAAAATCAGCGAGGTTTCGGGCTTCGAATTGATGGGATTTTCCATCAAAGACCTGGAAAGAACACAGCTTGCAGGGGTGCTATGCTATCGCCCTCCGGGCTCTGCTCCCTCCCTATCAGACTTTCTTGATCTGATATATTACCTCTCGAATTCTCACTCTAAGCTGCTGGTCCTGGGGGACTTCAATCTTTGGCAGGGTGGACCTCTGGATGGGGCGTTCACGACACTCTGTCAAGCTTTTGGTGACATTCAGCTGCAGCAACTGGTAGGCTCTTCGACTCACAGAGGAGGTCACGTCTTGGACCTGATTTTCGCTGACGCTCAATCAGTAGTGGTCAACGATATTTTACGCCAATGCTGGACTGATCATGCACTGGTGACCTTTTCCCTTTGTATAGGGGTTTACCCCGTGGAAGCTGCCGGGGTAGGAGTTTCGAAACTGGGTAGACCTTGGTCTCGACTCTCTGAGTCATCTTCACCACCTGCATTGTTACCAGCCAACTTTTGTCTGAGCAACTCGGTGGAGGAAAGCTATCTTACCTTATGTCAGTCTATCACTGACTCGTTGGATAAGCTGGTGCCTCTTCGTAGGTCTCGAGGGAGAGTGAACCGTGCCTTCCCCTGGTACACGGAAGAGGTACGACTGCTTAAGTTGAGCTGCAAACGTGCTGAGCGTGCGTGGAGGAAGCAGTACTTGCCATCGGCAAAGGCCTCGTTTAGGCTCGCACTGCAGGGCTATAAGGCGCAGATCAAGTTGGCAAAGGCGGCCTTTCTGGAATCCACCTTGAATAAGGCGCCTAATAAATCTCAAGCCCTGTTCAAAATTGTCAGGGACTTGTCTCACCCAGTGTGTGTGGCCAACACGGTCGTGGCGTCGCAGGCCCTGTGCGATGCACTGGCGGGTGCCTTTGAGGAGAAGACTGCAAAGATCCTAGAGGGCTTAAAAAACCCTCTGCCCACGGCCCTCGGTCTGGGAGCTCCGGTTAGCCTGCTCAGTCGACCCCGGTCAGTCGGGCTTTGTCCTGGCGCGGGAGCTCCGAACGGGTCACCCAGTCGACCCCAGCCGATTGGTGCAGCTCTTATACAGGGTACTCTTGGAGTGGGAGCTCCGGGTGGTCCGTCCAGACGACCCCAGATGGGCACATCTGGCCCCATTCTGGGAGCTCCGGACGGAACACCCAGTCGACCCCAGCCGAGTGACCCAGGTCTTTGCTTGGGAGCTCCGGAGATCTCATCCAGTCGACCCCAACTAAGACGGTTTCCCTGTCCCTCTTATGAGGGATTTTGCAGCTTGGCACACACGGTCGCCTCGGGCTCCCCGCTCGACCCACTACCTCCCAAATTTTGGAAGGTCTTTCACGCAGAACTCTTTCCGCCTTTGCATGCCATCTGTCTCCAGTCCCTGGAGCTGGCCTGGGTTCCTGATTGCTGGAAGTTAGCAGTAGTGTCACCTCTGCTTAAGAAGCCAACGTTAGACCCTGCCTGCCTCTCCAACTACAGGCCAATCTCCCTGCTCCCATTTCCTATTAAGATCATGGAAAAATGGGTGACCCGTTCGCTCTCAGGCTTTCTGGAGAACATCGGTTGGTTTGATGAGGCACAGTTTGGCTTCCGCCCCGGGCACGGGACGGAGTCAGCACTGGTAACCGTACTGGACAACCTTCGTACGCGTGTCGACAGTGGTCGGGCAGCCTTTTTAGTGCTGCTCGACATGTCGGCCGCGTTCGATACGGTCTGCCATCAAACCCTCATCAGAAGACTGGAGGAGTGCGGGGTCACAGAGAGTGCAAGAGATTGGCTGGCTTCTTATCTGGGTAGCAGGCAACAGCTGGTTTCGCTTCCTCCATTCCGCTCTGAGCCAAGGAAAGTGGGACAGGGGGTTCCACAGGGCTCGGCCATCAGCCCTATACTTTTTAATCTGTATCTTCGCCCCCTGGTCCAGCTTATAAAATCTTTTGGTGTCTCGGCTTTTAATTATGCCGACGACACCCAGCTGGTCTTTTCTCTGGAAGGAAACAACGCGGTCTCGCTGGAGACATTTCATCGCTGTATGGCAGCCACAGCGGATTGGCTACGGGCCAACTCCCTCCAATTTAACAGCTCTAAGACGGAGGTGCTCCACTGCTCCAGTGATCGAATTCCGCGGGTTCTTCCAGAGAACTTCTGGCCCACCACCTTTCCTGAACCAGTAGCGGCGGCGGAATCAGCTCGCAACTTGGGGTTAATCTTCGGCCCAAATCTACAGCTTGACTTGCACGTAAACAAAACCATCTCTACGTGCATGATGCTGTTACGCATGCTGCGTAAAGTTCTGCCCCTTCTCCCCGCCCAGGCCAGGCCAGAGGTAGTCCGCAGCACTATTCTAAGTCGTTTAGATTACTGCAATGCGCTACTTCTGGAGGCCCCAAAAAATCTGGTGGGGAAGCTACAACGGGTGCAGAACATGGCCGCCAAGTTGGCTCTCTCGCGTTCCAGGTCTAGCTCTTCCACTCTTGCTTTAAGAGACCTGCACTGGCTCCCGGTGCATCTGCGAGTGGTGTATAAGGCCGCGTGTCTGGTGTTTAAGGCAGTACACCAACAGGGCCCAGTACCACTTCGTGACATGTTTGCTTGGTACTCTGCCTCGCGGCCCCTTCGCTCATCTTCGGCTAACTTGTTGGTGGTCCCGAGGTTCCAGAGAGTTAGGATGGGTGGCCGCTCATTTAGTGTTGCAGCGGCCAGACTTTGGAACTCCCTGCCTCTGCCTCCCTCTCTGAGAAGCCACAAGGACAACCTACCGTTTAGGAAAGCGCTGAAAGCGCATCAGTTTCCGAAAACTGCCTGAGCAGCGAGTAGTGTATCCGTCCCGAAGTTCAAAGCGCCAGGATGCCCTCTGGGTGACAGGCTTGCGCTCTACAAGTATACAAATAAATAAATAAATAAATGTGTCTGGGACCTAATTTCCTCTCCCCTAGTGACTAAAAGCCAAAAACATTATGTATCTTTTTTCGCACACGCATCAGTGACCAACGCTCCACTTCCCAATCCTTTTTGGCCGTAGAAATCGCTTTCTTGTAGGGTCACCTGGTTTCCCTCACTTGGATCACATTATTTGAACCAATTGCAGTGACCAGTTGGCTTCTAATGTTCCCGCACTCTTGCGTGTACCAAGAAAAATGTGAGTGTGGGCACTTTTTCACCCCCTGTGGGAGTGTTTGAATTTTAAAATAAGCAGCCAACAAGTTATAAAAGGTAGTGTGCAGTCAACAATCTTGGCGAGATCACCCAGAGGTTCAAGCAGACTGAGCATCAGTCTGGAGCTAGCCTCCAAGTTGCTGTTAATTAGGTCTAACTTCTCCGGGTCCATTGCTACAAGTGCCCATTTAAGTCGCCTATTATAGTTGGTGGAATGAACCACCCTGGTGACAAGAGTAGTAACAATGGTACTTAGGCACCTAGCCCAAGGAGAGATTATAGTTAGCATGGGGATTGTGATCGCTGTCCGTAGTGGACCCTACAACCATGTCAATAACTTTGGGCCATAGTCCTAAATCAATAAAAAAAGAATCAATTTGGCTCATATTGGTGCTCCGTTTAAAAGTATTTGCTCCTGACTTATCAGAGTTGGTTCCCCCATTGGTAGCCCTCAAACCAAAGAGCTGCAGAGGCGTTTGAGACTATTTCTTAATAGGAGTAAGGTCCAAAGGGGGAATAAGCCATAACTCCTCCTCCTCCCTACTACCACACCTGTCCTCCTGCCTGAGTGGTTCGAAGGTGACATTGAAATCTCCTGCGACTATTAATGGTAATTGGGTATTTCTAGCATATAAAAGGTTCTCCAAATCCTGGAGGGTATATGGTGTGCTTCCTGCTTTTGTCCCTCAGGCGTACATGTTAAAAAGATCCACCCCCAACCCATCCTCTGCCCTTATCTGGACAGTTAGTATATCTGGGCTGTTAGTCTTGAGTTCTTTGACAGAACAGTGAATATACATTTTGATTAGAACCAATAAACCTCCAGCTGGGCGCCCAGATTTGTTAGTGATAGCAGGGCGAAGGTGTGTGAGGTACACAGGGATAAAGATGGGCGAAGGGGGCCACGTTTCTTGTAGAATGCAGATGTCATCCTTTTCTACGTATTGGGTCCAATGGGCAAGTGCAAGTTTTGTTCTCACCCTGGCAACATTCCATGACAGTAGGGTGAGTTTGGTTGTGTGATCTCTATTAACTAAAACTACGGGGTTTACACCCACTCTCATAACTCCTCCCTGAGATCCAATCTGGAATCCTGCGGGATTGCCCACCTCATTGTGGCCACCTGATGCGGTCAAGCACCCTTCGCCGGTCGTAGTGCACACAGCAGTGACTTAGAGGTAAGATTGAAGCATCAGGGTAGGTGGTCTCAAGAGGAGAAGAGAATAGAGTGGAAGGTTGTGATATAAGGCCTGATGACGAAGTTTGGTATGCAAGTCAATCATTTGCATCGAGAATCGATCCGGGGCTCTGCTGATGTGCTAGACTGTGAATAGGTGGCAACAGTGGGCGCGTTATTTATTTATTTATTTAGTGTTTTCTATAGCGCGAACATGACCCTACATAGGGTGTCAGAGCGCTTTACAGGAGCATTTCAACATCCGAAACTTATATATTACACGATGTTACTGGCTTACGACATTTATACTTCAGGAAAGCATATAAACATATATAATAGTCAACAGATAGATTACCATAAAGCCTCTTGAACTAAAAAATAAAATAAAAATAAAAAACACAAGAAAACCTATATACAAGTCCATAAATGGATAATGAGGTGCTTGCGTGAAATTTAAGACAACATGACAGGTTAATATACAGACGTTCAGCTGTAAGGATTTAGGGGAGAAATTTCCCCATATAAAACGATTTTGCTTCCTTTTTGAATGCTGCGATGGATGGACTTCTTCTAATGTTGGGGGGAGGGCGTTCCAAATTCTCGGTGCTGCCCCTGAGAACGCTCAGTCATAAGTTATTTTCTTACAGAAAGGAGCCGGTTTCAGTAGTAGTTCCGCTTTGCTCCTAGAGGATCGGGTCCCTCTGGAAAGCGTGAGTTTCTGAGCAAGGTAGACTGGAGTTTTGTTGTGTATTGCTTTATGAGTGATGCATGCCAGCTTGAAATTAATTGTGCTTCGAAGGGCAGCCAGTTGAGAGCTTTCAAGTGAAGGGAGATATGGTCACATTTTTGGGATCCCACTATAAGTCTTGTGGCTGCATTAAAACATTCTTTCTATGGGGCTGTTGAGATCTAGGGGAGCCCTGCCATAGTAGTGCAACCGTATTCGATCCTTGATATGACTAGTGCCTGAACTGCTGTTTTGAGGTCTGCGTTATTTAGAAATGGTTTAAGTTTTCGCAAGTAGCTTAAGTGGAACCTGGCGTTTTTTGCCATTGAGTTGATATGTGCTGACATGTTCAGGTTTTTGTCCAGAATGATACACAGTGATTTAGTCTAGTCAACAATCTTCGGAGTGCACTTTAGAGTAGTGATGAGGTTGGACCATTCTGCTATCATTATTTTGCTTTTCTGGGGTGTAATCAGTAGGAATTCAATTCAATTCAATTTTCTGAGGATTTAGCTTCAGGTGGTTCTTGGTTAGCCATAGAAGGGTTCTTGTTAGCGCTTGGTTCATTGTCTTTATATCATCAGTCAAAGGACCTTGATGTACAGCGGAGTGTCATCAGCAAACATGTGGAAAGCAATTTTAGCTTTTTGTAGTGTTTCCGTGAGAGGTTCTACGTATAGATTAAAAAGTGCCGGAGATACAGTAGACCCTTGCGGAATTCCGATTGTATTATTGGTTGTGCTTGAAAGGGTTTGGTTGACAATTAATGTTTGCGATCTATTCTCAAGAAAGGAGCTAAACCAAGTTAGGACTGTACCCTCAATTCCCATTCTGTTTTTCAACCGATCAAGTATTTTGGCATGGTTCACCGTGTTGAATGCTGCCAACAGGTCCAACAAGATTAAGAGGCATGTTTCGTTCTGGTTGAGAGCCAGTAATGCGTCATCTACTATGTGTAGAATTGCAGTTTCAGTACTGTGGTTTGGACGGAAACCAGATTGGCAATCATTTACAGCTTGAAATCAGAGATGTGCAGACTCCGTTGTTGTTGGACACATTTTTCCAGAATTTTGGCTAACATGGGAATACTAGTTACATGTCTGAAATTGTTTGGATCTAAGGGTTCTCTGTTGGTTTTTTAAGGAGAGGAATGACTTGCCCTGTTTTTAAGCAGGCCAGTATTTGGCCTTATGATAATGAGGCATTTATGACCTTAGTCCAAGATGGGATTAGCAGGTGGTTTATGGAAGACCAGCACTTTGCTGGTAAGGGATTGTTATAGTGATTGTTAGGTTTAGTGGTCGACATGACTTTTGAAATGTCTAATTCACTGACTGGTTTAAATCCTGACCATCGGACATTGTTTTTAGGTTTGACTAATTCTTGTTCATCCAGAACTTCATTCCACGTACCCTTCTCGTTTTCAATGTCTTCAGCTGCTTTTTTGAGTTCCCCCTCCAAGGAGTTAGCTTTGTCTGTAAAGAAGACAGAGAAATCTTCACTATTTAAGCTTGTTTTAGAAATGACTAGTGCCCTTTGGCCGATTTATTCGATTGTTCTTTAAGTAGATCGAATAATTTCCTAGGTCTATTTACAGCGCTATCCAATTCTTTCCTGAAGAATTCTTTTTTTGATTTAATAATGCTTTTATTATAAGCTTTCCTAGATTGTCTCAGTCGGATTAGATGGGGCGAAGAAGGGGGTTGTCGCCATTTTCATTCTGATAGTCTCAGTGACCTTCTTTCTTCATTAAGGGCACCATTGAACCACGGAGTTTTGTCTTTGTCCGAGAACCTTTTCCGTTTTAGCGGGTCTATGTCCTCAATAATGCTGGACATCGATTTGTTATAATGCAGCGTGAGGTTGTCGTGTTTATATCTAGGACCCTAATTCGATATTTCCGATTTATGCCCTTGTGAGGTTATAATCAATAATATCCTGATAAAGGCATAACAATCAGATCCATATTCAGTAATAGCCCATGCAGTCCAAAGCACAGCACGGCTACTCCCATCGACTCCTAGAAAGCACAACACGTTCTTTAAACAAACCAAGCCTCCAGCAGCCCGGGAAATCCCCCCTGCTTTTGTTTTGATTTGAACAAGAACTCCTGAAGTCCAGAAAGAACTGTTAGTTCTTAGTGACGTCTTATGTCCAACCTTACGTCAAACCCGGCACCTTCCAGGTATAAAATACCAACAGTTGCCTTAAGCAAACACACAGTGGTTTGGAGCAGAGCGGCCATCTACTTGCCCGAGAGCCCAGCTGATGCGAGAGCCCACGGAAGCCGCCCCTCCCGTTTGACGCACTGAGAGAGACGCTGTCTTTTTCTCCAGTCGAGAAAATCCGGCTCTGGTGTTTCTAGCCTACCCTTGCGGGTTGCTGGGAGATCGAGTCCTGAAGAAAGAGATACCAGACCTCCCACATTCTATTACCAAGGTACGGAGCTGACTAAATCCTTAAGAGAATTCTTGATGCAGATTCTTGGCAAAACAATCTTAAACAACTTAACTTAAACTGCTACTTACTCATCCCTTCCCAAGTATTAGGCTTAGGTCAGGTACACCGGGGTAGGCTTAGTTAGAAGCACCAGTTGAGTACGTTAGTCAATGTATTTATGTATGTATATATTTTATCCATTTTAAAGTATCATATGGCTAAGAAACCATATCAATGCTTTTACAGTATTATTTCCTAATACTACTTTTACTGTACGCACTTTACTTTATGATAAGTATTGCAATTGTGGCAATTCATTTCTCTTGCATGAGAAAGAAGACTGCTCAATAAATAACACCTTTTATTGAAAACGCCTGTCTCTCTATTTCTCTGGACTCTGGTGAAACTAAGTATGCACGGTTGACTGAGCGAAATAGCGGTCTATTGTTTTCACACGACTCTAGAGATACACTCTTATTCTGAGGGAGCAAAGTTGTCATGTTTATGCGGTTGTCGGAAACTGAATCCCTTCTTGTCTGAGCCAGGAAAGTTCATCCCTCCCTATTCATTCAAGAAAGTTTCCAGTGACCTCTGAGCAAGCTGGCGCAAACCTAAATTAAGTTTAACATAGTCAGTAGAGACCTAGATGACCTCAGTCCTACGTCTACACTGCTGTTTATGTTATTCCAATGCGCAGAGCTTATTGTGAAAATAGGAACTACACTACAAGGTCAACCATGCTCTCGGGTGGCTGCAAATCTATTTTGCAGCGCGCTGCTACGCTTTCCATATTTATTCCTGTAATGTCCCTGGTCCATTTTTGGGGTTTAATAGCTTGTGAAGACGATTTAGTTTTTCTGAGGGGAATTTCGAATGTAATTATGTGGTGATCCGACCAATCGCAGGGTGTGATTACAATGTTCTCAATTGTTTTCTCTTTAGCTATGATCCAATCTAAGGTGGAGCCTTTGGAGTGGTTGGGGAGATTACATCCTTGGACTAAAGATTACTCTTCCAGGAAGGTTTTGAAAAGGGTGATTTGATTGTCATCCTGATCCTCCCAATGAATATTGAAGTTTCCGAAGAAGATATCGTTAGACTGCAGATTAGTGTTAGTAGTAATGATTTCTATCATCTGGTCTGAGGTAATATAAATTTTATGGTCATGTTGTGTTCCCTAGCGAGTACCCCACCGACTCCATGTACGAGTTAAAAGTGCATGTAACTTCCCTCCTGTACCAGCTATGAAGACGCAAATACATTTGCGTCCAACGTTAACTTGTCCTCTTTCAGACCCACCATGAATGGGTTTGATGGTCCGTTCTTAAGTATGCTATGCCAACGTCTTTTTGAAGTGTACTCCTACGTTTTTCAGCCTGGCTGAAAGTAGGCCCTGAATCTCTGCCACCGAGCCTCTTCTCTGGCTTCTGACTGCGAGGGCCTCTGCCCAAGCAGCCCCCGTACCCGTGAACTCTGACTTACTTCTAGCGCGGCCCTCCGTGCTCAGCTCAGCCTGCTGCCTGCCAAGATTGACTATAACCTTCGAGTTATCTGTTTTCCTCCCCGAAGATACATTCCAGCCTGCTAGCTTCAGTAAACATCCTTCCTCAGCTACAGGGCTAAAGGGCCGACCTGTCTTTATGCAAGTAATTCATAGCCTCTGTTGCCATGCTTCCATGGAAGGCCCCATGCCCCCACGCTTCTCATACAGACACTCAGGCGCTTATACACGCACTCACAGCAAGTATAGAATAGCTTCTGCTCTAGAGACCTTTCTGCCCAGATAGCTTAGTTCCTAAACATCAGATATCAGATATGATAGAAGCACAAGTTGATCTGACATGCCAGACTTCTGTCTCTTTCCGTCAGTGTAAATGTCAAGTCCCCTGCACCCCGTCTATCACACGTCATGCAGCTGCGCGCGCATCCAAGCTTCCGGTTTCTGCTGACATTGCAACATTCTGTTAGCACCACCCCTTGGTGCCACCCACTTGCGTCACCTATCAGTGACGTTTCTAGCACACACGCCTAGTTTACGCCTAGTTTACGCCTCTTGATGATGTATTAGCACCACGTGTATGCTGTTATCTTGTCTTCTCTCAGCTGTTACGCCTCTCACATTGAACATTATGATGTAAAACAAGTATATAAGCTATGTATTGTCAATAAACGACGGCGCGCTCATCTATCCCTTCTGACACCCTGTGTGGTGGTCAGAACATGATATCCTGATTCCTTTATGAGGAATAAAACCCTTAGAAACTCTTACACCACGGACTCTGTTTTCCTTCATTCCGATTGAGTTATTATTGATTAAGTACTTACCTGCATAGAAATTAAGAGAGTAAATTAATTATTTACATCATTTTGGCGCCCGAACAGGGACCCCTCCCCCACCTCACGCGCCGGAAGGTGCGTTGCAATCCGTGTCCCCTGCCATCAGTTAGACGGACCACACGTGTACTGGCAGGATTTCCTGCATCCCCCTCTGACACACGGAGGTGACGAAGACTGCGATCAGTGCCCAGACGAGGCGGTGAGGAGTGCGGAGGATCCCGACCAGAGCCCAGCCGAAGGAAGCAAGGTCCGAGGTGTGAAGAGGCCCACCAGTTTTCCGAAGTTTTCCGAAGTTTTCCGAAGTTTTCCGAAGTTCCGAGTCGAGTCCAGTCGAGTTTTCCGAGGCCTTCTGTTTTCCGTGCTTCCCGGTGAGTACCATTGCTGGGTCGTATCTAGACGGGTTTGGGTACGCAAGTCCGGTCTGCACTGTTTTTAGGCAGTGTATCTGTACTGTTTAGCAGTATACAAAGTATTCCGAATTTCTGCACTGTTACAGCAGTGTATCTGTATCGTTGAGCGGTACATTCAGAGTGGGGGGAAGTTAGCTATGTCTTTAAATGTTTCATGTGATTAATGTCGTGGTATGAATGTGATTGTTTTTGTGCATTATTGTGTTTTTTTGTTTAAATAGTTACAGGCGAAATTAAGTATTAAGGATCAAGCATTTCAGTATCAAGTAGGCACAATGCCGTTTTTTAACAAATTAAAGCAGATAGGAACTAGGAAAGGGATGTTAGAGGAAGAGATTCCAATCCCCCCTAGGGACACTCCAGGTAATTTCATGTATAATAAGCATGGCATAGACGCCATCTTGTATCTAGAGTTATGGACAGATTATACCAAGCACCTAGAGGAAAGATACCGATGGCCAGTTAACGGAACATGGGATGCCGAGTGCATCATAAAGGTAGAAGAAATATTACGGAAAAAGAAAGCTAGACAATCTCAGAAAGACGCCATAGAATTTTGGCGTAAGGAATCACGTAAGCGTGCTGATAGAGCACTCCGTAGAGAAGACAGGCTTAAAGAATCAGAAAAGGCCCAAGAAAATGAATTAGTTACTGAGGGAATTCGAGTAAAAGTAGAACAAATAGATCGTATCCAAAATGGCAAAGTGAACAACATGTATCTTTTGGCCGATGGTACCCCTGACGCCATTTCAGAAATACCGAAAAATTTGCCGTCACCATTAGTTCCAACTAAAGTAATGCATAAGACTACTAAAGACATATTCCTAAATTCATATCTCGAAGATGTAGCGCCAGCTTACACCAATCTGCCTGTTCGTGCCCTGCCTACTGACAGGGCCGGGGGTGGTACTGCCCCCCAAGATCACTCTCAGCCGACACCGAAAAAGACTAGTTCCGTTCCGCCAGCTCCGCCACTTCCCTCACCTAAAACTGATCTGCCGAAACCACTTCAATCAGATCCTACTAAAAGACAAATTCAGATACTGACTACACACAGAGATAATGCCCAAGTTTCCGCTTCAGGAGGTGCGACCGCGGGTCTCCAGACCCCGCCACCGACTCACAGATTAAATCTCAGAGGTATGCAGAGTCCTCTTACGCACAGATCCCCCCGTTCTTCTAATTCATCCCGTCTTGATGCACTAAAAGAAAATATGTCAGTTTGTAGATATGATCCAGAACCTGGACAGGACGACTTAATGATATTAGCGTCTTTACGGTTAAGATCTGCTACTGATAGTCTGTTATGTTATGCAGGAATGAAGGAGCGCCTAGATAGAATTTATGAGTTCGTTCAAACGGGAAAGGACCCCGACAGTATTAAGGATGCCCTGGAGAAACAGAAAGTTAACATGCAAGCACTGATACTACGATTTTTCATAAATTGTCTAATAAGAGAACGAGACAGGCCCGGAACAGATCAGAGTGAATTAGATGCATTGAACAAGTGGGGTCAAAATATAGCCGATGGAAAACATGACAGACAAAATTGCATAGAGGCCATGTATAAAAAGATTAAGAAAGCAGTGATAGCAGTACACGAGAAAGAGAAAGAAGAGGCTCCCTCCGAGGAGGAAGAAGAATCTGAAGAACCAGAACCAACTACAAGTACTATAGCATATGTAGGTAGGGGAAACTACCTTAGGAAAGGTGTCCGTCCGGAAAGCAAGAGAGTTTTCTTCTCTGCCTTAACGAATCCGAATTCTGCTGAGCATCAGTTCCAGGAAACTGATAAACGGCTTCGAGATCGAGTGGGGTACCATGTACTCAATTCTATGGATGAACAAGAATTAGCCCGATCAGCAGTATCATGGGCCGAAAACGCAGACATATATAATGATGACACCGTAGCACAGACATTTCTGAACCTCTCCCCCGACGAACAGAAATTAGCAGGGGTATATATGATTCAGCACCTTCTCATTAAGTACAGAAAACATTATTCCGATCCAGGTCCCTTACATGAGACACTAGAAGCACTACTGATGGATAGATGGAGAGGCCTAAGCACTAAATTAGTTCAAACAATTCTAGAACAACGACGCAGATATGATACCTTTGTAAGTCCTGAATATGTCCCCGCCCCACCTCCAGAAAGGAAAATGTACCATATGCAGTGCGGGGGTGGTATTGAAAGTCAGAACCCCTTGCGAGAAGTGCACCCTGTTATGGGTGAGGATAAAATTTTGAAACGCGTGTATGTGCACACGCCTCTGACTAAATTAGAACTGTTAGAAATGAAGAAATTAGTACCATGCCATGATAAAGACCCTGCAGGTTTCCATAGAGAGCTTAAAGACATGTTATTAATGGGGGACTACACATATGATGATATCATGAAAATGTTGAAAGTATTATTGCCTACGGGAATATTCGAGAAATTAAAGGAAAAGGAATGGGAGGTGGGAGACACAAAGATTGCCTGGGCAGAAATAGAAGACGAAGAGAAAAAAACGGGTTCCAGGGTTAGGCCTTGGGGACAAAACTAAAGCATTACCAGGTTTGATAGTACAGGTCCTGCCCAGATTATTGACAACTAGAAAGGAGGATTGGGATGCAATCTCGTCCTGTAAACAGAAACATGATGAAGATACTAGCGACTTTTATTCAAGATTCGAGAAATGTTTTATTATCAATAGTGGCCTCCAGCCAAGTAGCGAGTCGTACCCACATCTTTTTGTATCAAAGTTAGTCGAGAATTCCCTACCGTTAGTTAAAAATAGAGTGTATAAAGTCGAGAGTACATGGCAAGCAAATACGCCATCCCAGATGTTACAAATGTTACAATATCACCAGAATAGAATTAGGGAAGAACAAGATCAGGAACAGAAGCGCATGAAAGACACGAAAATGAAAATGTTAGTAGCCCAGACGGTCCCATCCGACAGTCACAGGAAAGGTACGACCCAGACAAGTCACGCTGCAGCTCCTGTTAAAGGGACATGCAATTATTGCAAGCAGCCAGGTCACTACGTACACGAATGTGCAGTTCTGAAACATAACATAGCGACAGGTAAAACTAAAGAGAGACCGCATCCGCCTAGACAAGACCATAACCAGCATCAGTCTACACAGAATACACAGCCCATGCATGCATCTGCACAGACAGCACAGACCGTAGCAGTACCACAGCCACAGCCCATTGCTGCAACTCAGCAAGTCTCACAACAGATGTACCAGTATGCCCAGTCCGCTTATCCCGAATATTCCCGATATACATGAAACAGCCTAGAGAGGGAAGGTGGCTTGCCTCTTATCGAGATTCCTGTAGATCAAGAAGGTCCTTATGTACACAGTCAAGTATTGGGGAAAGATAGAAAATTTTTAATTGACACAGGGGCAAGTCGCACTACAATAAGTCATGACGAAGTTCCAGGGGCACCCCTCTCAGGCTCACAAAATGTTTCCCTTGGTTTTTCAGGACAACCTATTGTAAATGAAGTATCAGAACCAGTTCCCCTGGCTGTGGGTCCATTATCACGCGTTACAGACCTGTTACTAACAAAATCATGTCCGGAAAATCTGTTAGGAATTAAAACACTGAAAGCTCTAGGAGCTATAATATGCTGCTCCCCGGAGGGGGTTAGACTCTTTCTGCGGGATTTCAAGGGTCATTACGTCCTTCGTGAGTTTGACGTCAGATTGAAAAATGTACCTGATTACTTGTGGGCAAAAGGCCCAACTGATGTAGGATGTATGCACATTACACCATACCGCGTTACCCTCAAGGCAGGTGTTGTATTACCCAGAATCAGACAATACAAGTTACCACCCGATGCTGTAGCGGCTTTACTGAAAATCATTGAAGAGCTCATTGCCCAAGGAGTGGTCGTCGAGACCGACTCCAATATCTGTAACTCACCCATCATTCCGATTCTTAAACGTACTGATCCCAATGCACCGCCAGTATATCGGCTGGTGATTGATCTTCGAGAATTGAATAAATGCATTATCCCACAGTATCCTGTGGTCCCCGATATATCATCTCTCTTGACTGCTATTGATTCAGAAGCAACGTTCTTTACTGTAATTGATCTCAAGAACGCCTTCTTCAGCGTGCCTATTGATCCAGAGAGCCAATATCTCTTCGGATTCTGTTTAAATGGACGCAGTTTCAAATTTTCGCGCGCACCTCAAGGATTCACAGAAAGCCCCAGCATCTATAGTCAAGCACTGAAAAGACAACTAGATTGTATTCAAATGCCAGTTAACACCGCTTTACTACAATACGTCGATGATCTGCTGATCACCGCACGAAGTGAGCCCGAATGTGAAAAAGCATCACTGACAGTTTTACATTTCCTGGCCGACAAGGGACACAAGGTGTCTCCTTCGAAGCTACAATTCTGTGTTCAGCAAGTTGTGTACTTGGGTCACTTGCTGTCCAAAGTGGGGAGACAGCTCACTCCCGATCGCATTCAGTTAATTGTGAACATGCCGCAACCCAAGACACAAAAGGAAGTGCGGGCCTTCATAGGCCTCACCTCGTACTGCAGACAATGGATTCCCCAGTATGCATTTCTAGCTAAACCACTCATCCAGTTAACGACACAGGAGGCAGCGACTTCGACTGTCCTCCCTTGGACTCAGGAACACACACGAGCTTTTGAAGAATTAAAGAAAGTTTTATGCCAAGCACCAGTTTTAGCGACACCATGTTACAGCAAACCGTTTACACTTTTTGTTACAGAACGTGATGGCACAGCGTTGTCTGTCCTCACTCAAGACCAAGCAGGTTCACATAAGCCTTGTGCTTATTTTTCTAGTACATTGGATTCAGTAGCTCAAGCACTCCCTGCGTGCTTAAAGTCAGTAGCAGCAACAGCGTTAGCAATAAGACAAAGTGATTCAATTGTTTTAGGTCATCAGTTAACAGTTCAAGTACCACATTCTGTAGAGGTTTTGTTAAACAGAACCCAGACTCAACACTTAACTATAGCACGACTGACAGGTTATGAATTAACACTATTCCAGCCACACATAGAAATCAGACGTTGCAGCATCCTGAACCCAGCAACACTGTTACCTACAGTTATGACAGATCCAGCTCCGCATGATTGTATAGAAATAATTAATGCAGTAACTAAGCCTAGACGAGACTTAACAGATGTCCCATTGACAAATCCAGACCTGACACTTTATGTGGATGGTTCATGCATGAGAACAAGTACAGGAGAATTAGTGGCCGCGTACGCTGTGACCACTGAAACTGAAATTAAAGAAACACATCGTATTGACACACTGTCTGCTCAAGCGGCAGAGCTCATCGCTCTGACTCGAGCCTGTATTCTAGCCAAGAACAGAAATGTTAACATATACACAGATTCCCGCTATGCCTTCGGAGTTGTACACGACTTCGGAGTCCTCTGGCAAGAACGAGGTTTTCTGACTTCCCATGGGGCCAAGATCCAACATGGCCCCCTCATCCAAGCACTGTTAGAAGCAATACATTTGCCCTCGGGCATATCAGTCATGAAGTGTAAGGCACATACTAAAGTCACAGATTCTGTTTCCCAGGGTAACGACCTGGCAGACCAGACAGCAAAACATACAGCCCTGACTCACACCCAGACTACTGATGTGACAAAGACAATAGTCCAGACCCAGTGTATGGCAGTTAGAGATCCCGCCCTAGATGTAATTGATATCCAGACACATGCTACTCCAGAAGAGATAAAGAAATGGACTGAACTAGGAGGGATTCAGACAGATCAAGGTTGGGTGACGAAGGGAAAATCTATATGGTTTCTCCCCGACTCAATGGTTCAAGTCATGATAAATACAGCACATAGTCCTGCCCATCTTGGAGAGAAAGCCATGTTAGACAGTTTACAGAATCTCTGGTACAACAAACACTTACGAGCAGCAGCAAAACAGAAAGTGCGTACTTGCATGATCTGTTGTCAGTTCAATCCAGGTAAAAGTGTCCCTGTTGAGCAAGGTGGATTCCATCCTCCCGATCACCCTTTTGAAGTCCTCCAGATGGATTATATCCAGATGAATAGCTGTAGAGGATTTAAGTACGTCCTTGTAATTGTTTGTGCTCTGTCCCGCTGGACCGAAGCATACCCAGTCCCAGACTACACTGCTCCGACCACTGCTAGACAGTTGGTTCGTGAATTCTTCCCACGGTACGGTTTGCCCCGTGTCGTGTATTCAGATAACGGACAGCCGTTCTCGTCCGAGCTGATGAAACAAGTTTCCCTCTTGCTAGGATATCAGTGGAGGTTCCACTGTGTCCGACATCCCGAAGCAGCTGGCCTTGTAGAAAGGCATAATCAGACACTAAAGATCCGTCTTGCCAAGATCTGTCAGGAAAAAGGGGTCGACTGGATAGTCGCCCTGCCCGTGGCACTATTCTACATGAGAATGGTCGCCCACTCGAGGTCAGGGCTATCCCCGTACGAAGTGGTCTTTGGCAGACCGCCGAATATGTGGGGGACGCCCGTTCCGAAAAAGATCACTGATATTGATTGTAACATGTTGACAGATTACCTTGCCTCCTTGATGTCTGCACTCCAATCATGTCGTTCACAGGTTGCCGCAGCCTTCCCTGACAACACCGATGTAAAGGCGCATGAGGTCCGCCCAGGTGACCTGGTACTCGTCCGGAATTTCGACCGGAAAAGTCCGCTGGAGCCCCGCTGGAAGTCTCCAAAGACCGTTCTGCTTACCACCAGGACCGCCGTGAAAATCGAGGGGAGAAAGGGGTGGGTCCACACGAGTCACATCAAACTATGCAATGAACTAAAAAACGGACTGAAACAGGACTCTGACTCGTCCACCCCCACCAAAGACTGTGTTGAGGCACAAGACGTTACTGTGCCTAAAAGAGAAAAGACTCCTCAAGAACTTTACCGTATGAAGCTTCGATCTAGCAAGTCAGACAGTTTAATTGTTTAAGTCCTCCCCTAGGTGAATCGGTTAAATAGTTTCTGACATGTATCCCCTAGATCGAGTTAGAGAGAGAGAGGAAAAGAGAAGAACATATTGCAAATCACTTCGTAGTCACTGCATAGTGACACTAATAATCATGTTTATTCTGAGTATTCTAATTATTATTGCCAGCATTCTGCTTCCTATGTACTGGCCTATTTTCAGGCGTGAACAATCTGCTTACAATGTCTCTGCTGAACACACTTTTAGTGAACTTCCCGCACATGAACTCTCTTACAGACTTGCGCTGCGCAACAATACATTCATTAGTATGTTACACCATTCCCATCAGACAAGTAATGCTACAGACTGTTGGATATGTGGCCGACTCCCTCCCTACCAGAATTACAAGGGAGCTCTGCCTCTCTTTCCGTACCCATTCACTCACAATGGCTCCTGTGGAGCATGGTTTAAAATAATTAATTCTTTAGATCCTGATATTGCTGTTTTCGATGGGGGCTGGGTTTGGGGAAACTTGAACTTAGTCCTGCTCAACGTCTGTTATCCTGATAAAGAGGGACTTCCCACTCGAATAGGAACTGATCTAGAAAATGAAGTATATGGATTAGGTAATTACACAATTAGCCTTATGATCCTCACTGTTGAATCTGAAACTGCTCCAGTTCTGCCCCATATGTTAGTACTGCCAGTCACAGGTGAATTATGTGTTAGCAAGAAAGGTTCAGTACACGTAGGTCATAGTAAATGCACTACTGTGGTCGAGTTCAGTGACCATGGTAAATCGTCCTTCAAAGCTACCAGTCATTCCTACTTTGTTTGCGGCCATACCGCATACATACGTTTGCCTCCAGATTGGGATGGTACCTGTTACATTGCCTTCCTTCTGCCACCTGTTTTTCTAGCTCCCCCTGATTACCATAGAAACACGAATCTAGCACCGAATAGACCCAAAAGAGATATTCCCCTTGTCGACTACACAGAAACGGCATGGGAACAGTACACTGATTTCAATAAAGGATTCTTTTTCTTCCTAGGGCCTGTCCAAAACAGTAAATTAATACGCAGATTAACGAGAACACTTGAAGCAGTAGTGAACGAAACTGCCTCTGCTCTAGGTAACTTAACAGAGGAGCAGTCTGCTATACGGACTGTTGTCCTTCAAAATCGCCTTGTGATTGACGTCATCTTGGCAGATAGAGGTGGAGCCTGTAAGGTCATCGGGTCAAGTTGCTGTGTTTTCATTCCACAAAACGCACCATCTGTCTATCAAGCAATAACCCGCTTACATAAAATTGCAAATCAGATACATCAGAATCCAGGCACCTGGACTTGGTCCGGTTGGTTCTGGACTACGTTAACAGCTTGGGGATGGAAGATCTTATCCTTCCTAGGCATTGGCCTTGTTATAGTATTCAGTTGTTGCCTGTGCCTGCAGTGTGGGCCAGCGATATGTGGACTGTGTGCCACATCCTGCATTGAGCATTCCAGTTGCCTCTCAAACAGTCAAAGAAAGAAAGACGAACATATAATGTTACAAGAACAAACCGATCGATTTATGAGGATCGATATATCATGAAGGGTCCGTAGGGAACAAGGAGGGAATGAGGTAATATAAATTTTATGGTCATGTTGTGTTCCCTAGCGAGTACCCCACCGACTCCATGTACGAGTTAAAAGTGCATGTAACTTCCCTCCTGTACCAGCTATGAAGACGCAAATACATTTGCGTCCAACGTTAACTTGTCCTCTTTCAGACCCACCATGAATGGGTTTGATGGTCCGTTCTTAAGTATGCTATGCCAACGTCTTTTTGAAGTGTACTCCTACGTTTTTCAGCCTGGCTGAAAGTAGGCCCTGAATCTCTGCCACCGAGCCTCTTCTCTGGCTTCTGACTGCGAGGGCCTCTGCCCAAGCAGCCCCCGTACCCGTGAACTCTGACTTACTTCTAGCGCGGCCCTCCGTGCTCAGCTCAGCCTGCTGCCTGCCAAGATTGACTATAACCTTCGAGTTATCTGTTTTCCTCCCCGAAGATACATTCCAGCCTGCTAGCTTCAGTAAACATCCTTCCTCAGCTACAGGGCTAAAGGGCCGACCTGTCTTTATGCAAGTAATTCATAGCCTCTGTTGCCATGCTTCCATGGAAGGCCCCATGCCCCCACGCTTCTCATACAGACACTCAGGCGCTTATACACGCACTCACAGCAAGTATAGAATAGCTTCTGCTCTAGAGACCTTTCTGCCCAGATAGCTTAGTTCCTAAACATCAGATATCAGATATGATAGAAGCACAAGTTGATCTGACATGCCAGACTTCTGTCTCTTTCCGTCAGTGTAAATGTCAAGTCCCCTGCACCCCGTCTATCACACGTCATGCAGCTGCGCGCGCATCCAAGCTTCCGGTTTCTGCTGACATTGCAACATTCTGTTAGCACCACCCCTTGGTGCCACCCACTTGCGTCACCTATCAGTGACGTTTCTAGCACACACGCCTAGTTTACGCCTAGTTTACGCCTCTTGATGATGTATTAGCACCACGTGTATGCTGTTATCTTGTCTTCTCTCAGCTGTTACGCCTCTCACATTGAACATTATGATGTAAAACAAGTATATAAGCTATGTATTGTCAATAAACGACGGCGCGCTCATCTATCCCTTCTGACACCCTGTGTGGTGGTCAGAACATGATATCCTGATTCCTTTATGAGGAATAAAACCCTTAGAAACTCTTACACCACGGACTCTGTTTTCCTTCATTCCGATTGAGTTATTATTGATTAAGTACTTACCTGCATAGAAATTAAGAGAGTAAATTAATTATTTACATCAGGTCGATGAACTTGGTCTTTGAACCCGGAGGGTGGCAGAGTGCATGGAGTTTACAGTTCTGGTTATCTGCTGATCTTAAGGACATGCCCAGATATTCACAAGACTCTAAAGGATCAGCCTGTATTTTTGCGATGGAAATGTCAGATCTATGTATACAAGCAAGGCCTCAACCCTTTCTGTTATTTCTATCCTGCCTCAAAATCTGGTAGTTTGGAGGGACTAAAAGGTCTAAGCATGGCGAAGAAGAATCATAAAACCATGTTCAGTTAGAATGGATACGTCAATTTCATGGTTAGGTATGAGGTCGGCTATGTCAGCCGCGTGTTTATTTGCTGAGCGACAGTTGAGAAGTATTCAGCGAATATGTTTCTGCGCATTGATAAAAGGTGGCATAGACTTCAGGCATTAATGACACTTTCTTAAGGTTGTTGGGTATTGATCCTTCTATTGTTAGCCTTAGAAGTTCTACCAGCATTCGTTATGATAGTTTGGAAATAGTTTTCGCCTATCTTAGTTTGAGAGGTAGGAGTGAGTTCATATGTAGACAGGATGGAGAATACCTCACAATCTGTCAGATAGTTGAGTTGCGTGCGTGGGCGGTAAATTCTGTAAGAAGACGCCATTGGGGTTGAACGGTGTTTAACTTGAGTTTCAAGGGAGGAAGACTGAAATAATTTAATAGCGGTGAGCATGGCTTTGTAAGTCTTGCTAGATTGCGAGCTGAGATTTATAAAATTCCTATTTGTTTGTGGGGTTCTGTTCCTTTCCGAGTCTAATCTATGGGGTATGCTAGTGGGCTGTTGTGTGGGAGTCTCTCTTGGAAGTTTGCCTTGGTTATCTCAGCAGGATCTGAGCATGTTATTTTGTGCTTAGAAACAGATTTGCGACTCCCTTTGAGGTTCACAAGCGCGCCACTCTCGATATCTTGATCGACTTGTGTCATTTCCACCCAGCTAACTGTTCCTATTAGCGGGTCGAGATCAGTGTTAGTGGTAGGATGGGAGCTCAAGTCGAGTGGTGAGAAAACTATTGCTAGGTGTATGTTATTGCCCCTGTCTTCTGCTTGGTTGGAATCATGACACAGATGTTCAACATTTGGTGAAATGACTTTAACTGCCAAAGCAAGATACGTCTGCTGTGATTCTATAGCCTTGGCGGACTCAGTTTCATTATCACCTGAGTATTTGGCATCCTGACGTAACAATTGGGGTTCAATATTGGTGTTTAAGCAAACTAACGCAAAAGCGCTACCATTTGCATTAGCCTGTGAGTTACTGGTTTCCTGATACAATGTTTGAGGTTCTTCATTAGTGTTTCGGCAAACAATCAATATAGTTTGACTAGGTTGTTGAGATTCACTCTCCCTGCCGGTTTCAGCAATAGCCGGTTGGCTCACCTGTGGGACGGTGATGGCTTGGGAATTTATGTTTGGATGGATTAATTTTAAGGTGGAGCTGCTGAGGACGTGAATTTTTAATATTGAGAAGAATTTGTCAAAACGTTCCAGATCTTTATTGGCAGCTTGAATGAGAAACATGCCATTGTTATAACACATTATATTTAATGTTGCCCTAAGTTTTCTAGATGGTGTAATGCGCAACTTAGTTCCATAGGGAATGTTCTTTGATTCCTGTATTTTCAGTAAGTTATTTATTGTGTCTCTCCATTTGCCCGTTTTAGTAGTAAAGAAAAAAAAGTCGTTAATAATCGCGCCCTTTTTTAAGTTAAAGGATGGGTCTAGAATAAGTGTTTCTGGATTAGTTCTAAGAAGGTTATGTTTAAAGGCTTTGGAGGCATTTTTAGAAATAATGGGAGGGTAAATTATAGAGTATGAGTTTGTTCATTCCGGTTTTAGATGGTCACCTAACGTGTTATAGAATAAAGAATTCAGTTCTTAATATACTGAAACGCTTCTGTATGTAGTGGCACTTTCACTAGAATTTTTGGCGGAAGTCCGTGCCCGAGACTTGTAGTAATAAAGTTTAAAATACGAGCTAGTAGGCTCAGGAGTTAAACACACCAATGCTTTACATCTAAACAACAGATGCGAACAGTAGCAAAGTTCTGCCTATATTCTCAGCTTCACTAGTAAGTGAAAAGACAAAGTTTCAGTTATTAGCAGTGATCTGCCCCTACCAAGATACTACCAAGTAGTATCAGCCTGGAGTGAAGTCCTATTTCTCTGTTAGTGAGTCAGATTCCTTGAACGCCTTAGTCCTCTGTTTGTTTCTATACAACCTTCTCCTTGGTGTACTCCTCTGTTAACTTCTATTCATGAGACATACTGTTGAAGACCTCTGATGATGTCTAGGTACACAAGTCCTATCTCTATTTTCTTTCTACTCCATTTTGCACAGTGCTAAAGTTAATTACGAGCAAAGCAGCTAAACAATTTCCCAAAATGGTGGCTGCACTTCTTGACGCAGTAACCTTACAGCCTGAAAAGTGGATCATGAATGCGGACCAGCCTGTGTGCAGATAGCCCAGGTGGATGATCCAGTTACTCAAAGTCCTGGGGATGATGATTAACACAATCTGGAGACCGAGCATACTATGCAAGTACAGCCTGTATTGAGAGGTCCCTCTGAGCCTCCCTAGCTCACAGCCTGTCCTGATCCAAAGCCTCTGAGTAACCCGGTCAGCCTAGCCTGTCTTTATGGAAAAAGTTACATTGCCTCTTTCTTCCACCAATCTTAACAAACCAAACTAAAGCAAAGCGCCTCACCAATTCCAAGGAGGTACAGCAGAGCGCCTCTCCGTCAATCTTGTGTGCGGTGTCCGTCTTTCCTCAAGCCGTCTGCAGTGATCATGCTGCTGCCTCCTGCTTCTCAGCACAACCCTTCCTCATTCCTGTCGTGTCAGCGATGCCCCACATTTCTAGCAAGGGACGCTTAAGGAGATGGGGCGGGTGTGCTATTGCTCCTTTGAAGTCCCGGGCTCATCACGCTTCCTTCCTCACCCCGTGGCCTGCCTGCATTGCTCTGCCTTCGTCAGCATAGGGGTTAATGGCGGACCAGCTCCCCGACGTGCTCCTGCCCTTGCGACGTCTGAGGCTTTCTGCCTCGCATCGCATATCCCACCTCCATTATTTTCTCTTTTAGACCGGTAGTTAAAGCCAAGTGAAATTAGGCTGCTGGCATGCTAAGGGACAGAGGGTAGCGGATGGTCTCCACTCGCGCCTCTCCACCCGCTCCTCAGACTTCTTGAGATGCCAGGCGCTCTTGGCTCTGCCCACTGACTCGCATCGCTGCGCTCTCCGCCACCTCCGCTGCACGACCCCGATGCAGGGGACGAGCAGATGTCCGGACGACTTCCTGATGTAGAGGCCGGCCGGCTCCTGGTTCTGCCCTCCGCCTCATGTCGCAACTGCCCTCAGCCGACGCCCAAGATCGATGCAGGGCACGATCGGATTGTAGTGGGGCAAAATGGGCACATATTGCGCGATGGACGCACCCCCCTTGGGGACACCCACACTCTGCTCCGTGCACAGTGTATTTGCCTCCGGTTTCCGGTTTCCTCGGATCTTTGGCGCCTCAATTGAATCGTTGGCAAGGTTCGCACCACCAAAAAGCAGCTCTATATGGTCTGACAAGGAATTAACTGCATTAATCCTTTTGGACCCACAGATGTCCTCTCTGGTTATTGAACGACACCCCCTCACATGGTGTATCCAATGTATACTTTTATTGATAAGGGAATCTTCTTTTTCATGACCCATAGATATCGATAATCTGGGAATGTGGGTCAGAAAAATACTCTTTGGGAGCCCTTGTGGTGCAACTTGCCTGCCACATACGGCTCGACGGACGCGAGCATGAATGGGGGAATTGGGAGACCACAGGTTTGCATCAGGCCTGGTGTGTGTCTGCTGGCAATATTAACATCAGACATAATATTCCTAGGCATAGGGTCAGAGGGGTTCTTGCCGGTTGAGTTTACAACCAGTCCGGGAGTTGGAGCCGTCGAGCTATCAGAAGTAGGAGTGCAGGTTAAAGATTTTGCTGGAGGCTGCTTAAAAGTTTGGCCTTTATTAGCACCTTTATTTATTAGCAATTTAATTTGAAACGTTGACTCTTGGACAGTCTTATGCAGAAAGTCCACCTTGAACCTCAGATCAACTATGATTAAGTCAAACTCTGGTAAAGAGGTGTTTGAGAGTCGATAAGAATAATATTCAATACTTAAATGTCCATTTCTCATAAGAAGATTAATTGTTTCTATCCTCAAATTGTAAAGCACACACTAAATGCCTCTCATTCTTGGGCAATGGGAAATTGCCCAGCAAAAACCTAAAGGATGCATTGAGGGGTTTCTTTCTTTTAAACCTCGCATTATGACACACTTTCAATATTTTCGCACACAAATGTAACCGAAAAACAGTAGGTAAGTGAACGCAAAGAAACCTCACAAGTGGCCCTGGAATTGTGGGTTGGTCATTGTCAGGGACTGTCTGGGAAACAGTCAGGGACTTGGGGCAAAGACTGGTGACTGGGTGGAAAACGTGAGCAGAACGAGGAGTACAACACTGCCCAGGATCACACAGGAAGTCAGAGTAGAAAAGGTATCCAGGGGCATTTCAAAGATGGAGCCCGTGTAGGAGCGAATCCTCGGAGCTCCTCTGTGCCACAATAGTGGATTCCTAAGGCTCGATTGGCTCTGGGCCCGAGTGCGCTGACATACCAACCAGAGTGTGCATGCAGGCCCCTGTGTTGAATGAAGGAGGTGTGTGAGTGGAGCGGTGGGGTCCTGCGGACAAGGATCAGCTTAAACAAGATGGTGGCCAAAGGGATCAGCGGCGGCACCTGATCATCAGAGCTGGTACAGAGTGCGGCACCCGTCCGCAGAACTCGCAGACCAGTGCTTGGTCTGGTGTACCGGGAGCGGCGACCTAGCCTGTAGGAGTAGGACCTGGAGAGGAGTCAGGGAGGAGGCCTCCCCCCATCGCCACACATATCGGCGGGCTGGCGGCATACTGAGGCAATCAGCTCTCATCTCGACTGCCGCCCCGGGGCAGCTGCAACATGCGGTGCAATCGGCGAAGGGCCAGTGAAGGCATTGGGGCTGAAGAGGTGCTGAGAGTCACAACACCGGAGCAGCTAAAAGCAAACCTGTAACAGTGGACATCAGGGGCGGTAGCTGGCGCCTGGAGACACGTCCCTGCACTTGCTCCTGGGAAGGGCTCACGGCATAGGTGAGCCATAAAGCTGGAACTGATTAGAGAAGCCAGCACCAAGTTGGGAACTTACATTTTGCTTGGACACCTAGACGCATAGTGGCGGAGGAGCTGTGCCCAGAGCGGGAGCACAGTAGGGTTGGCAGATTCTGTTGAATCGAGCATGTATGGCCCATACTATGCAGCGGGATCTATGCTCTGCTGTCTTGGTGGGTGGATTGGGAGGAAGAATCAACCCACCACGGGTTAAGGAGAAATTATCTGTAGTCTGACCTGCCGCAGAGTACTGCATTACAGCTGCATCAACCACCCTGCAGATGTCCCACACACAGATACAGCCCCTGGAGAAACAGCCAGAGTGCAGAGTAGTGCAGACCACTAGAACAGGAGCGAACACATCACGCACCACTGGTAGCAGAAAAAACACCAGGACAAAACCCCCTCTAAGCGAGCAGGACAGGCACCAGAGGCAGTCACACCGGAAAACCAGTCAATGGGGTCAGTGCAGGCACAGGTTGTAGGCGAGAATGGTCCAGTAAGGCAGGGCTTCATGGAGTCCCTCTTCAGCATACTGAGAGACGACATCACGACACACAAGATCGAAATGGCAAGCGACATGAAGGAACAGCTCCGTGAAGTGGGAGAACTGGAACAATGGGTGGACTCTGTGGAGAGGTAGGGCGACGCCACAAAAGAGGAGCTGGAAGCATGCCACAGCAAAATATTGGTACTTTAGGATCGCAACGTGGATCCAACTACTACCTGGAAGACTTGGAAAACACAGGTCCCGGAGATCCAACATCAGAATCGAAGAGGTTCCGCTCCAGGCAGATGGAGGTCACCTAGAGGACTTTGTTACACAGTTCTTCCACCAGATTTTCCCAGAACTGAAGGGAACTGAGATCACAAGCACAGAGCGGGTCGTCCATCTCCATTCCCCCGGAACACCCCAGGACATTCTTACATCCTTGCACAGTTACCGCCAGAGAGAAATGTTCATGGCTGCGGTGCGCGACCAAACACACGTCATGTGTGAAGGGATCGAGGTGCGCCTGTTTCAGGACCTCTCCCCCATCACTCTACAACGCCGTCGCCATATGAAACCAATCACAGATTTTTTGAGGGACAAAGGCATCCGCTATATATGGGGTCATCCTTTCGCCTTGTGTTCATAATGAACGGGGAAACACGCTTGACCCACACAACCCCGGAAGCAGCAGAGATTCTGGGACTAGACTTGGAGCAGAGTGACCGAACTGAAAACCAGGGCTCCCCGACTTCTTCTCTGGGGACTGGTCGACGGAGGTGGCCTAAAAATCGACTCTAAATAATTGTGAGCAAACCACCACAACAGAGGGCATCAGGGAAAGATTGGCTTTGCTTCAGCACGCCAACAAGCAAGACCCCACACCAGAGCAAGAAAATGAATGACTGCCTTAGACACAGGAGCTGAACTATGAACCTTGACACTCTGGCTGGGTGGTGTGGGGCCTCAGCCGGGCACAGACAAATAGAAGCTCCAAGCTCGGCAGCGGGATCTGCCCCAGATAAGGGACCTAATATGATCGGGCGGAGGGCTTCAGTAACCACCACCATTCAAGACGAGGCACGAGGCTCGCCGACAACATGGACCCCTACTACGTAATTCCTAGTTCTTCACCACTTGGTGACTTTGTTATTTACGTTTTATTGTATGTTCTCTTTATCACAAGCCCATGCACCGTTCACACCCACATATTAATACGAAGCGGATATTACACCTTATTGATAAAAACAACGGCTCACAGACACCCACACTACTTTTATCAATAGATGCCGAAAAAGCGTTTGACCGGGTGCATTGGCTCTTTTTGCAAGAAGTGTTGGAGGCCATGGACCTGGGCCCTCGCTTTTGCCAGTGGATATGGGCTAGCTATACGGACCCAAAGGCCATGGTACGGGTCAGCAACACTATCTCCGGTATTCCTAATCTCGAGGGGAATGGGACAGGAGTGTCCCTTTCCCCCCGACTGTTTGCGCTCTATATGAAGCTGCTGGAAGATTCGGGGGACTTCCACTTATCGAAGGGGTGCGGATGGGTGGACAGGTACACAAGATAGCATTATACGCTGACAATGTGCTGCTCACCATAACCAAACTGCGTCAGTCGATGCCCCATTACTCGAGGAACTGGCGGCATTTGGGGAAGCAATGGGGTTTAAGATGATCGCCACCAAATCTCAAGCCCTTAACCTCACCATCTTGCGAGACGAACAGACATACCTAAGTGTTGGAAATTGCCCTTTTTGCAGGGTTCTCTCCAAACCTTTTGCTTCTTCCTCCTATTTTTTCCTGACCTGTTTGTGTTGGTTTTAGGACTCTGGGCACTTTACCACTACTGATCAGTGCTAAAGTGCATATGCTCTCCATGTAGATTGTGTTATGGATTGGTGTTTCCATGAATAGCCAGATTGATTTATGTATCAGTCCCTAGTAAACTGCACTGCGTAAAACAAATGCTGTTGGTGGGCTGCAGCACTGGATTGTGCCACCCACATACACAGCCTGTAAAAGGTAACTCTGGCCTGCCATTGCAGAGCCTGTGTGCAGTCTGGTACTGCACACAGTCCGGTCCAGGGAAGACTTGGCTTGGCAGTTCGGGCTGGACTGTTCTCATGAGGCACAGGGTCAGACTGATTTGCATATGGCCATGTCTGAACTGGGGTGGCGGAGTGAGCTAAATACTGATGATGGATTAAACCCAGATCAGTCGACTTGGGCTGAGTGCTTACAATGTTCAACACTCCGTACATCATCCCCTTTGGTTTTGCAGTCTGGTACTGCCATGTCGACTTGGCAAGTGCACCCACTTCCTAACCTTCCATTTTCTTACATGTCAGTCACCCCTCAGGTAGGCCGAAGGTACCCCTGTGGGCAGGGTCTAGTGTATGTAAAAGGTAGGACATGCCGTAGTGTGTGTGGTATGTCCTGAAAGTGAATTACTGGAAATTTTGTTTTTCATTATTGCAAGCCTACCTGTACCCATAGAACAGAATGAGGAGTTTGTTTATAACATCTAATAAACCTAACTGGCCCTGTGAACTAGGTAGGAAAATGGAGTTTAGTATGCTTGAACCCAGAATCTAAAGATGCATCTTTTAGTGAAGGCGATTTTTACATTCTGTGTTTGAAAATACCACTTTTTCTTGCCTAACCATACAGTGTGCCTCTGCTGGGTTTGTGGACTGACTGCCTGGGTTTTGGATGATAGGGGCTGGGGAGCAGGAGTGGCTTCGAATAGTCTAGGTGGGCCAAGAAAGGGCTGAATACACCTGGGCTGCATTTAGACCAGGGGGAAGCAATTTCCTTGCATCTGAATGGGCCTGGTCTGCCTCTGACAATGCCGTCTCAACCTCCTGCCAGGAAGTCACACTAAAGAAGACAGAACTGGTTTTGGCTGGGCACAGACACACTCTGCCTAAGAGATCAAGGATTTTGGGATATAAATATTGGGGCCCAGACCCCTTAACCTTAGAACACTTTTGGACCAAGAAGACTGCAAAGAAGACGAGCTGGAGAAGCTGTGAGGAGGAACTATCACTTTGCTGTGTGCTTTGCTGTGTTGGCCTACAGTGGCTGTGTCTGTCTTGGGCAGTTAAAGGACTGGACTGAACTTTCTGCAACCTACTTTGGTGAGTTTCTCCAAGGGCTTGAGGTAGAGCTTGCCCCCTGTTCAAGAAGTCTAAGGAACAGTAAAGACTTCAAGCTCTTCTGCCCTCAGCACTGGGGACTATGTGTTTTGTGCTGCACCAGAAGAAAACGGTACAAAAGGGGGTGGTGATAGACGGAGCATCTGAACCAATCAAACACTCACACCTAGTCAACAGATCTGGGTTTAATCCATCACCGTTCTTTAGCCCACTCTGCCACCCCAGTTCAGACATGGCCATAAGCAAATCAGTCTAACCCTGTGCCTCATGGGAACAGGCCAGCTTGAACTGCCAATCCATGCCTTCCCTTGACAGCAAACAAGCTTCCTAGGACCGGTTTCTGGCATTTCAGCCGTCTTCAGCCAGGCTTGCTTGTATCCAGTGGCAAAGTGAGCAAGGGACTCACGTCTGAGCATACCCTGCCAACGTATGGTGAACAAAGCGGTACAAAAGGGGGTGGTGATGGATGGAGCATATGAACAAATCAAACACTCACACCCAGTCAACAGATCTGGGTTTAATCGACGCCGCTGCCGACTCCGTGTCTTAAAGGCACCGCCGAGGGCACCACTGCAACGTGACCCTGGTATAACAGATGACGCCTACTGATGCCGCCACCGAGCCGCTGCTGGCACCGTGACCTGTGAGCCCCACACTCTGCACTGCCTTGCTTCACGATGATGCCTTGGTATCCCCGGCAACGACGCTCGACACTGAAATCGACGCTGCTGCTTGCAGCGTGTTTCAAGGGCACAGCTCGTAAAGATACACGACGCACTGCTCTCATCCCGCAACGCAGCCTTGGCCTACCGGTGGCATCCACACCGGTAGGCTGACGACAGCGCTTCAGCAACGATGGCAACGCTACTTGCACCGCGACCTGACAGCACCTCGACGAGCACTGCATTCACTTCGCAGAGCATCGCTGGTCTCACCGACAACACCATCTGATGCGCCACGAGACACTGCTCGAACCGTGACTCAAGGGCACTGCACGCCGCACCGCTGCACTTGGCTGATGAAGGCTTAAAACCCGAAACCGGTCCTAGATTGCTTGTTTCAAGTCTAGGGAGGACCTGGCTTGGCAGTTAGGGCTGGACTGTTCCCATGGGGCACAGGGTCAAGACTGATTTGCATTTCGTGGTCAAGGTGGGGAGAGGGATTCGGAGACAGGGGACCTGGAGACTGTCGGCCTGGGATCTGCAGAACTATGTTGAAGGGCCTTAGGGCAGATGTAAAGGTTACCATAGCAGAAAAGGAAGGGTCGGTCTCATCCAAGGTGGTCCTATGGGAGGCCCTTAAGGCAGTCATGCGAGACAGGGCCCAAAACAGGCTGGCTGAGGTGCGCAGGGAGGTACAGAGGGAACTAGCAACATTGGAATCCAGGATAATGCAGCTAGAGAGGGAATATCTTGAGAGGAAATCCCCGGGGACTCTCTGTCAACTGACGGATACCCAACGACAGTATAGAGACCTGGTGACGGGGGAGGCAAAAACGCAGGCGCTGGCGACGTTACACAGGATATATGACGTAGGAGACAAATCGGGTAAATTATTGGCCTGGCTGAGCAGGATGGAGAGGGATGCCCGGTGGGTTGAGCAGGTGCGAGACGCACATGGGACCCTGACGGGCTCGGATGTAATGATCGCAGAGGCGTTTGCTGCACACTACCGAGCATTTTATGAGGCCCGAGACGGGGCACCCAGGACGATGCCCTGACGTATATGGAACACCTCGACCTACCGGCTCTGGCAGACCCAGATACTGAGAGTTTAGAGGCGCCCATCACTTTGGAGGAGGTGAGAAAGGCCCTGGCTCGGCTGCGTGCAGGGAAGGCCCCAGGCCCAAATGGGTTCCGGCAGAGTTCTTCAAAAAAACGGCGGACCTTTTGACTTGCCATCTGCTGGGTCTCTTTGAGGGGCCTCGCCAGGAGGGGATACTCCCCCCAGATCTTAGCATGGCCACAATCATTCCGATTTTCAAGGAAGGTAAACCGCCAGAGGACTGCGCCTCCTACCATCCCATCTCCCTTCTCAATATTGAGGTAAAGCTACTGGCGACGATACTTGCACAGAGATTGCGAAGGGTCATACCGGACCTGGTGCATTTGGACCAGACAGATTTTTTCCCAGGCAGGGCAACAAGAATTAACCTCAGGCGTGCCCATAATTGGCTACAGGAGGTGAGTGGCAGACGAGACCCTCATTGGTTCCTTTCGCTGGACGCTGAAAAAGCATTCAACGCGGTCACCTGGCCCTTTCTGGAGGGAGTTCTGATACGGATGGGATTTGATCCCATCTATCGACAGTGGGTGAGGCTACTAGATCACATCCGGGGACTTCTCGGTGCAACAAGAACTAGGCATGGATGCCCTTTATCCCCCCTCCTCTTTCCGCTGGAAATTGAGGTGCTGGCGGCGGTAGTAAGACAGCATTCAGACATTAGAGGTTTCCAGCTGGGCCAGTTAGATGCTAATAAAGAAAAGATATCCCTCTACGCAGATGATGTCCTCCTTTATATAAAGAGCCCAGAAACAACAATACCTATGCTCTTCTCAGATCTGGAACGGTATCGGAAGCACGCGGGATATAGGATCAATTGGCATAAATCGGTCCTGTATGATCCCATGGGCCAGGAGCAGTGGTCGAACCTAACAGACAGGTTGCAGACGACGGTAGAGGGCTTTCAATACCTGGGAGTTTTTATGACACTGGATAAGATCACTTTGTACGACAGAAATGTCGGACGGATTATACATAACTTCGTGGAGGACGCGGCTAGGTGGCGGTTCCTGCCCCTCACGCTTTTAGGACGAGCGGCCATGTTCAAGATGGTGACGCTGCCCAAGCTCCTCTACGCGTTCCAGAATGAGTATTACGATCTTCCTCGCAGGGTGTTCCGGGACATAAATTTGGCACTCTGCAGTTTTCTTTGGCTTGGTAAGCAGCCTAGGGTGGCACTGTCAACTCTACAGCAACACCAATATAGCGGGGGGATCTCCCTTCCCAACGTCGAAGCCTACTACTGGGCTGAACACTTGGTAGTTGTTAATGACTGGTTCCATGCCCCGGCGACACACCCCCCGTACGCACTGTAGAGACACGATATGGGCACCCGTTCCTACAACTACTACCCGGAGGCGGGGGGAGCGGGAAATTGATCCCCGTCACTAGGCTCACATTGGTACTATGGCACAGAGCGAACAGAACCCTAAGCTGGGAGAAGAGGCCCACCAGACAAACACCCCTGTGGAACTGTTCCTGGCTGCCGGAATTGAATAAAGTGAAAGGATTCCAGAGGTGGGACGCCATTGGGATCTCAACGGTAGGGGATGTGCTCGCGAAAGGGGAACTGAAGCAGTTCTCAGTCCTGAAGACATAGTTTGGACTGCTCCCCACACAATATTTTAAATATATGCAGCTAAGACATGCATGGAGGGCAGGGAGGATCCCAGTGGATTCGCTCCCGGAGTATGCCCCAGTGGAGGGCCGTCTACTGCAGGAATGCATACCTGAGAGGGCAGTATCACTCACATATAGGACTCTTCTGAATAACATGCCAGACGACCTAGGGACCCTTAGACGTAAATGGGAGACGGATGTGGGCACCATGGACGAAGTACATTGGAACACTGTACTTATGCATCCAAGAGAGGTAGCAATTAAATCAAGGCTGAGGCTTATACAATTTAATGTCCTCCATAGGACCTACTTTGATAGGGAACGCCTGTGTAGAAATGGGAAAGATAGGTGATACGAAATGTCTGAGATGCGGCCTGGAAGGGGGGGGGGGGGGACTTCTTCCACACACTATGGACGTGTCCACTGATCCAGGCATACTGGGGGGAGATTCTGAGAGAATTAGGGGAGGCCTTGGAGGCCCCTTTGCCAACAGATCCAACATTAGTTTTACTGGGTATGACCAATGATGTAGACCTTGCCCGCCCAACACTAATCTTCTTGGTCCTGGCCTTAGTGGTAGCGAAAAGGGATGTAGCAAAGTACTGGGGGGCGACTGCGACACCAAAGCTAGAGGAATGGAGGAGAGGCATGTATCTCTATATGGCTGCTGAAAGGGTTACATACAAGGAGCGGGCTGCCCTAAAAAATTTGGGAGAGTGTGGGGTAAATGGAGGACATACCGGGGCCTTGATGGGGGTCTGTGAGGAACAAGGCGTGATGCAGGCACACATACAATTATGGAGGGGCGGGGTATACCATGATGAGGTATGGCAGACATGGACACAACTGAGACTGGGTGATTGGAGGGAGATGATTAGTGGAATACTGTCTGTATTGGTTGGGATAGGGGGGGTGGAGAGTCGGAAGGGGTGATAAGTTGACCTGTGATGACATGACTGTTTTTTTGCCATATGATAATATGAAAATAAAAATGTTTATAAAAAAAAAAGACTGATTTGCATTTGGCTGGGTTCAAACCGAAATGGCATGGTGAGCAAATAAATGATGGATTTAGGCCCAGATCTCTGTACTGGGGTGAATGTATGACATTGTTCTGCATTCTGTCCATCAACTGTTGTTTTTGCACTTCGCACTGCAGCACCAGACGCCTGCCGACGCCAGCGCTCCTGATTTCACCAGAGAGGAGTCCGATCTGCAACGCGTGTGACTTTGATGGCCCGAAGAATCCTGCACCAACCTCCGGAACCGATTCCTGCGGACGCCGTGCTTTTGGACGCTCAACGAGAGGTAGCCGGCACTCTGCATTTCTAAAAGGTACTGTTTGCGAGTCTTCCCGACACCGTAGCTGGTTCACAACATCGCAGTCAGCCAGAACTGTTTGGATTTGTTTGCTCACGGCGCTGTGATAGCCCCGGATGGAGCTATCGACATCAAGGAACTGTTTTTCAAGCATATTTTGATAACTGAAGATTTTCAAGTACTGTATTGGATATTTTTCTAAACTGGTGTGTCCTTTTGTAGTGCTTACACTGTATTACTGTTGGTTATGTGCAAATGCTTTATACACTGCCTCTAAGATAAGCCTGACTGCTCATGCCAAGCTACCAGGGGGGTGAGCAGTTTTTTTTTTTTAGGAGTGTAACTCCCTTATCCTGACTAGAGTGGTGGTTTCTGCTGGGCTTCGGCGCATGACCTAGCCTACCAAAAATCCAATTTCTAAAACTGGTTGTCAGTGGGGAGGATAGGACTTGTGGTTGCACTTGACTTACAGTGATTGGTGGGCACTACTATCATATTGCAGACCATTACGTACTACATACTATTTTTCTTTGGTATATGTTTGCCTTTTCATTGGTTTTGAACTTGAACTTTCCAGTACAACATGCCTGAATCAATTGCATCTTCTGTTGCATCCTTGAAAGTGGCCTTTGAGGAGGAGAGGTTAGAAACCTACAGTGTTAAGGAGTTGAAGGCGATCTACAAAAACCTCAAAAATCCAAATCAGAGGCCTCACCAGAAAAGAGGAGCTACAAAAGGCGCTGAGGGCCTGGGCAGCGGCCAGACATGCTTGTAAGCAGTCTGGGGATCATACCCTGGGGGTGTAGGAGGTTATTCCAAGGGTGGATGGGCTTTTGGGAGGGGGCACCCTCTAAACCAGGCAGCAGCAGTGCCTTGTCCCCAGAGGAGCTGGAGGACAGGTGGGAAGCAAGGAGAGTTGCTTTGGAACTGGAGAAGCTCAAGTTAGCCATGGAGGAGAAAAGGATGATATTAGACCATGAGTTTAAAATGGTAGAGCTGGATTGGGAAAACAGTAGGGCTAGAACCAGCCCAGATGGTGGCAGCAAAAGTGTTCGGTCCAGTACTGAGGATGAGGTACACCCACACACACACAGATTTCGAGCTCTGCTTCAAGGAGGGTGTTGGCATGCACCAGGGGGGTCAGAATTGTAAGGTTTACTCCAGTGGTGCAGTGTCCCTGAGGTGGGTTGGGGAACTTGCACAGGGGATCATTGTCCTGGTAGTGGGAGGGACACTCTACTGACTCTAGATGAGAGGTGCAGGGAGAGGGGTTCCCCCATGATAGACATCCTGGTAAGTGAGTATAGAAACCAGCCAGAAGAGTATGGGTTGAGGGACAGTAACAGTCAGACACTGTCTCACCAGTCTTGTGAGAATGATGTGGGATACTTTTCTGAGGCACTGGATGGTTGGTGAATGGTAGTTTGGTTAACACCTGTGTGGGGCTGTGTGATTCAATTGTTGAAGCGCATATTTTCTTTCCCTGTTTTCCAGAGCTATGCCAACACCCAGTGGAGTGTGAGTTCTTTGACCCCAGGGAATTTGCACTGGAGGCAGACCTTTTGGTGGGTTCCAGAGGGTCTGGAGAATCATCTGGGGGTGACTCGGAAGAAAGTAACTTAGGTATTTCCCAACCAAGGGTGGTGGGAAAGGTTTGTGGTAGCCCAAATAGGTCCTGGTGTCATGGGAAGGGTGTAGGGACTCACATCCTGTCACCGCAGAGGAGTGGGAATGGACTGCTTCCCAAGGTGTCCGAAACCCAGTCCCAGAGCTTGGTGGTTCCAGGAGGGAACAAAGGTGGGGGACATCAGCTATACTGGTAGGCCGTTCGTTGAGGGGGATCTCCTAGTGTCAGGAGAATGCGGAGTGCCTGTAAACAGAGCTCCAGTGGTTCTGATGTCAAGTGGTGCCGCTACTAAGTGGTGGGCGCAGAAGTCAAAATTGAGGTGTGAGAGGGGGATGAGTTCCCCAGTGGGAGAACCAGTGGATCAGGGGCCAGCCAGAAGGGCTGAGTCTCCTAGGAGTGACCATGGTGACCATTTCTGTCCTGGGGGATCTTCGTCACTGTCAGATGGACAGGGGTCGGGAGATCTGCGCCAGGCAGACTGTCACACAACACATGAGGTATATGTTACCATTGGGGAGGCATGGTTGCTCCCCAGGAAGTCCTGGTGTGCCAGGCTGGTGCTCAGCCACAGAGTTTAGTACCTGGGTTGGGAGGCCAGGTTCAGGTCCTGCCTGGCCTGGAGGGAAGGACATCTGTAAGCAGTGTCCTGACCGGTTTGTCTTCTAGGGGTACCACTCCAGGTGGCAGGGTGCAGAACTCTGGAAGGGGGTGCAGAGGGAGGGAGCCCTTGCCTCTGACCCCGGTTCAACCTGAGGATTTAGATTCTAGGTTGGTGGATCAGTTGCAGGGTCAAGGCCCTGAACTGGTGGAAGAATTGCTTGGGAGGATGATTCCATCGTCCTGACAGTTTTTGGTTCTAAGGGTGCCTCTCCTAGGAGGAGAATGTGGGGCCCCAGAAGGAGAGGTAAGGGGAGGAGAGCCCCGCCCAAGAACTCTGGTCAGTCTGAGGGTAAAGACCCTGGGTTGGAGGACCAAGTTAAGGGTGCCCCCCCCCCCCAGACCTGGGAGAAGGGGCGACTGCTAACAGTGCCCCTACCAGTTTGTCTTCTGGGGTTGCCACTCCCCAGTCCCTTGTTCAGCCTCAGGGTACATACCCTGGGATGGTGCACCAGTTGCAGGATTGCACCCCTGAACTGGAGGGCGAATTGTGCAGGACACCTGCCACAGGTGCCCTGACAACTCTGGAAGGGGGTACGGCTCCAGGTGGGAGGGTAAAGAGCCCCAGGGAGAAGGAGAGGGTATGGGAAAGCCCACCCCAGTCTCCTGTCCAGACCCTGGGTACATACCCTGGGCTGGTGGGCCAGTGTCAGGATGCCATACCTGACTTGGCTGGGGGGGTGGAGAAAGGGTGCCAGGCACCTGGGGCTACCGCCCTCCACTCTCCGACACAACAGCGATTGGAGTGGCCTGAAAGGCTTAATTTTTCAGTGGCCACTGTGGCTGGCTGTCCTGGTGGACAGAGTTGCCACTGAGAGGGGGACAGGAGTCACACCCCGGTGTGGACTGGGCCACACCATTGTGTTGGCCATGTGAGCAATGTCTGCCTGTTGGGACACATCTGTGAGCAAAGTAAGTTTAGGTGCTGCACAGATAGGGCCCACAGGTAAGAAGAGTTCCCCATTGGTCAGCTTAGTGGGCCCTGAGAGTATGGAGAGGGATCCTATTAGGTTCAGGAAGGGGTAGAACAGGAAGAAACCCCTGCTGTTGCGGGACAAGCTCCATGTTCTATCGCCCCAAGCAGGAAAGCCCGCTGAGGTATGGATTGGTCTACCCTGGCTTTAGGCTGGATGGGGTTGTGTTTGAAAGGGCCCTTTTTTGCAGGGCTATCCCAAAACGTTTTGCTTCTTTCTCCTATTTTTTTCCTGACCTGTTTGTGTTGGTTTTAGGACTAGGCACTTTGCCACTACTGATCATTGCTAAAGTACATATGCGCTCCATGTAGATTGTGTTATGGATTGGTGTTTCCGTGGTTGGCCTGGTTGATTTATGTGTCAGTCCCTATATAAAGTGCACAGCATGTGCCAGGGCCTGTAAATCAAATGCTGTTGGTGGGCTGCAGACACGTATTGTGCCACACACACACACACAGGCCGTAAAAGGTAACTCCGGCCTGCCATTGCAGAGCCTGTGTGCAGTCTGGTACTGCCATGTCGACTTGGCAAGTGCATCCACTGGCCAGGCATTAACCTTCCCTTTTCCTACATGTCAGTCACCCCTAAGATAGGCCCATGGTACCCATGTGGGCAGGGTGAGTGTATATGAAAGGTGGGTCATGCCCTGGTGTGTGTGGCATGTCCGGATAGTAAATTACTGGAAATTTTGTTTTTCACTATTGCAAGGCTTACTGTTCCCAATAGGACAGAATGGAGAGTTTGTTCATAACATCTTATAAACATAACTGGCCCTGGGAACTAGGTAGGAAAATTAAGTTTAGTATGCCTGAACCCAGAATCTAATGATGCATCTTTTAGTGAAGGTGATTTTTACATTCTGTGTTTGAAAATACCACTTTAGAAAGTAGGTATTTTCTTGCCTAAACACCCAGGGTGCCTCTACTGGGTTTGTGGATTCACTGTCTGGGTTTTGGATGACAGGGGCTGGGGAGCAGGAGTGGCTCCGGATAGTGTAGGTGGGTCAGGAAAGGGCTGAATAGACCTGGGCTGCATTTAGGGTAGGGGGAGGAGATTTCCTTGCACCTGAATGGGCCTGGTCTGCCTATGACAATGCTGTCTCCACCTCCTGCCTGGAAGCCACACCAGAGAAGGCAGACCTGGTTTTGACTGGGCACAGACACACTCTGCCTAAGAGATCAAGGGATTTTGGTATATAAATATTGGGGCCCAGACCCCTTAACCTTAAAACACTTTTGGACCAAGAAGACTGCCAAGAAGACGAGCTGGAGAAGCTGTGAGGAGGAACTACCACTTTGCTGTGTGCTTTGTTGTGTTGGCCTGCAGTGGCTGCTTCTGTCTTGGGCAGTAAAAGGAACGGCCTGAACTTTCTGCAATCTACCTTTGTGAGTTTCTCCAAGGGCTTGAGGTAGAGCCTGCCCCTGCTCAGGAACAGTAAAGACTTCAAGCTCTTCTGCCCTCAGCACTGGGGACTGTGTTTTGTGCTTCTACGCAAGGAAAAGCAACTCAACGACGTCGACGCTGCCGACTCAGTGTCCTGAAGGCACCGCATAGGGCACCGCCGCAATGCTGCACCGCGACCCTGGTCTCACAGACGACGCCTGCTGACAACGCCACTGAAGCGCTGCTCGCACCGCGACCTGTGAGCCCCACGCTCCGCATCAACTCACTTCACGACGATGCCTTCGTATCCTCAATGACACTCCTCGCCGAAATAGACGCCGCTGCTTGCACCGTGGTTCAAGGGCTCTGCTCGTAGAGTTACACGACGAACCTCTCTCATCCCTCACCGCAACCTTAGCCAACTGACGCTGGCGCCATCGACTACAGTTCGTCAGCCGACAACAGCGCTTACAAATCCTGCGCTCACAGCTGGCATACAACCCGACACAAACTACACTGAGGTGGGTAAAGGGACAGCACGGACATTATCAATAAACACCCGGGCATGGCTTGTATCGTTTAACATCTTTTAATGATTTATAACCTTTTTTTTCTTCAAAATAATACAAATTAATACAACCCTAGAAGAGGGATCCAAAGGGGAAGCCTGCACAAAGGACAAGATGGCTAAGACTCAGAAAGGACAGGCACTCATTAGGTGATTTAGCATTCAGAATAACAACACCCGGACCGACATGCAAGCCATATATATACCCAACAATATAAACAATCAAGTGAATGTGGGGTAAAGCACTCTGGAGCTCCACACGGTAAGATTGAAGCTCAGTAAGTTCCTCACCCACAGTTGCTGTGACTGCAAAAACCGACATGAAGGATATGTATGCAAAGGCAGGGTCTGTGGAGCTGATGCCTATGGTGATGTTATAAATGTAACTATACTCACAGTGAACAAGAAACAGCACCTAGCTTGTCAGCTGTGCCCACGGATCCTGGCAATCAAACAGGAAGACGCAAAGCAGTAACAGCAGGGAGGTAGAACTAAACACAAGCACAATAGACAAGGAGCTAGCAAGGAGGAGTGCTTAACAGGAAAATAAGAAAATCACAGGGCACACTTGGCAGAAAGTAAGCAACAAACATACAAGGTTATAGACGCAAGACAACAGGAATAGAAAGACAGCAAATTTGGTCCTGGAACAAAGGTAATAGGAAGAAAGGCAGGGTCTGGGAAAAGGTAAATACAGAAGAAGGGAGGCTCAAGGGAGCACCAGAGTAGTACTGGATCAGGAATCAATGAAAAGAGGTAGCACTGAATAAAGTGCTAGTTCAGGAACATGGAATAGCAATAGCTCTGGAATCAAGGAGGCACTGCAAGCAGTGCTAATTCAGGAACAATGAATAGCAATAGCTCTGGAATGTAAGTAGTACTGGCAGGCAGCGCTAGTTCTAGAAACAGGAAAAAGCTACAGCTCAGGAAACAAGGAGTCAAGAGAGCACTGCAAATCAGGAACAAGAAATAGCTGAAGCTCAGGAACAAAGAATAACTATTGTTCAGGAAACAAGGCAGCACTGCAGGCTGTGCTAATTGAGGCAAAAGGACTAGTTATAGCGAATTGTGGAAACGAGGACAAAAAAACTTCAGGAAAGAAGGGTTAGTCTCAACGGTACACAGCTACAAAGACCAATCCTGGACTGAAGGGAGCTGGGGCTTAAAAAAGCTCACAGTAATCATGTGCATCAGGTGTGAACAGGCTAGCAGCAGCCAGCCATAGGTGAACTGAATTCCTCCATCCATCCTTGGCCTGCAGGGGTGGAGACAAAGCAGTGAGCAGGGCTTTATAGGTAACATAGTTTCCAGCATGAGCAGACCGTCTTCCACAAAACCTTGAATTGATTGGGAATAGATGTCAATTCCCAAATCGTGTCCAAATGACTGGAAGTCAGGATATGCACGCAGGAGAGTGTCTGGAAGCTTATTAGAACACTGGAAATTCACAGTACGCAGTTCCCTGGTGGTGGGCACGAGAGCGCAGGGAGCGAATCGTGACAGTAAAGCGTTTCTATAAAACATGTAGCCTTCCTAATTATATTAAAAATAGAAAGCAGGCTTAAAATAAATTACACAGGACAAGCACAGCCAGAATTATTTGGCATTACATTTAAAAGACGCTCATTGGCGCGCTTCAACATTGTACAGTACATATTTTTGTGGTGTGCTACTTTAGTATTTTCTTGATAAGACAGAGAAAATATAAATATGAAGGTCACCACACTGTACAAGTACAGTATAGTTGCAGTTCCCAGAAGTTGCCTTTTTAGGTCTTTAAAGGCTGGACACAACAGGAAAAAATTGCACGAACGTCCTTTACAGAAAGAAAGCTTAATTGGATCCAAAAGGCTATTACCTACATCGGACAATGAGAAATAAAAATCCAACTTTAGTTGGGCAGTGCTACACTTGTATTGTACATTGAGTAACGTCCAGACCTCGTATCTTTTATAGTATTACATGGTATTCCCCAAACTCAGATTGTTAAATCCCTGTGAAACAGTCAAAAATGAGGGTCTGCAGCTACATTAAGTAGATATTGTTTGTACCCACATTCCTTTGTATTTTCAGCTGTTTTACTCCGAGTTTTGCATCTGTTCCTAAGAATAATGGATTTCATTAAATATATGGTGCAAATATTGCAGGGAGAAAAAGAAAATCCTGGCTAGGTTTGTCATCAATAAATAATAATAAAGACTGTTTAAATAAAGAACTTGGATCTACTGTGTTAAAATACAACCAATCCTACCCCTTCACACAGGTAAGGTCAATACAAGTTATCACGTTTCTTTGTAATGTGCAAAGTTCATTAAAACCATTTCATTGATAACAATAAAATGCAATTTTTTCAAAAAAGTCTTGTCAGTTGCATAACAGTTTCTCATTTGCTTCCATTAAAGAAGCCTTATGCAGGAATGAAAAGCTAAAGTGCTCAAAAAAGGGTGCTTTCACTGTGCAACTTCTTCATGTGTTGTCATTACAAGATTCTAAGAGCTCACTGTAAATATATTGTATAAATTCATGCGGTTGGTGTTCTTTTAAAGGTTCACAGTCTCCATCATTTTCGCATCCTCTTTAATCCTGTATCCCTTTTACTGGGATATGCTTTTAGAAGTCATCACTGAATAAAATGTGGTATGGCACACCAGCAACAGGTAAGGTGATGCAAATAGCAAATGGTTCTTGGAGTATTTCTAATGGTGGGTCTTCTTATGCCAAGGAAAAAATTAAAGAGATTTTTTTAGTGGTAGCCCGAACAGGACCCAAGATTGCTGACTAATCTTGGAGCTCTGGCTATGTTACTGCCATTAGCCCAGAGAAATCTTACTGCTGAAGAAACCCTTGCTGCAGTACAGAAGCTGGTGAATCAACAGACAGTCCTGAACTGCGGGGGCCATTTTAATTATCTGGGAAACTTAAGAGTTTACTTTTCTGGACGCTCTTATGATCCAATGACGTAATGATAGTGTGATGATTCCTACGTCTAATTGTTGAGGGTGGCCCAAATTCATGAGGGTGTGTATGCCCTGAATGCAAGTGTGAGGTGAAGAGAAACAGAGAAAAGTGCGAGACAGAGCAGAGCAACGGTAGGAGACAGAAGAAAGGCAGTGAGATTCTCCCGCCAAGGGCTTACTGAAGCGATCTACCTCCTTCCTCTGAAGACACAGCAGTAGAATAAATGAACAAATCAGTGGCATGTACTTAAAGCAAATGATTGGACAAATATCAGCCACCTGAAAGAAGCAGAATTAAGGATTGATCCATGACAAAACTAAAAGACATCCAAAATGGAGAGACATTTTTCAAGCCACAAAAATAGTCTTAAAGCAAAACATCCCACACCACAGAAAGTTTCTAGTTTCTCAGATACATGCTAAGAAATATGATGGAAAAGAAATGCAGAATATTAGGAAGGGGTTGTAATAATTACAAACCGGACTTGAATTTCATTACAAGACTAGAGGCTACCACTATGCATTATTTCTGTAATGCTACTCCACGCAGCCAACTTGCTAGTTATACATCATAAAGAAAACGATTCCAGAACAGAACCTTTATAGCATATAATATACTCATGCATGTAACATTCTGCCTCTTTTAAATGTGGCTCCAGGCAGATAACAACCTCTACTTTATGTCTGGGTGTTCTTTAGTAGGTTTCTCTGTAATTTCTAATTTATGGAAATACCATTTACCTAACTTGTGTTTCATGTGCTTTGCTGAACATTACGTTGAGTGTTTTTAAGCCTATACTTTTCTAGACACGGTCACTGTTTGCCACAAATGTCGCTCCGCCTACCGCGGGTGTGGCTACACGACAGTCTTGGCAGGACTGGCAGACAGTTTGGCTGGTCGATTGACGATTGGGGCTTTTGAGAGGTGCCTATAGACGCCTCTAACCCCAGCTTCTGTGGCGACGAAGAATTGTGGGTCCCATGTAGCTCGTATTTCGTGGGGGGTCCCTGCCTCTAAACGACGCCAGCCCCGTGGGGATCACCGGAAGCCGCTACGGGCAGTGGCCTGGCTTATTTCAGGGCGCAATTCGTCATGGGAAAAGTTATTAGAGGAAAGCGCTGGACAAGCCGGCCCAGTGCTTATTTATTTTATTTATGCGTTTTTATAAAGCGCAGACTTTACCCGAAGGCGTCAGAGCGCTTCACAAAAGGAACAGAAAATTACAAGTGAACAAGTTACAAAAGCAGACTTTAAGTTACATGAGGTAAAAGTGACAATTGTGAGAAAACAAAATACATGAGGTAGCAAACAGTGCATTACAGGAGGAAAGAGTGACACGTGTGCAGGTTTCAAGAGAAAACAAAGTACAATTAGAGGTAATATACTGCAATATATGCTAGACACTAGGGCACAAGAACAAACGTTTCATAGGCAATGGTGACACTTGTGCAAGTATCAAAAGCAAACAAAATGTGAGAGGTAGCAAACAGTGTGTTACAAGAGAAAAGTGGTGTGTGCATGTTACAAAAGAGTACCAAACACAGGTACAAGGATAATACTGCAATAAATGGCAAACACTCCAACCACAAGAACACACTAGGAAGGCACTTCCATAGTCATGGAGAATAGAGTTTTCAGTAATGGGAGGTCTTCCTTCAGATAATAGAGAGGGCGTGAATAACTTTTGGAGGTGTCTTTCTGTAGGAGGAGAACTTTGAGGTCCGTTTTTAAGACCTGGGAGGAGGTGGTGGTGCGGAGCTGTGGCAAATGTGAGTTCCAGATTCTCACCACGTTGCCTGAAAAGGAATGGGCCATCGATCTTTCCTTCTTGAAAGTGGGAGGTTCAAGCAGTAGATTTTCCGCATTTCGTGATGGTCTAGAGCCTCCAGAGAGTTTCAGTTTATTCGCCAGGTAGCCAGGAGAGGAGGAGTGAAAGGCTTTGTGGGTGATACAGGCAGTCTTGTAGATAGCTCTAGCCTCGATGGGAAGCCAGCGGAGGGTGGATAACATCGGTGTGATGTGGTCGCTTCTTTTGGACCCATAAATGAAACGAGCTGCTGAATGGAGAACAGATCTAAGGGGGGACAAGTGGAATTTGGGGAGGCCAGTAAGAAGAGAATTGCAGTAGTCTAGTCTGTAGAGGACTCTGCCGGCCCATTGCTTAATGTACATCCATTTTGGTTTGGGCTACGGCCCTTTTAATAAAGCGGGATGCAGCTGTTTGCTGAGATACACTGTGACATCACTAAGACCGTTGAAAGATGTAGTGTCTCTACGATCAGCTGTTTCACCGGTCACTGGTCCTCACTGCCATGCAATGTCTTTGGATTTTAAAAGCCTCATTTGTCATGGTAATTTGAAATTTGTCCTCCTCATCTTGTGTAGTAGAATTTTTACCTCTTCCAGTAATATATATTTAACCTCTCCCTTATCATTTTTGTTACTAAGGGATTTTTAAGTTGGTTTGAAAGTCTTCCTCACTGTTGGTTTATAATCATATCATTTAATATCAATTTAATTAGATCATAAAAGAGTACTTCCCTACTATATATACTTTAAAATGTAGTATCAGGAGATTGATAGCCCTGACGTCCCGCAAACTATAACAAATGAGGATTTAATTAAAAGACTCTTACAGAAAGAAAGGCGTACTTGTGTATGCGACTCCTTAAACCAGGTCATGGGTATCAAAAGACTATTAGTCTCTGATGGGGAGGTTTACTGTGGTTCCGCTTCAGTGGGAGACTCTGAATGCGGTTATAAAGGGGGAAAGAGAATTACAAAAATAAAATACATTGAGAAGGCTTAATCTGTGAGGAGGTCCAAGCACCTCAAAATACAAGGGAGGTACAAGCACCTCACAGAGAACAGGAGGTCTAAGAACCTTAACGGCATAGGGTGTCCCATCCGGCACACATTTGAAAGGTTTCCGATGCAGCACGTCAGTCTCAAATGTACATAGTGGCACACAATATACTGACATGGGAGACAAAGAACTTCCAAATAAGGGGCCCTTAGATGAATATATTCTTAACCTAGACCAGGGGGTCTTGGACGTGGATAACCGCTTTGCAGAGGACGAGGAGGCTCGGTCTACCTCTAAGAGGATACTGAAGGACCATTTGGGGCAGTAAATGTTTTCCCCACACAATATCAGAAATCCTAGGAGTTCCGAATGGTGGCCTCAGGATCATGTGGGTAAATTCATCAAGCAATGGATTAGAAACCCGCTGGAAAAAGAAGCCTGCAATATTCTAAGAGCCGAATGCTTGAGGCCCGTGATCCAAGAGAAAAAGTATGTCAAACACATAAGTGGATCCGGAGCTCATTACTTTTCTCTTTAAACTTGGCGGGGCTCCCAGGAAAGGATACGAAAGGTCCCTTAAAGCCCCTGTCAGGACTGCCACCTTGATGCGTTACGCCCCCTTGCGAAATAATAATTTACATTACGGAGGAGGATCACGCCAATGAGCTCTCTGTGGATGTAAATCTACTCGGAGGTTGGAGCCAAAGGGCATTGGTCCTTCTTGGGAATGCCAATGCTGGGTTCAATGCTGAGTGCCATAGGGTTGAGGTGATGAAGATCAGTCTGAAGTTGGGTGACCTTGCTGACAGAGAAACCTTAGAGAACCCCAAGGGCCAAGGGGCTCTTCTTTGGAAAAGATATGATTAAGACTCTGGCAATTATGTGGCAAAATTTGCAGATATCAACAAGGCCCAAACCAACATGAGGAGTAGGTAAAATGCTGCTGTTTTGTATTGAGGGAGAAGGCAAAACCGAATGGATAAGTCCACCGATATTTTATGTGGCGCTCCCTCAGGGGTGAAGTGATCAGCCGGAACTGTTGCACCTCATCAGCGTGGCCTGGGCAACATCCTGGAAATGAGCACAGGTTGCTCCCTGGCAGTCTACCATCCCCCTGTCCCGTGCTTTCTGGAGCACCAGTTCCTTGACCTTAAAGGAAGTCAATTTAGCCAGGATGTCTCTTGGGCGCTTATTTCCCCCTTGTAGAGCCGGGCCCACTCTATGCACGCGCTCCAGTCCCACTTCGGTTGAGCCCTTACCCAGGATGCTAGTGAACAGGCCTACCATGTATGTATCCAGGTGCGATCCTTCTTTCCCTTCCTCCAGGACCCGCACTCTGATGTAATTCCTTCGGGAGCGGTTCTCCGAGTCCTCATACTTGAGCAGCGCTGAGTTCAGCTGGGCACAGAGGGATTCTGCATCCTCCTCTAGGGGTTGGAGTCGGCCTTCCAGGTCCCGGCATTTCGCCTCTAGGTAGAGGGTGCGGGTCCCAATTGAGTCTACGTTCGCGAGTGCAATGATTTTTGTCCCCATTTCAGACTTGAAGGATTCAAAGGAGGCTCCTAGGTCCGCCTTAATATCTGCTCGGAGCTCCCTTTTAAATTCTTTCAGGGCTGCGAGAAGGTCTTCCCGGGTGAGCGCCCTTCTCACTGTCTCCTGAACACCTTCTTACTCCTGCACTTCACCTGTTTTGGACGCCCGAAGTAGCTGGAGATCTTGTTGGGCTGCAATTTTTTGGGTAGCATACCCCACCACCCTCTGCTCCTGATTCATATGGTCGTGGGGGGGAAGTGGTGTCGCCGTGAGGAGTCCGTGGAGTCATTTCTTTGCACTAAAGGCAGCAAGAGCCCGGGTAGGCCCCCTCTTCTAGGCGGACTGCATGCTCCTCTGATGGTTTCTAGGGTTGGGCCTTCCAAGCGCATGAGGTGTGTGGGTCCTATCTGTGCTTATTTCAGTGTTGTCTTGATTGACGATAAATGGGGAGCCATCTTAGGGTCAGGCATGGGCCCAGGCACCTTTCCTGGAGCTCCTCGCCCCCTCCAGCACGCAGAACGGACCAGCGGAACTGCCCTGGGTGACTCGCCTGCTTCTCTCCTTTTCTGCTGCAGGCTCAGCCCTTCACTCGTGGCTCTGCAAGTCAGTGGCTCCGGGGGAAACGCTCCTACTGTCCGGGTGTCACCGGATCCAATGGCCACCACATCTCCTTGGGCTCCTTGTGTGGCTTCCAGGACCATGAGAGGAGAAGTGCGGGCCCGTTCAGTGGCCCTCTCTTGGGCTCCGGTGCGGCCTGTGCCCCCGGGGGTCTTTGCTAGAGCCGTCTGCCGTTGCTGGGAACAGCTGTCATTTCAGGACCTTGGCGCCTCGGCTCACCACATCCAGTGGCTCGCAGCTCTTGCATAAAGGGCCCAGTGTCCTTGCTCCGCACCCCATCTGCCACCCCGTCTGCGCTGGTTTTTGCTCCGGTGGTCACTTCTGAAGCTATTGGCTGTCACTGCTAGATGCGTCCGCAATTTTGACTAGCGGCCGCGATCCGTGCATTCAGTGAAGGGCCGAGTTTGGACCCCCTCTTGCCCCATACAAGTGTCCAGAGTGTCCGCATCTAGTTACTCGCTCAGTCCCAGCTCACTGATCGCCATTTGCCTGGGACTGGGCAGAGAAAACAGCTCTCCCACAGGGTTCTTCAGCAGAGCTGAGCGAAGTCAAGTCTTTGCGGCCATGATGGCTGGCCACTCATCTCAGACTTTTTCTCAGGCTTGGGAAACGTTTACACAGGATCCATGGGTTCTAGAAACTGTTCAGGGATTCAAACTAGAGTTCCCTGAGATACCCTTTCAAACTGCTCCCCGAAGAGAGTTCACTTTAACTGTAGACCAGCAGAAGGTGGTAGAATAAGGGGTGAATTTAATGCTACAGAAGGGCACCATTGTAGAAGTACCCTTGGAGTGCAGTGTTTTTGTAAGTAGACTCTTCCTTGCGAAAAAAAATTACAAGGGATAAAGACCTGTAATAAATCTGATATAGGTACTTTGTATACAAACATTTCAAGATGGAAGGAATCCATCTTTTGAGAGCTATTTATTTATTTATTTAGTTTCTTATATAGCGCAGGAATTTGACCCCCGAAGGGGTATCTCCGCGCTTACGTTCTTACCATAAAATGAACTAAACAAGGATACACAGGCAGAAATACTGGAAAGACTACCAGGTCAGGAAAAATGAGTCTTTAGGCATTTCCTAAATGCAGTCAAACTAGACTTTAGCCTAAGGGTGAGGGGCAAGGGGTTCCAGAGAATAGGGCCTTTATAAGATAGAGCTCGGCCTCCCTGTCTCTCCTTTTTGATCCTAGGTACTTGGAGCAGAGCTTGACTCTTAGAGCGCAAAGAGCGACCTGGCTCATAGAGTCTGAATATTTTGGATAGGTATCTGGGACCAACTCCAAACAGGCATTTATGAATAATGCAACAAATCATAAATTTCACCCTCTGGCGAATGGGTAGCCAGTGTAACTTGCTTAGCAAAGGGCGGGATGAAGATCTGGCTGGGACATTTAGAATCAGCCTGGCAGCTGTGTTCTGAGCTACTTGTAGCCTACCTAACTGTTCTTCATTGGCAGGAATGAGCAGCCCATTGCAATAATCAAGCCTGCTAATTACCAATGTCTGTACTAAAGTTTTTCTGTGGCTATCTGCTAAATAGGGAAATACCCTCCTCAATAGTCCAATGACCCTCAGACAGGATCTTGTTACCTGGGTAGCATGATCTTTAAGTACCAGAGATTGATCAAGCCTGACCCCAAGATTTTTCACTGTCTCCTTTGGACATGGGGCAGGGCCTAAGTCAGGAGGCCACCACTCAGGTGACCAGAGGAGCGGGGCATCTCTGAAGAGCATAACCTCCGTCTTGCCCACATTGCATTGTAGGCAATTGTAGGTCATCCAGCTGGATATGGCTCTCATTCCTGCAGCAAAGGAGCTTTTAACTACTGGTGTCATGTTCTGGAAAGGGAACAAAAGCTGGGTGTCGTCAGCGTAGGATATTGGTGTGAACCCGTACTCTCTCACAATTTCAGCCAAGGGGGCCACATACACAATAAACAATGTGGGGCTTAAACATGAGCCCTGTGGAACCCCCTTGGTAAGCTCACTAGAGATGGAAAAGTGGGAGCCTAATCGAACACTTTGTGAGCGGCCAGTGATGAAACTCTCTAGCCATGATAAGGCCACTCCGTCGATCCCTACCCTCTTCAGACGACTGATAAGAATGTCATGTGACACCGTGTCGAAGGCAGCGGACAAATCTAACACCAACAGAATCATGGAGCCTCCTCTATCCTGTGCCATCCGGATGGTATCGGTCACGGAGAGGAGAGCTGACTCTGTGCTGTGATTTGGTCTGAACCCAGATTGAGAAGGGTCCAGACCGTCCGCTACCTCGATGAATTTAGACATGTGTGTGTTGACATGCCTCTCAGTCATCTTACTCAGATGGGGCAGGAGGGAAATCGGACGGAGGTTGTTAAGGTCTGACCATGATAGCGCCGTATTTTTACGAATAAAATCTTCCTTTGGCTTTAAAATAAGGTGCTAAAAGCTCCATAAGAGTAAGTGAGAAATCTGAGCATGGGCCAGGGGGGCGATATACTAATGCTCCCTTTCCAGTGAGATTTGGAGGAAAAAGAGATTTTAAAAATCATTATTTTCATATGAGCATTGCATCTTTGGTCAAGTATAGAGACTTTCAAGCTCTCTTTATATACCACAGCTACACCCCGCCTACCTTAGTAGGACGATCTAAGTTGAGAATCTTATATCCGGCGGGGATTCCTAGCATAATGGCGGGAACTGTATGAGGCTTTAGCCAGGTCTCAGTGAGGAAACAAATATCTGGCATATCTGTTTTAATAAGGTCCCATAGTTCCAGGAAATGTTTGGGCAGGGAGCGAATGTTCAACATAAAGCTTTTTAACCCTAATGACCCCTTTTCAGCGGAGTAGCTACAACGGTGGCTACAAGTTGTTTGAGACAGAAGGGGTATCTGAGGGTGCTGCCCTTCCGAGGCTGTAGTAAAGGCGGTTATATGGTTACCACTATCTGAATATAAGGGAGATGCCTAGAAGCGGCAATTTATACATGAGAAAGGACCCTCAAGGCTCGGCCAAGTCTCATGAGTACAAGCTACAAGAAACCCTGGTTCTAGACTACGTAGTAACTGACTCGAATAAGAGATTGGATTGCTAACCTGTAGATCAGAAGTCCTACGTGTGGAGGCCATGGGCCCTTGCCCCGTCCTGTCGCGGACGGGCGCAGACGGGCTTTTCTTCGGCGCTTCTTAGGTGCGCTCGTAGGCTTCCCCCTGCGCGCAACAGCTGCACGCTTATTGTGAGGGCGTGGCTAAATAGCCCTGAGTAAGGTAGCCACTAGAGCGTTAACCTCTGCTCTAGCGGAAGTGCCTGGCTCTTACCTGTCCGCCCTCCGCTCTACGGCACTAATTGCCGAGTCGGACCGGGGCGGGCAGGCTACAGTATCGAGCCCAGGCAATGCAGGGAGAGTGTCAGGAGTATTTGCAACAATTGGGCAAGTTAGATTTTTAAAATCAATCCCAATCAATAATACGGCAACATTTTTAAAAAGAGCTATTTCCTAACTCCTCGCAGCCCACGCATCAATGCCTGGTAATCCTGTGTCTTTCTCTGCTAGCGGGTGAACAGCGGATCGGGGAGACACTGCCACTGTCTCCCTACCGCAATCGCCAGATGCTCCTTCTAATCTAAATAGCCATGAGTAAGGTAGCCACTAGAGCGCTAACCTCTGCTCTAGCGGAAGTGCCTGGCTCTTACCTGTCCGCCCTCCGCTATGTTGCTGGAGAAAGACTGGTTGGTCAAGCTGGACCAACAGAATGCCTCCTTCACCGTCCCTTTGGCCAGGGAGCGCCAGTGTTATCTCGAGTTTACCTGGTGAGGCCATCTCGATCAGTTCTGGGCTCTTCTCTTCAGTCTTACTTCTGTACCTTGGTGCTTTACGAAAATAATGAGAGCAGTGGCTTCCTTTCTCAGAGAGAGGGGGTATGTATGATTGTCCACTTGGACAACATTCTTATTATGTCCCAATGTCAAGTGCGGGTTCTGAAAGATCTGGATTTGGTTATAACTCTCCTGGAAAGGTTGGGTATCATAATAAACAGGGAGAAGGCTATTCTTATCCCCTCCTGGTCTTTATCCTTCCTAGGCTTCACTATAGCTACAGTGAAGGTGGTTCTTCTTTTATACTTGAGGATTACCAAGATTTGGAAAGGGACAAGGTATGTACTGAAATAGGAGTGCCTAACCCCGAGAGCTTGCCAGGTGTTTGGGCCTTTTCTCCTCTTCCATTCAGGCAATTTTTCCAGGACTGTTACACTATTGTGCTTTACAGAGGGTAAAGGTAAAAGGACTGTGAGGAGGCTTGTGGTATAGAGACAGGGTATACCTAGATCAGGAAGCCAGATTAGAGTTGAAATGGTGGCTGGGGAATCTGGATGCCAGGAATAGCGGGCGATCGTTGGATGCTCTCTAGAATTTATTCTGGAGTCGGATGCGAGCCTTCATGGCTGGGGTGCTCATCAGGGTACGCAGGACACAGGGGGTTCTGTGGTCAAAAACAGAAAGGTCATATTACATAGAGTATTTGAAGTTAACTGCAGGCCGTTAAGCTCTTAAGAGCTTCAAACATTGTTTGCAGGACAGAGCAGTTATTTTTACGATGGACAATGTGTCTGCTGTAGCATACATAAATCGGTTAGGAGGTATACAATCCTCAGACCTATCAGATTTGGCCAAGAGACTTTGGATGTTTTGCTTAGAGCACAGGATCAGCTTGAGGGCACACAAATGTGACGGCAGACTGGAACTCAAGGTTTTTAAGAGATTACACCGACTGGAAGTTGGACAAGACCTATTTTAGGACTCTGTCTCAGTTGAGGGGTCCATTGGAGGTAGATCTTTTTGTGAACAGGCTGACATCTCAACTGAAGAGATACTTAAGCTGGGTCCCAGACCCGAGTGCTCTGGCAGTAAACGAATTCCTACAGAGTTGGAGGGGGACCCACACTTACGCTTTTCCTCTATTCACAATGTTTCAGAGGGTTCTTTAGAAGGTAAGACAGGAGAGATGCTCACTTGTGTTGATAACTCCAATTGACATGGTTTCAAATGATCTTGCAGCTGGCCTGCAACATACAGTTTTTTCTGCCTGCCGAGGGTGGGTCTCTTAAGAGACGCAGATGGAAGGGGGCATCTCCTGGTTCTGATAGGAACTTTGAGCCTTCTTGCCTGGAGGATATCAGGAGATTTAGAGAGATGTCAGGTCTTTCGGGAAGAGCTGAGGAACTCCTCAAGGAGTCCTGGGCTACAGAAACCCGCAGTAGATACAAAGGAATACGGAAAACATGGGTACTTTGGAGATTGGAAAGGGATTTGGATCCCCTGGAGGCTCCTAAAGTTGAAGTAGTAAATTGTGTTAATGGAACTTCGATAGGGGCCTTAGTTACGGATAGCTTAACTGCTATATAGCTGCAGTTCCGGCTGGTCATGCTTTAGCAAATGGCAGTAATAATGAAAAAATGGCAGAGTAACAGATGTTTGAATCTGAGAAAACTCTCTATAAAGCAAGTTTCCTTGCTCTGTTTAATATCCTGTCCCTGTCAACGGGTGTCGGACATTAAATCTTTAGAGGTAGGTACCAGGGTTTATGATGCCCTTGGGGTACATTTTTGAGATGGTTAGGAGAACAAATATTATGTCTCACACCATATGTTATCCCGAATTTGATTCTTGCAAACAATTGTGTGTTGTAAATTGCATGAAAGAATATGACTCTAGGATGAGCGAGCGTAGTCCTGCTGGTACTAACCATCTTCTGATTTCCGTTGTGAAACCCTTTAGAGTGGTAACTTCTTCTACGATTGCAAGGTGGGTCAAATGGACTATGCACTTAGCAGGTGTTGACCTTCAGAAGATTCAAGATCATTTCATGAGGGGAGCTATGGCTATGTCAGTCTTTTTGCAAAGGTGGCAGACTGGAGGACAATCTGAGGGCCCCTGATTTGTCAAATAATGATACCTTTACAAAACATTTTTTTTTGTCCTCATTTATCCACAATATGCTTTAAGTGCAAGAAAATAGTGTTCCGACCAATTCAAGTAGCAAAGGTATTGTTTAAGCCCGGTCACTCCACAAGGGAGAGGAAGATAACATATATCTGCGGGTCCACAACTTCGGCCTCTTGGGTGGCAACTCACCCGTAATCTTATTCTACTCTTGTACTGTTGCTTTCCTCCTTTTTAAGATAGAGGTAGCCCTGCCAACAAAGCAACCTCAAAAGCATATTCTTAATCATTGGACCAAGAACACAAATATGAAAAAGAGAGGAGAAACAGCACAAATAACAGAGATCAACAAAATACTAGCTAGAAAGAGGGCTGGAACATATATATTATGTGTGATTTTAGTGTGTTACCTTTGAAGTGCCTGTCTCCACCCATTTATCCCAAATTTCCCAATATTTGGCTTTTCTGTTCTGTTTACAGGATTGATCTAGTGAGGATACCCTCTGAATGGAATAACTCCATTATTCTTCCATAGGGGAGCAGGGTAACATCCACTTAATACAAAGTTCTCTTCGAGCCAACAAAATCAATGTAAAGAAAAGTGCATTGTGCTCTTTTGTTAGAGGGCGATGATCTAGTCCCTCGGTAGTATCCCAAAAATTATAGATAGTGCAGTTAGTTTTATTTCAAACCTCATAATGTCTGAAATGGTCTTACCAACTTTCTGCCAATAGGAGTGTATTACAGGGCAGCTCCAGAACATATGGACCTCGTTTGCCTTGTCTTCTCCACATTTTGGGGACTTCTTGATCTCCCAACTCCCCATCCTCGATATTTTCTGTGGTGTTAAGTAAGCTTTGTGTACTGTGAAGAGGGGATTCTTTTTTAACAGTGCAGAATTCACATACAACCACAAGAGAGACATAGATACTTGCCCTGTTTTCTCAAGATCTTCATTCGGCAGGGCCTTCTTCCAAATCTCTGTAAATGAGGCCTGCATCTCTTCTCCATTTTGGACTAATAGCCAGTACTACTCTGCCACTTCTTTCGGTTTTGTTTGCCGTGAGCATAAATTTAACGCCAAGTCCGAGTTCCTTTCTAACTCTTTTCCTATTGATTTTACCCAATTTGACAATTGATAATATTTAAAAATCAAAATCGTGTTCTCACAGATCGCCGAGAAGTGAGGCCAAGAAATAAGTTTGGCGTAGACAATTAGTTGCCCCCATGTATTGGAGCCACATGCTTGAAGAGGAACAGCAAGGGTACCTTCTAAACACACCGGTGTACCTGTGGAATCCCAGATTGGTGCGACGTCATTGTAGTACGGAAATTTTAGAAGTCGTCTCAACTGAGACCAGAGCTTCGTGGCTGCCACCAAAATCTTCAATTTGGCCTTCTTAAAAAATTTTGGATGGCCAAATTTTAGAAGGAAACAACCTGCTTGGTGAGAAATATCGATTGTAAGAGCCTTATATAGTGAGGAAAAAGTTGAACTCTCCATCAACAGTTGTCGAAGTGTTTTAAGTGAAAGGCACAAAAGTACAAATATAGATCGGGAGTAGCTATGCCTCCATAGGCTTTTTTCTTTCTAAATTTCTTTAGAGCTATTCTCGGATTTTTATTTCCCCACACAAAACTGGAGAAAAGCCCTTGCACCTTCTTAAACCACATTTTTGGGAAGTCAAGCGGGATAGCATTAAACAAAAAAGTGTACTTAGGTAGTATTGACATCTTGAATAAATTTGACTTGCCCAGGAAAGAAAGTGTAAAGGCTCCCCATGATTGTAGTTGTGAACTGACCTTCTTTGTGACTTTTTCGAAGTTGACCTGGGCCATCTTATCAATGTTTTGAACTATCTGGACACCGAGGTATCGGATTTCCTTCTTCGTGTAAATGTCACCAGTATATATTATGAGATCATCAGCGTATAAGCCAAATTTCTTTTCCCAACCATTACATTTGAAGGGAATAATGTTCTGGAAAGCTCTCAGTTTACATGCAAGGGGTTCAATGTAGATATTAAAGAGTAAAGGAGAAAGGGGGCAACCCTGTCTGGTCCCCCTTCCTATTTGTATTGGCCTTGTAAGTTTACTATTAATAAGGATTTTGGCAGATGGATTTTTGTATATGGCTTTAATTGCTGTTAAAAAAAGTTTCTCCTAGATTAAGGAGCTGAATTGTTTTAAAAAGGAAAGAGCAGTGGACCCAGTAAAATGCTTTAGCAGCATTGAATGTCATTACTGCCAATGGGGTCTTTTATGTCCGTGCCATATCTATCGCCCGATTAAGTCGTGTGTTAACTCACAAATCTGCCTCCCTTTCAGAAACCCTTTCTGGTCTGGATGTATTAATGATCCTATTACCTTATCCAGGCGTTTAGTGATAACCTGAGTATATATTTTATGGTCGCTATTCAAAAGCGAGATAGGCCTGTAAGATTCACACGATCTTTGGTATTTATTTGCTTTTAGGAAAATCGTTATGGTGGCTTCTTCCCATGACACGAGGAGACCCTGACCCTCTATAAAGGACAAATTGAACAATTGAGAAATAAAGGGCGCAGGTTCTTCCTTTAAGATGACATAAATCTCATTTGGGATGGAGTTAGTCCGGCAGCATTCCCCTTTTTTAAGGAGCTGATAGTTTGAGTGACTTCCTCCACAGATATGGGGTGGTTTAGTTGTTTTTTTTCATTACTCTAAAGGGAGGGGAGATCTAATTCCAAAAGGAAATCATCCATGCAATCTTCGTCTAGTACGGTCTCTTCTGTATACAAATTTGTAAAGAATTGAACAAAGGCCTCCTCGATTTCAGAATCCAACGTAATGATGTTACTGGTATTTGAACATCGGAGATCCTTTATCCAATTTCTTGTCTGGTCGACTTATTTTTCAAGCGAGAAGTTTACCACATCCCTCCCCATATTCATGATGAACAAACTTATTGGCTTCCCACTTTAAAAAAAATAAATTATATCTAGGTAATCTGAGAGCTTATGATTCGCAGTTGTTAGATCTCTTAGGGTATTAGGATTCCCCTGGTCTCTCTCTAAGTCCTCCTGAAGACTATATATATATCGGTTCTAACTTTCTAGTCTCCTCCTGCACTCTCTTAGATTGGGTGATGGATATGGTTGTTAAAAAACCTCTCAGATAGGCCTTGTATGTGTCCCATATTACTTGAGGGGAAGCAGAGTTGAGATTAGAATAAAAAACTCTTTAGTTTCTACTTTTAGTTTTTCAATTACTGTATTTTCTCAAAGGAATGATCAATTTATGGTCCACCTTTGAGATGGAGGGCCCTTATCCGTAGCTATTTCTAAAATCACCGCAGAGTGGTCAGACATATGTTCCGGGACATGACTAACCTTGATGGAATTTTTACATGTAACAACATTAACTAAGAAAAAATCAATTCTGGAACAGTGTCCACACTTTTTATTGTGGAAGGTAAAATTACCTCCAGTAGTCCTTGTCTTATGGTTCATCTCTCTAAATATATCTAAGAGCCCTATATCCGACATGTATTGCTTCAGGGCAGCTCTCATATTTTGTGTATTTACTGCTGCTCTACGTGAGGTTGAGTCTTGCCTGGGGTCTAAGACCACGTTGAAATCGCCCCCAAATATAATAAGGTCATTTGTATTGGTTAATTGGAGAAGTAGAGTATACAATGAAGCTGGGTCATCTAGATTTGGTCCATAGTACCCTACAAAAGTCAGCCATGAGCCATTCATTTTGGCCCTAGCAATTTCCCACCTACCTGAGGGATCAACCGTACATTCGCCTAACATAACTTGGGCATTTTTTATAAACAAAAGGGCAACCTATTTTTTGTACGTTTGAGTTGTACAGATACAAGGTTCTATCTATTTTTTATGTTTTAAAATTGACGTTCGTTTTTCTTTAAGCAAATGTGATTCTTGAATAAAGAATACATTGCTATCAGAGAGTCTTAAATATTCTAATATTCTCTTTCTTCTAGAGGGGACCCTTAGGCCATTGACATTCCAGGACATGGTTTTCATACTTTTAACCTTTTGTATCTTAGCCATGTCTATCCCAGGAGACATAGGTACTACAAGAATGCATTTTTAAAATATTACTTGCATTTAAGGAGGAAGTCATAAGGTTATCTGAGTCAATTTAATGAATTTGACCGTTGTTTATAAACGAGGATTTTTTTTTCTTTTTTCCACATGCTCCCCACCCTGTGTATAAGTAAAAAAATATTTAAGCTTTGCGTTTTATTTGTGACCCAACCCCCCCTCCCCTAGGGAACCCTCCCTTAATACTAGAGGTATAATTGAATACCTCTGAATTTCAGACTCTGTCTCTGACCTGGCAGAAATTCAACGTTTCTCATTTGGATATGCTTTTTATCTGATGAATCAGGGCATTTGCCTCTGCGGGATCCTTAAAGTTGAACATGTTATTGTTCCACGTATCATACATTTGCTGTAGCACCCAGGCTTCTTAATTCTTGCATGAATTTCCCCAACTCCCATTGTTTATCTTGAGTGATGTGTGAGATGTCTGATCTGACACGAAATGACCACCCCCTTCATTATACACCCCTGCTTTTAACCCCCCTGCCAGGATTTTTTCTTTTAGCACATAGGACTTGAAATTAACTAAGATCCTTCTCGGATTTTTTTCCCTGGGCTTTTGGAAAAAGGGTCCCAATGAACCATTTGTATGTCTGTGGAGTTGTTTGTCTATGTCAGGGTGCAGTTCTCTAAAGAGGTTTATTGTGAAAGATCTTACATCGCCTCCCTCTGCATCTTCTGGTATAGTCAGGAACCTGATGTTATTTCTTCTTGCATTATTCTCTAAACTTTCCAATTTCTCCCTCAGAACTTTATCATTGCCCTTCAGTGTTTGGATTTCTCGTGCATTTTCATCTACTTGCTTCATGAGGTCCTCCATGGCTAACTCCATAACCCCTACTCTTTCTGAAATGGCATTCATTTTGGTTTCTAACATCTCGCAGACTGCTTGTATTTTCAACTGGCTATTTTCGGAAACAGCAAATTCTTCTCTTATTTCTGTGAGAAGGGTAGTTAATAGCCCCTCAGTGGAGGGTCGAGCCTCTATAGTAAAGTCTGTACTTGATGGCCTTTGCTCTTCTGCTAGTGTACTACTCTGTGAGGAACAGTGTGACTCAGTACTAGCCGTTTGATTAGCCCTAAATGTATTATAATTTTCAACCAGGGTTTACAAAGGGGTACCGACAGTGTTATCATTTTCAACCAGGGTTGACAGAGGAGCATATCTATTTTCAAGAAGTACAGGATCCATTTCTGTTCCTGCTCCTTTTGTGGTAATTTAGCAAAGATTAAGTTAAGCATTAGCAGAAGACATCTTGTATTTAGAGACTATCTTGTCCGTTTTACGCAATCCATTTTGTATTTCTGTCTGCCATTTTGTTTGCCATGTGCTCTGTCCTACCTTCCTGTTAACTGCTCTTGAAATCTGCCTAGAGACAAGATATATTTATCCTCTTCTGCTTTGCACATGCTCAGTTGAGCATGCAGCTGTCTCCAACTTGTAACTGTCAAGATGTGTCCACCAGAATTAGCTAACTGTCAGCCCTTCCCACTTGTTAGTAGCACACTCTCTGTATGAACTTATATGTATTTTAAACCAACACTCTGTGCCTTGTACCGCCTTCATTTCAGCCCCTGTGTGGGTATAAAAGGACCAAGCTCCTTTCAGTCAGAGTGCTACCTCATACTCTACCGAAGGGTGTTGTGTGAATGTAGTTCCACCTCATGAGGTTTAATAATCTCTGTCTTTTCTATTCCAGTTTCTGTGCCATCTTCTTCTTATTGGTCTAAGGACTCTAAGCAGAGAAGGGCGAATCCCTTGCACTAAAAGCCTGGCTGAGGCTTGCTACCACAAATTGGCGCTTCCAACGTGGGACTCATCTGCATCTCGGATACCCGAAGGAGTGGTCGAGTCGAAGGATTGGAATCTCGCTTTGGACGTGATCACTGCCGGAGGAGACCTGAGTCTTGGCATCCACGGCGTTTTCCCTTTCTTTCTGATCTGTCCTTCCAGGTGGCGCCGGTCCTCGACGGAGATCTCTTCTGTTGATTAGCTGTGCAGTGACCATTTGGTCGATTTGAGAACTTGGCAGTAGGAACCTGGACACCATTTGATTGGTAAGAGCCATTTTGCGGCATTTGCTGTAGGTTTTGACGCCTTTGACTGGTAAGGTAGTTTAGAAACACTTACTGTGGCATTTGTTTATGAACTTGGCCAAATAGTGAATTTTGTTATATATATATATATATATATATATATATATATATATATATATATATATAGGTGCTGCAACACACATAGGCAGGTAATGAGGAGATTTTTCTCTATTTAAGATTAATTGAACGGCGCAGGGTACGTGGAGTACCTTAAGCGCTACTTTTTGATTAAAATACTGCATATTTTGCATTATTTTTGACATGCCTGTTTCCAGCACACTTCGTAGGATGTGTTGCTTTTGTTGTGGTACCACATTGAAACTCGACAAAGCACAACCGCCCCCCTCCCCCGGAGTGGACGCCTAATAGGGACATGTATATTAAGTATGGTATTTCGTCCATAATGTACAGCACATTGTGGAATAAATACACCCGCAAGGATCCTGAGTTGCGTTGGCCTATGCATGGGTCATTTGATTTGCGAAAGATTCAGTATGTGGAGCAACGGATGTTCAAGCGAAAGGCTAGGCAAGACATGTTTGACTGTGTGCGAATGTGTGAGAAAGAAGTGCATGAGCGAATAAAGCGTGAACAGGCCTTGATTGAAAAAGAACAGCGTAAAAGTGTGCATGCGAAAGCATTAGAAATAAAAAATAAAGAAATTAAAGAAAGGGAAGATAGGGAGCGTCAGTTACAGGTAAATGGCCAATACGCTATTCGTAGGCCTCTTTATCCTATTCTTAATAAACCCCAAGATGATTCTCTCTTATTAGATCGTTGTCCACCTCCGTATACTTTTCCCTCTGCTCCCGATGAGTCAGATGAGGACCCTCCTACGGAGCAGGATAAAGCCCGAGACACTTGCTCAATGTTAAATACCGAACATTCCTCTCAGATTAGATCTGCGGCGCGTAAAGCCGATCGTAGTACTAGTACTGCTTCTGAAATTCTAGATACTATTAAGAATTGGTCGGAAAGGGAAAAAAAATATTTCACCGAGATATTTGCTGCAGAGGTTCTTGAGCGATTTAGGAAATATTCAGTGGAAGTAGAGCCAGATGATAAAGCAGCTGATTGTAAGCAATTAGGTGAAGGTTCTTTTGTCTTCTCCCAGGTGGCTGACACAATCAAACGCTTGGTTGAACTACGTGATGAAGCAGTCCGTTTCCGGGAGGAGAAAAATGCAGCAGACGCAGCTGCACAAACATCTCGAATCAACATGGCACGAGCTCTGACGCTGGAAACAGATAAGAATGTTGTAAATGTGAAACCCATGCGGGAAGCGGCGCCTTTATATGTTCCTCCTAAAGGAACACGTACAAGTGATAAGACTTCTGTCGACGCGAAAGGGTACTTTATTTATAATTGAGTTTACACTCCTTGGAATATAGCTGATGTCATGGATCTTAAAAATGCATTGCCTGATCCGCGAAAGAATCTGGCAGCCTTTTATTAGGAAATTGAAGGTGCCATTAGTTCTTGTACTATGACCTTGTCTGACATTGATTTGTATTTTGGATTAATATTACCGCCTGATATGTGGAGAACTGTGCGTAAAGATCGTGTGGTATTTGGGGCATTGTGGACAGATATAGAACAATTAGATAAGGATAGAGAACCTGCACAGAAACCTTGTTAGCTAATTTTAGATCTTCCAGCAGCTATATTGGTTAAATTAAAGACGATTATTCCCCCATAAAAGATAGATTGGACTATGTTAGCGTCTTGTAAGCAAAAGATAGATGAATCAGTTTCAGACTTCTTCACACGTTTTGAAGAAGCATTCCACGATTTTAGTGGGCAGTCATTGACAGATGACACGGGTAGGCATCTGTTTGTCGATAAATATGTCACAAACCTTTTGCCAGAAATAGCTAGTCGCCTAAAGGCGAGTGAACGTTCATGCACTACTTCCTCTCCGGTTTCTCTCTTAACTGTCACTCAATATTATGAACGACAAGAATTAGAAGCTAAAAGTAAGGAGGATAAAAAATCTAAATAGTTAAAAGTCAAAAGTTATGATGGCTCAGGCTTATGGCCCACCTTTTACAGGTAATAATAGAGGTGGACGTGGATTTCATGGTTCGTCCTTTCCTCCCTATACCCGTCCGAATTTGTCTGTTGATCAGTGTGCGTATTGCAAGAAATTTGGACATTCGCTTTCTGACTGTCCAGTACTGCGTGCTCAGCAGGGTTCACGTGGTCGGGGACAAATGAGAAATCGTTCAGGATATTCAGGGCCTAGAGGAAACATAAATGATCGTGCTAGGCTTGATGTTAATACACGTGGACAAGAGGGGTCTAATTCTTTTGACAGATGGAACCAATATCTAATGTTCGACTATGAGCCGTCTGATTTGCAAGATTCTGCTTGTGCATAGGATTGCCTTGGATGGGGTAAGGAATCAGTTGAAGTTCCAGTCGATCAGAGGGGTCCCTATGTTACAGCACATATTTTGGGTTCTACTGATCAGTTTCTGGTTGATACAGGAGCTACTCGTAGCGCCTTGTCTAAACACTTGATTCCAAGGGCTCCCCTGTCTGGCTTAACTGTTACATCAATAGGTTTGGATGGAATATCTTCCCTTAGCCCATTGTCACAGCCACTTGCACTTCAGGTTGATAAGTTTACTGCTCCATGTCCGTTTTTGCTTTCCCCAAATACACCAGACAATATTGTGGGTCTTGACATGCTCAAATATTTCAGGGCCACGATACGATGTTCTTCGGAAGGAGTACAGGTTATTTTAAATGACAACCACGCCATGATTGAGAGATCTTGTGTTGTTAAAGAGGACATTGCCCTAGCTTCACTCCCTAGTACTTTGTGGGCTACTTCAGATACCGATGAAGGACAAATGGTTATTCCACCAGTACATATTAGTGTCAAGGAGGGAGCTATACTGACGAGATTGCCTCAGTATAAAATTTCTCAAGAAGGAGAAGAAGCACTTACACTTATTGTACAAGACCTGATTGAAGTGGGGGTGGTGGAAGAAGTTCCTTATAATGTCTGCAATAGTCCGATTCTTCCCATTTTGAAAAAAGATACTTACACTAAGATTTATAGATTTATCATTGATTTGAGAGAAGTCAACAAGATTGTAGTACCACAGTACCCTGTAGTGTCTGACATAACAACATTGCTTACCCTGGTCCCTCCAACAGCAACTACATTTTCAGTAGTGGATTTGAAGAACGCTTTCTTCTCGATTCCTATTCATCCTGATAGCCGATATTTGTTCAGTTTCACTTTGAATAACAGATCATACAGATTATGTAGAATTCATAGTCAAGCCTTAAAAAGACAACTCGATTCCTTTATTTTGCCTGAAGGAGTGGCTATCATACAATATGTCGATTACATCTTGTTGGCAGCTGATACACCTGAGCAGTGTGAAAAATGGACTTTGTCCTTACTTTCTTTCCTTGCGACACATCCCATAAAGTATCACAGAAGGAATTGCAATATTGTAGACCGAAGGTGACCTATTTAGGACACCTTCTGTCTAAGGAGGGCCGTGTACTGACATCAGATCGCATTCAAGCAATTCTAGACACTCCAGCAGCTTCCACACAGAAAGATGTCTGTGCATTTATTGGGTTAACTTCATTTTGTAGGCAATGGATATTGGGTTTTTCACACATTGTTAAACCTTTGCTAGCACTTTTGACTAAGAACCCTCCTCTTCCTCTACCTTGGACAGATGAATGTCAAAATGCCTTTCGCCAGTTGAAACAAGCTCTTTGCCCTGCACCAGTGTTAGGCACACCAGACTATACGAAGGCCTTTACACTCTATGTACACGAGAAAGATGGATGTGCATTGTCAGTTTTAGTACAGACACACGTTGACCAGCAGCGTCCCTGTGCATATTTTTCTTCAGTTCTTGATCCTGTTGCTCGTGCCTTGCCTGGATGTTTTTGTTCAGTTGCAGCAACAGCTGTGTCCATACGTCAGAGTGAAGGGATAGTTTTGTCACACAAATTGTTGGTGCTAGTACCCCATGCAGTAGATGCCCTTTTTAATCAGACCAAGACTCAACACTTAACTAGTGCTCGCTTGACAGGATACCAATTGACACTGTTAGCACCTCATATTACATTGAAGAGGTGTGCAACACTAAAACCAGCCACTTTGTTGCCAAATCCTGCAACTCAGTCTCAATCAAAGGAGCCTCACGATTGTATATTCGTTACTGAGGAACAGACAAAGGGTTGCATCAATTTGCAAGATACGCCCCTTCCAGATGTCGATGGGGAGCTGTGGGTTGATGGGTCCTGTTTGAAGTTACCAGATGGCACAACCTCAGCCGCATATGCAATCACCACAATTGAGACAGTAGTGGAAACAGCTTGCATACCACAGAAGTCGGCTCAAGCAGCTGAACTAATAGCTTTGACACGAGCGTGTGAGCTTAGTACTGATTTATGTGTGAACATTTATAGGGATAGCCGCTATGCTTTTGGAGTGGTTCATGATTTTGGCCTACTCTGGAAGGAAAGGGGCTTTCTTACATCCCACAGGATGCAGATAATGCACGGAGAATTAGTATATAATCTCTTGACTGCACTTACATATCCAAAGAAAGTTGCCATTATGAAGTGTAGCGCACACAAGAGGATCACTGACAACATAGGACAAGGAAATGCCTTTGCAGATCATGTAGCTCGTGAAACTGCAATAGAGCGAAGCACTACATCTATGTACGTAGTAAAATCATAAGCTGAGCGTTGGCATGATGCTAGAGAGGAAGTATTGGATATACAGAGATCTGCCTCTGTGAAAGAACTTGAGCAGTGGTCCAAAGAAGGAATGTTACATAATGTGGGTTGTTGGCGTAAAAAAGAAATGAATACATGAAAATTGCCTGCAGCCTATTTACAACCTTTGGTTCAAATGGCATATGGACTGGCACATGTTGGAGATCTAGCAATAACTAAATTGCTTACACAAGTCTTGGAGCATCCTGAAATTGCCAGCACAGCTAAAAGAATAGTACAGTCCTGTTTGATCTGTTGGCAGTAAAATCCTGGAAAAGGGACACAAACTCCTACGGGAGGGTTTGCTACATCAACCGCACCTTTTGAAGTTTTGCAGATGGATTACATCCAGCTTGAACGTTGCAATAATCTAAAATATGTCCTAGTGGTGGTATGTGCCTTCAGTAAATGGATAGAGGCGTATCCTACAAAGGATAATACTGCTCTTACCACAGCAAAGGTGCTTCTGAAGAAATTCTTTCCAAGATACGGTGTTTGTAATATTTTGTGGAGCGACAACGGACCTCATTTTATTGTGCAAGTTGTTGAGTATGTCCTGAAAGGTTTAGGGATCAAACAGAAATTCCATACAGTCTTCCACCCACAATCAGCAGGATTGGTGGAAAGGTATAATGCTACCTTAACATTGAAGCTGGCAAAAATACTGGCTTCCACGTCCCTAAAGTGGCCATATGCACGGTTATCCATAAGATCGGTACCACACTCACAATCAGGTCTTACACCGTATGAGGTGGTATTTGGAAGACCAATTAATATTTGGGGAGTTCCTAAGCCACGCCCTATACACGATGTACCTTGTGTTCTGTTGAATGATTATTTGGCACAGTTAACTGATAGTTTGACCTCTATTCATCAACAGGTTCGAGAAGCTCTTCCCGACAGATCCACAGGTGAAGCCCATGATCTCCGTCCCGGTGACTATGTTATGATAAAAGTGTTCGACAGATCGAACATCTTGGAACCGAGGTGGCGAGGCCCGGAGCAGGTGCTGTTGGCTACAAGGACAGCAGTTCGAGTGACGAACAAAAAGAATTGGCTCCATAGCACGCACTACAAGCGTGTATCGCCCGCCTTGGTGGAACCAGCTGCACTGACCGACCATCGAGAGATTCTGGAGACGGAGAAAGGTCAAGCTATCTCACCTGACGAATCTACGGAAGTCTTCTCTGACCACACGATTTCTGGAGCATCGCGATACAATTTGAGACCGAGAAGAGAATCTGCAGTTTTGAACAAGAGTGGTTGAGCTACCACCCTGGGTTTGTGAAATGGAGAGCCAATGAGGCAAGGAGGGGAATCAGCCTTGCATTAGTGTAGTGGCACCCGTCTTGGCCCGTGGTGAAGAAATCAAAGGCTACCCAAGGGAGAAGAGCTCCAACGATTGTTTTCAACAGGTTCTTAGAAACATCGATCATCGCTGTCGTTGAAATGAATAACAAGAGGATTATTTGTCCTGTAGGGTTTGTTGTTGCCCTGGTGACTTGGCAATAACCACTTGGTTAATTGAGAAAGCAGTACCTGCTCGACAGCTTTTTGTTGCAACTACTCCAGCTCCACTGGAGCATCGTTACTATACTCTTCCTTATCATGAGCAGAAACATTGACAGTCCTATCTGAATAACACATTCATTCAGATGTTGCATCATACCCACAATGCTACGAATACTACCAATTGTTGGGTATGTGGGATGATACCTGCACACCAGAAGAAAGGAGGAACACCTTTTATTCCTCTACCGTTTTCCCATAATGGTTCATGTCAAGCTTGGTATGCACTTTTGTTTGCTTATGGAAAGCCTTCAGTAGGTGGAATCATTGTTCAATTAAATAAAGAATGTTACCAAGATGAAAATGGTTATCCTCAAGCTAAAGGGACTAAATGGGAATGGGATGAATACCAACCGGACAATATTTCAACACCATATGTCTTCATAAATGTGAGGAATATGAAGAACATTGGACCCTTTGTGATTACTGTAACCAGAGCAAAAGCAGATTTATGTATTGGCAGTGTTGGGAGAATTCCCATAGGACGAAGTGAATGTATTTCTGTACTGAACATTGAGGGCATGAATAATAGTAGTTTTACATCGTCGCACAACACCTACTTTGTGTGTGGAAATAAAGGATACTATCAATTAACTGTTGGGTGGTCCGGGGTATGCTGCATATCATTTTTGTTACCCCCTGTGTTCTTAGCACCTGCATCATATCATCTTGACCTGAAGTTGTACAATTATACTTCTAAGAATAGATACAAACGAACAATAAGTACATATGAGATCGACCAGACAGATACCACTTTGCAACAATATGTCGATTTCAATTTGGGTTTGTTCTTCTTTGTGGGTGCTGCATTGAATAGCAGAAAAATCAGACGATTGACTTGTGTTGTAGAAGCTTTCACCAATCAGGCAGACATGGCACTTGGGAACATTACAGAAGAACTGCAAATTGCAAGAATTGAGCACTCCAAAATAGGATGGTGCTCGACGTGTTTTTGGCTGATCGAGGTGGTGCATGCCGCATCATCGGTAGCAGTTGCTGCATCTTTATACCTGACCACTCACCTTCAGTTTATGACGCAATCTCTAAGCTGCATAAGATTGCTGCAGACATTCACCCAGAGACTGGTACATGGACATTTTCAAACTGGATATGGACACTTTTGGTACTTGGGGCTGGATGCTACTGACTATTCTATGTATACTACTGGTGATACTATTTACATGCTGTACTGGTTTACAATGTGGTCCCATGATTTGTTCCATGTGCCTCACTGCTTGTACACCGGCCAAAAGAAATATTGCAAAAGAACAACAATTGTTAAAAAGGGAAGTTACTGAAATGATGAACATTAATATACAGGATGCAGATTTAGATTACCCCAGATAGACGAATGTCTTCAGCAAATGCTGAAAGGGTCGTCTGTGGTAATTTAGCAATGATTAGGTTAAGCATTAGCAGAAGACATCTTGTATTTAGAGACTATCTTGTCCGTTTTACAGAATCCATTTTGTATTTCTGTCGGCCATTTTGTTTGCCAGGTGCTCTGTCCTACCTTCCTGTTAACTGCTCTTGAAATCTGCCTAGAGACAAGATATATTTATCCTCTTCTGCTTTGCACATGCTCAGTTGAGCATGCAGCTGTCTCCAACTTGTAACTGTCAAGAAGTTTCCACCAGAATTAGCTAACTGTCAGCCATTCCCAGTTCTTACTCACACACTCTACGTATGACCCTATATGTATTTGAAACCAACACTCTGTGCCTTGTACAGCCTTCATTTCAGCCCCTGTGTGGGTATAAAAGGACCAAGCTCCTTCCAGTGAGTGTGCTACCGCATTCTCTACCGAAGGGTGTTGTGTGAATGTAGTTCCACCTCATGAGGTTTAATAAACTCTGTCTTTTCTATTCCAGTTTCTGTGCCAACTTCTTATTATTGGTCTAGGGACTCTAAGTAGAGAAGGGCGAATCCCTTGCACTAGTAGGCCTGGCTGAGGCTTGCTACCACACTTTGTTGTTTATTATTTTTAGTATTTCCAGTGGAGGCTGTTGCTCCAAAACTCTGCTGTTTCTCTGTGTTGTCCCTGGAGTATATTCAGGGCTTTGATGTATTGCCTTTGAGGTCGGTTGCGTAGCTTGAACCTTAAAATATGTTCGTAAAGAAGGGGTAACACAAATATTTGCTATTTTGATTTTAGATTGTTTTTAGGCTCTTTAATTAGGGGGTTCTTTCCAGTCAAGGTCTTTTTATTCTGTGGGGGGCTGGCAATTTTTTGGGGGTTAATTTGTGCCGTAGATGAAACAGAATCTTTATTGCCTATCTCAGGAGGTGACTGATTTTGGCCCCAGATATCCCTACTTCTTAGGGTGTATCTATTTAATCTATTAGCCCCTGTATATATTTTGCCGTCCTGCTTCTTCCCCCATGAAGTCCCTCGTTCTAGATTCAATTTAGGCCCCCATTCTCGCCCTCTCGTCCTTACCGGGTTCATTGGTGAAAGCCATGAACAGGGTCCTGTCTTCTTAAATCACGCCGAATCCCTGTCCTTACCCGGCTGTGTCTCCATCCGTGTCCACAGGGGATTTTGTGAGCCCTCAGGGGTTGACAAAAACTGCAGGCGCAGAACCATGGGGTCGGCCGCCTGACCCCCGCTGCCCCGGAAGCCAACTCTAGCAGCGGTGCGCCTGACTCAGGTAATCCGCCCTGCCGCTTCCGCCCTGCCGCTTCCGACCAGCGGCTTCTCTGAGAAGCATCCTCCCCTCAGACCGCCACTGTCACCTTCACTCACCAGACCCCCGCAACCGGCAAGAGAAGAAATGCCCGGAGAGAATTCGAGTGTGTAAGTGATTATTCCTGCTGAGAACTTGCCCTGATGCCGTTCATAACTTTTGTGTATTCCTCACATCCTTTTGTTATAAATTTGTGTGAACTCCGCCTTGGTAGAGCGAGTGCCCGCGACCACTACTAACTAGCGGCCACCATTTTCCCCCCTTTTACAAAACATTACTGTAAACCTATTGAGCACATGTCTGATGTGGTTTTGCAGGACTACCAACATGCATAATGGTAGCCTTCGGTCTTGTACTGAAATACCGAATGCCAAGAAAATATAAATTTCCTTAAAGACACGGAGGCTAACATTATCCCACCCGCCCATCCTTGGTGGAGTTTTGGATAACTAAACAATGCAAAAAAAAACAAAAAGAAACACTGAAGACTGTTAGAAGTTTCCAAAAAAAAAGAAAAGAAAAGGATCATATGAAATCAAATGCTTGGTAGTTAGGCATTCATTGTTTCCTCATGATTTGTTGTTCTTAATGATTTTGGAAGTTATTTTAATTCTTAAGCTGGAGTATTAACGTTTCTCTTCATTTTCAGGTAATGTCCAATAGTCTGCAGCAACAGGAATTTCTACATCAGAGGGTGCTTCTGTGAGCTGTTTAAACTGTGTTTTTCTAGGGCCTGTGCACTTCGTGTTTTGGCCAGCAGGGGGAGTAAAGTTTTATTCAAACAGTATTGTTAGATTTTCGAGTTAGTGAGGCCCTTACCTGCTGAAGTCCTAAGTGTGGATTGAGCCTGTCTGTCTCCTAGGAGATTCTGAACAGGAATAGCAGCTGCCCAGCACCCATCCCCAGGCCAGCAGACCATTGGCTATTCAGCTACCAGGCAAGTCTGAGCCCTCCTCTCACACCTGCCCAGGCCCCTTAAGGCCTTGCTGGGTGCACCCCAAATCATTCTCCTCCGTCTTGTGAGTTGCAGCCTCCTTGTGCCCCACATTGCAGTGAGCAGAGTCCAGGAAGTGGTAAGGAGACAGACTAGTGCTGTCTCTTCCCAAGACAAAAAGTTGTTTAAAAAACAATTTTCCCTTTCTGTGTTTACTGTCTATGCCTGTGGTTGTTACAGTTAAAAATTGTAGTTTTAGCCTGCCTGTAATTGCATATTTTATCACCTGTGTTGTATTTTAAACTTGGGGTTTTCCCTGCCCATGATAGCCTCCATTTAGCGCATTGAGTTGTGGGATTTGCAGTCCTACCTCTGTAGTTTGTCCCTCTCATTCCTTGGTGACACATCCAGTGAAACCAGCCCCCTGCCCCCCCCCCCCAACAACAGGGATTTTCTACATCAGAGGGTGCTTCTGTGAGCTGTTTAAACTGTGTTTTACTAGGGCCTGTTGGGGGAGTAAAGTTTTATTCAAACAGTATTGTTAGATTTTCAAGTTAGTGAGGCCCTTGCCTGCTGAAGTCCAAAGTGTGGATTGAGCCTGTCTGTCTCCTAGGAGATTCTGAACAGGAGAAGCAGCTTCCAACTCCCTGGCCAGCAAACCTTGTCTAAGGTCGCTGGGACCTTATATGGTCTGCTAGTGGTTGGTACATATCTACACTGATTGGTGGTTGTACCTGGTGTTTCTATTGGACTAGGGTTAATGTCCTCATTGGTTGGGTATTTGATGGTTCTGATTGGTTTCTGGGTCTGTGATTCAATCATGGTAGGGTTGGGACTAGGGCTAGGGTTAGAATTTCTATTGGAAGTAGGGACTAGAGCTTCCTATGTTATTGGTTGTTGGGAGTAGGATGTGACTCGGGCTAGGGTTAGACCTTTAATTGGAAGTAGCGATTAGGGCTTCTGGTGTGATTTGTTGCTGGACTAGGTGTGGGACTTAGAGTAGGGTTATGCTTTCTATTGGAAGTAGGGACTAGGGCTACCTGTGCCATTGGTTGCATGGACTTGTTTTGGGACTACTGGTAGGGCTAGGGCCTTTATTGGACGTAGCGATCAGGGTGCTTGGACTAGGGCTAAGATTGGCTGTAAGATCCTGGTCTCCTATTTTTAGGGCAAGTGTTGTGATTGGATAGTGTTAGGGCTAGGGTTCCCATTGGCTGAAGGGGTCACCTGATTACTAGGGCTATAAAAAAGGCCAGGCGTAGGGCGTCTCAGCCCGGGCGTCAAGGCTAAGGGCAGAGAAGACAAGGGCAGTTTCCTGTTTGAGCCTGTTCGAGACTGGTCGGGCCTAGGGCCAGAAATGCTGCCCTTTTTCTCATTTAGCAATACCCAGCCCACACCATCCACATCCACAAACAGAGCAACACACTCACACCAAATGTACACAAAGCACAACACTATGCACAAAGGAATGTACCAGCCTGCACTACAAACCCAACCAAACCACATCTACACACCCAACTATCCCAACTACCACACATATCCACCATCACCTACAAACAGTACACAACTCTATCCTATACCACTAACCAATACACTCATCACTAACACAACGCCAATCAACACCATACAGAACTACATCCCATTCAGACACACTCTCCCTGCTGTAATTACACCTAACAGACCACCTTTTATCTCCAACTCTACCCCTCCTTGCATAATCTGACACCTCTTCTACTATACCGATCTCCTAAAACAAACCTTTCTAAACTCTTTTCTCTGAGTCCTCCCCTCCAAAACTCCTTTTTACTCATTCAAAAACCTCCTCCTATTGCTAAGACCTAAAAAAATGTTTTAAAAAATCTTTCACTCTTTTATCCCTCCACTATGCTTTTCAATCGAAATTAACAGACTAACACGTTCACTTCTCAAATTCCAAATTAAACTATACTAATATACTACCCAAATAACTGAATAACATATCCACTACTCAAATTACTTCATATTTTTTTACTATACTAATTTTCAACAGTAATCCTTTATGGGTTCCGGAGTGGCGTGCTACTCGCCAGAAAAGCGATTCAACACCCATCAGGGGTAACAACTGCTATATGAATGCTAATCTTTCTTCCCCTTTTATCCCTCCGCTATCCTTCTCACTTCAAGTAACTGACAAATATCCACCACTGAAATTACTGCATATTTCACCATATTAATTCACCACTAATCCTTTGTAGGCTTCCTGAACAGTGTGCGTCAACAAGCGCTATATAAATACAAACCTTTGTCCTCCTCTATCCTTCTGCTATCATTCCAAAATCCAAATAACTGACTAACCTATCCACCACTTAAAATGTACTTGCATGTTTCACTATACTAATTAAACACTAATCCTCTATGGGTCCCAGTGTGGCGTGCTACTCGCCGAGAAAGCGCTTCGACGCCTCGTCAGGGGTAGTAAGCGATATATAAATGCAATTAAAATACAATACAATTTCTGGAGTTTGGCGTGGCCAGGGATTATTTTTATCTTGTTCAACTATGAAGCTTTGTTTTCCTGATGGTCTTAAGCTGCCAGTAGGATTAATTACTTCATTTGTGTATGAAGGAAGAGTTTCTTTCACTTTTCAAAGAGGAATACTGTTACGTTCATGAGTTTATTAAATGACATGAAGGTTCTGTTCTGGTATAGTTTTCTTTATAATGTATGACTTTCAAGTGGCTGTGTGGAGTGGCATTAAAGGAATATTGCATACTGTTAGCCTCTGCCTCTGTGTCTTTAATGAAATTCCGATTCTCCCGGCATTTAACTTTGAGAATCGCTATTCTCTAGTTCTAGAGTTAGAGTGAGTGGCAGAAGACCTCTATTATTTCTCACAAATTGAGAAAGTTCAGAGCTTCCTAACTGAGAATCAGAATACCTGAATTGCAATCAAGAGTCGGAACCAATCTGTAAGTGATTTGCTTTGAAATACATACAATAGCTCTTCAAGTAATAGCAGTGTGATTCCTTGTTATTTACTCTGTTTCCATGTAGTCTAACGGTGTGCTGGGTAAGTAATATGTGATGTTTACACAGGTATATATTAAGGGAGCAGGCTTCATAGGGCAACATATATTCATTTAATCATGATAATATGCAGGTTGATATTTACACAAATAGGTTCAGGTGCTCACATAAGTGACAAAGGTGTGTAACGTGACTTAGTGGAGGCGACAGTATACGAAATATCACACAGATAGACAAAGAAATCCAGGACGATATGTACAAGTGGGGGGATTTTCAAAAGGGGGTCGATGACGTTTCGATCTTTAGATATTTTAGATCATCATCAGGACAGGGTGAACGTTCTGAAACTGAATTAAAAGGGGTTTATTAGCGCTGAGCCCTAATGGACAGTTAACTGCTTTAATGCTGTACCATTGTGCTCCCGGTGCCAAGTCAAATACCAGTGAATGTTGGTTGCAGTCGACATATCATGCAGCTCATTTGGGAAAACAATTTCCACATGCGGGACGCTTGCACAGCGCTACACGTCTAGTTTAGCAGTAGTGGGTAGGTGTGTTCCATTAGTGGATGTTCACATGGTACCAAGGTGCTAACCGTGATTACTGAAGAGCAATAATTAGGTTTGTAGCACATGCAGCTGTGTGCCTATCTTTTATTGGTAAGGCTGGGAACCGCAAGGGGTGCTGGTTCCACTACTTACTGATTGGAGGAATCAAGGGATATATCGGTAACTTGGTTTAGTTGGGTAAGGAACATCTCGTGGTTTAGTCGGGTAAGGAACTTCTCGTGGTCTGTTGGGAAACTATCTGTAGCATCAGAACAGGAGGGTGAATACGCTGGGTCATATTCAAACTAAACTAGTTAGGTGTAAGGTAGCGTGGGTATCTTACTTTTTAGAAAGTTTATCTATCTCTTCGCTGGAGTCATTTAGCGTGTCCCAATTAGTGGACCAAGTGGGATTGCAAAATCATGTGTGGACCAAGTGGGATTGCAACATCATGTGTGGAGACTAGGCCCAGGAGGAGTAAGAGTATAATGTACAGTAAAACTAAATATGCAATCACAGTAGCCTCTGTGGAAAGCTGAGCACTAGGTTGTTTACTTCGTTTATTTAGGGACAGGGAGACCGCCAAGTAATTCAATTACGGGACATCGGGGGCTCTCTATGCCTGCAAACAGATAAAACAGAGATTATCATGGGTATTAACAAAGTGTACACGGCTAAAATCAGTGACGGAAGGCGCCAGGATCGCTAATAGTTACCCTCGTGGTGCCTTGGCCTCGCGTCAGGATCTGAAATAAATAGTTGCGTATTAAACGCTGAATGGGCAGCAGCCGGCTTAAAAAGTTAGGGCGGCATTGTAGTGAACCCAAAGGGGCTGTGGGCGGGGCACTTACTGTAATTTCCTGCTTGTCGCGGTTTGTAAAGATTCCGATCGTCTACGCGGCTGCCGTTACTGCTATTTCTGCGGACGCGGGGCATGCCGGGCTTAGGGGATTTCAGCTTCCGGGAGTGGTGTAGCTGAACACGCGCATGCGCAGATGCTGCTTGAAGTGTGAAGGATCATGCGCCTGCGTATTGTTAATAGTAAGCTGGCTGATTGTTGCGAAAGGGACAGGGGCAGTGTATTCTATTCAAAACATGGCAAACAGTAGTTTAATACAGTTTTGGATAATTTATACATTCGGAAAATTAATATGCGCAATAATTGTATACTTTATCGACTTGAAAACGTTTTGGAGAAAAACAAACAAAATTAAAATTAAAAGGAAATTATTACATTACAATATAACCAAATTAGTGTTACTTTTCGCAATTTGGAGCCATATCATGCAGAGATGATATGCAATAAATGGAAGCGCAGAGTCATATGCGGCCTGTTGAAAGGCTAGCATTCATATACAGCGGTGTTCACAAAGGATATATATGTATAGTCATTTTCCAGTGGGAAGGCATATAGTGTGGAACAGGACCTGTGTTAGAAACATGTGTTCCACTCATCTAGAGTGTTCAAACCCCTTTCAATTGTCTTGAAGTTGCAGATCAATTTGCACGCGAGGCGATTTAGTATACACTGCTGGTTACCACCCCTTGTGTTTGGTACCAGGCTATCTATCACCTGCCATGAGAAGTCTGTGTCCGAATGGCCTTTTAGCAAAAAATGTTCCACCAAAGTGTCAGGGTTCGGGCTCCCTTCGCGCCTACCTAGCCTATGAACTACTCCCATGCTGAACTACAACTCCCATGAGCCTTTGTACCAGGAAGCTACATAGCGTCTGCAAGCGCATCGGCTCATGCGCGTAATTCTGTTTGTTCCGGGTCCTATTGAGATCCGCAGGTTCGGGTCTTGTGGCGTCGTTAGCGGCTCCTGCTTTGCTGTTCGAAGGCGTTCCTGATCTCCTCTTGGTGGCAGTGGGTGAGTGATCGTCCTACGGCCCCCTCGTTAGTCAACGGAACGTAGTGTGTCAGACCGACCACACGTTACCGTTGTTCTTGCTTCTTCTCCTGCTCTCGGGCCTCCGAGAGCATCAGCGCGGCTGCGCTCAAATTGTTCCACAACGCATTGAGTCGGCTGGCCACGCGTGTTTGCATCGTTCCGCCCTGATTTCGCTAGATCGCGGAACATCGTGTCGGCTGCCACATGTTACCATGTTCTCCATTTCCTTTCAGCTAAAAGCGGAGCGCCGTGTGTCGGCTGGCCACGCGCTACCGTTAAATGATTAATCATTTCTTCGTTTGTAGCGGAGAAAGGTGTGTTGGCCTACCACTTGCTGCCGTGATTCCGTGGGTTTACTTGGTTCCCCTGTATGGAGATTCATGGTGGTGACTGTCACTATCTACAGTTCGTTGTTTTGGTTGGGATTCAACCTCAGGCACATTTCCTTTTACAGCAAGCTGGATATGTTGTTACAATATTCCAGGTGTTGAGAAACCTTTGCTGTACTTTGCCTTTGCTGTGCTTTTTAGTAGCTGCTGACATTCTGTGGCTCTATGCAGGTGGAGAGAGCTGAGACGCCTTCCTTTTGTTTTCACTGTTTACTCTGCTGGGTATAAATAGACTTTATGGTTCAGGTGTGTAGAGTGTTCGTCTGGTGTTACATTCTTAGCGAGAATTGAAGAGAGTAGCTATGATGTTGCTATGTTGTGTTTAACTGTGTTGTCTGTTTCTATATCATTTCAGAGCCTTTGTCCCAGCAGTCCCCTCCTCGTTCCTGACTTCCCTCGCTTAATGGTTCCAATTCCCTGTGTTCTAAGATCAGGGAGTTGGTAACGTTAGGAGGTGGACCCCCATTATCAACGACCGGATCCTGTGGAACGTAATCTTGACACAAAGGTGCTGTCAGTACTTTGCACCGGATTCGGCTTCTGAGTTGGGAGATCCGGGTCTTGATCTGTTGCATAGTTTGTCCAATATATCGTAATTGGCACGGGCACTTGATGCAGTAGATCACATTTTAGGAGTTGCAGTTGGTAAACGATTTGAGGGAATATTTACAGTGGTCATACTCAAATACTTTCGTGTTACAGGTAGAGTTGCATGCCATGCAGTGGTTACATTTATAGTGACCAACAATAGGCGGTAGATTGAAACATGCTTCTATTGTGTTGCTTTTTTTACTCGGGGTAAAAGCTTTGACTAGATGGTCTCTCAGTAGAACAGTAGACCAAATAATACTTAACTTTGTGTTACTGGACCTGATCAGGCCTCCCCTGAACCATTGTACTTACTATAAATATTAAACCCCAGGTTCGCTTAACAGGGTACCCTTGTTTCTCAAACCTACACAGGTATATGGTCAGCAAGGAGTTGGTTTACAAGTTCGTGCTTTGCTCGGTTACCCCGCTTGTTCTCCAACACCTACCTTTTTGGTGAACCACAATGGTTTATTTCAGTTTTATTTTGTTTGTTTAACACAAACTTTATTGCATTTTGTGAAGTCACGATACAGTCAGCATACTTTTGCCTTAGAGTAACAAAAGTTGCATGATATTCTGGTACAGTGTACTTGTGAGATACAATAGAAGGACATGAACAGATCTTGGCTTAAAAAACGGTTCTCCAGAATAATGCAATCCTAACTCTCTCCTCTCTCCTTAACTAACTAAACTGGACACCTATCTGTAAACTTGGGCGTTTGAAAGATCGTGCATGGAAGTATGCACAAAGCCCTGCAAGTATCTTCATAGTAGTGGGTTATTATAGGGCACAACTGTTCTACAGGGTGGGGCGGGAGCGGTTACAGAATCCATTAAGTATAGGAAAGGAGTAGTTTTTTAAAATGTATTTTATTTTATTTAAAGATTTTACAGCAGAACACAAAATACACAGAGTGTTGGGATATAAGCGGGTTACATTATATACTCAAGGCAGAAAGGCAACGCAAGAATGCGAGCAACAGAGTCGGTGTTACATTACAGACATATAGCAGCATGAGGCCTGGTAACAACATACAGTATTTGGTAAGCGCCCGTCACCAAGCAACAGGTACACCCATCTAGAACAGAGATGAAGGAACAGCCTGCATAATACAAGGGTTTACTAGCCATGTTGTAAGAGCATCAGAACACACACTATGCAGCAATATGAGTGGGATATATCATACACTCAGGACAGATGCACTAAGCTAAGGCACAAGTAATGATGGGGATGTACATTAGCAGTTTCTTGAAGATCTTTTTTGTAAAACCTCAGAGGAACCACCGAACGACACCCTTTGGATTACGGAACAAAAGTACGTTTATACCACCCACCAGCCACAAGGTACTTGATGCTTTCGAAAAAGTAATTTCAAGAGACATAGAACCGATTTACAAACAACAAAAATCCAAACACACGAATCTCACAACCAAAGAACAACAAACTTTAAAACATCTGGCCAGCAACCCTAACATTACCATTCGTCAGGCAGACAAGGGTGGCGCCCTCGTAATCATGGACAAGGAATTCTATGTGGACCATGTAAACGAGCACGTTCATGACATCAATACGTACAAAAAAAAATCAACTCGGATCCGACTAAGGGGTTTATCAAAATTCTTACCACCATTATTGATCAAGTAATAAGTCGTGGAATCATAGGAAATAAGGAAAAAGAATTTTTGATAAAAAAAAATCCAGCCATTCCATAGATTTATATGATCCCCAAGGTGCATAAACATCCCACCCATCCGCCATGGTTGCTCTGGGCTTGCTCCTGCTTTCCTGTTAAGGGGAAGTGTCCGGAATCAACTACTTTGATAACTTTACGTTCCCATTGAAAGTCTATGGTAACATGCGTGTTTGTTTAGACACTGCACACGCATCCTGTGGGACTCCTGCTTCCTAACCTTCGGTTACTCAGTGTAGCCCCAGTGATTTCCTAGGCCCTAGGCCTACCCACCTTTCCTGAAGTGGCTCTTATACTACTTACTTAGTATATGGTTCATGAGGCCCCTAGGGCAGAATTGTATTTGTGCAACTTATAGTATGCTATTTGAGTAACTTGTGCCTTATCTCGAACTCTGATCTCATAAAGAGTGCAGAGGGGTTGTGTTAGAAATAAATACATATTTATTTGATATATAACTTGTGTGGTGTCCTTTCATTTGGTATTCAAGGGATTATTGTTGGTAAAACAATTGGCTTCACATGCTCTCTGAAGTATTAGCCTAAGACTGCTTTGTCCATGCTACCACTAGGATAGCTGGTCTATAAGGTTGACTTTACAACCATCACCATAAGGGCTGTTTGGACTGATACAGGGTGCTCACTAGAATAGTGGACATCACATTTCAGGCCACCTTCTCACAACCACACATTTTTTAACCATTCTGGAAGAGCACGCAGCAACATACACCAAAGAGATGATTTTACGTACAATTGACGTAAAATCTTTATATACTTCAATTCCCAATGACCTTGAATTGGAAGCTGTAGCATAATTTTTAATGATATCAAAAATGGATCAAGAGCTGAAAACATTCCTTATGGACCTTCTTCATTTTACCCTCTACCATAGTTATTTTAAGTGGAATAATGAATTCTTCATCCAATCATCTGGAACTGCCATGGGAAATTGCGCAGCCCCTGCACACGCGAATATCTTTATGTACCGTTTTGAACTCGATGACATCTTGAATCAACATGAATGGTCTGTTAACCTTATTTTATATAGGAGATACATCAACAACATATTCATTTTATGGAAGGGGTCTGAACAAGATTTACTTCAAGCATTAACTAAATTGAACCAGGTAAATGACAGAATTAGTTTCACTCACACAATACATAAAGAACAGATTACGTTTTTTGATGTCATGATACTCACGCAAATGGAAAATTGGAATCCACAGCTTACACCAAAACCACCGACTGAAACAATCTTTTACTTTTCAAAAGTTTTCATCAATATTCCCTTAAGAAACATTTACCATACTCTCAACTGTTACGACTAAAAAGAATTTCGTTAACAGATAAATCCTTCATCGAAGCATGCAAAACACTTTCACCAAATTCAGGGAGCGAGGTTACCCAACTGAGATCTTAGAAGAAGCAGCATCCAAAGTACAGAAACTAAAGCGTGCTACTTTGTTAAAACCACAAGTCAAGTCAAAAGAGGATAACAGAATGTTTTTTGTCTCTAAATATTCTACTGAAAGCCAACACATCAAAAGAATTATTCTAAAACATTGGCCTTCATTAACCACAGAGGATGACAAAAGGAGGACCAAAAACATCTCACATATAAGGGTACTTTACCATGCCCCAACTGTAAGAATTGTAATGCTATAATAAAGGGAAAAGAATTTCAACATCCCCATCAAGGAACCAAAATAAAATTAAGAGTGACAGCGACGTGTGATAGTGGCAATTTGATCTACATGATTAAATGCCCATGTGGCCTGGCCTATGTGGGAAAAACAGAACGAACAAAAACCAGGTTAACACCATCCGAGCGTCGAACGTTCAGCGCCCAGTGCTGAACGTTCAAATAACGAATGCTGACCCGTCGGCCAACGGTCGTGCGCAGCACTGGTAAGGTAGTGCTTGTGACGACCGTTGGCCGACGGCAGCACTTAAAGGGTTAATCGAGCATAAAAGCAACATTTGCACCAGAAGTTCTAAATCACCATTGGCCACACATTGCAATACTCACAACCATAACCCTAGTCAATTACGGTTTCTAGTGTTGGAGCAAACCCAGATCCGTTAAGGAAGAGACAATACGCAACATCTACTACATAGAGAAATATTTTCGATCAATTTTCTAAACACTGTATATCCAAAAGGACTCAATGATCGAATGGATTTAAATAGTTTTCCGTAAACATACTAAGCAATGAGGACATAGTATATAAATCATGAAGTAGTTGGTTCTAATTATAATTGCGATATCATTTTCATGACGTATGTGATAATTACTGTAGTTTATTTTGATATGTTTTTTAGTATCTTTGACATTTTCGGCTGCTGTTCTGTAATGGGCCTTATTTCCAACATCTTGATGAATTATTTTCATTATGCATGAATAACGAACCGGGCGGCCCTATATCTTTTCGGGGGTCTTTTTTTTCCCCCTCGATCATCAGCCTTCATAGTATTTTTTCAATTGCGCCTGCGCGGTCACATGACATGGTCCCGCTGACTTATGATGTAGAGAACTCCCGCTTCTGGAGGTTGAACTGAAACACCAGAGTGTAGCGTAGTTCCTATTTTCCCAATAGGCCCTGCGCATTGGAATAACATAAACAGTAGTATCGACGTAGAAGTGCGGATCTTCCAGGCCTTTACTGACTATGCTAAACTTAATTGGGTTTGTTACCAACTAGCTCAGAGGTCACTGGAAACTTTCTTGACTGAAATGGGAAGTGATCAGCTTCCCTGGCACAGACAAGAAGGGATTCAGTTTTCCAACAACCGTGCAACATGACAACTTTGCTCCTCAGATCAAGAGTCAATCTCTAGGGTCGTGTGAAACAATAGACAGTTATTTTACTCAGTCAGGTTGGTGCAGTTTACTTTCACAATATGTAGAGAACAGAGAGACGGGCGTTTGTCAATAAAGGGTTAACATTTATTGAACAGTCTTTCTTCTCGTACAAGAGAAATGAATTGCCACAATTGCAAGACTTGTTATTATAAAAAGTACGTACAGTAAGAGAAGTGTTGCGAAATAATACTGTAAAAGCATTGATATGGTTTCTTAGCCATACAATGATTTAAAAGTAATAAAACATATATACATTCATATATACATTAGGCTAAAATACTCAACTGGTGCTTCTAACTACGCCTACCCCAGTGTACCTGACCTAAGCCTAATACTTGGGAGGGGAGTAAGTAAGTAACTTTAAGTTAAGTTGGTTTTGCCAAGGTTTGCTTCAAGAATTCTCTCTCAAGGGTTTAGTCAACACCATACCTCTGGAATAGAATGATGGAGGTCTGGTATCTCCCTCAGGGCTCGATATCCCAGTCACCCGCAAGGGTAGACCAGAAACGCTGGAGCTGAATTTCTCGGCAGGAGAAAGGCAGCGTCTCTTCTTCAGCGCGTCGAGGAGGAGAAGGAGGGGGGGGGGACAGCGTCCGCGGGCAGCTTGCATCTGCTGGGCTCTTGCAGAGGACGGCTGTTCAGCTCCTAAGTTCACCACACCATCGTTCGCTAGTCAGCAGCGATAGCAGTAGCGATAGCAGCTATGATATCTTCAGCATAACAGCAGCTTCAGGCGACGGGCAACAGAGGCAACAGCAGACAGCGTTTGCTTAAGGCCATGTTGGTAGTATTTATACCTGAAAGGTGCCTTGTTTGACGTAAGTTTGCTGGACATAAGACGTCAATAAAAGATTTCACTAGGAAGTGATCGTCTATCAGTGCTCATTAGAGTTCTATTACTAATCAAAACACAGCAAGCGGGGATTTCCAGGTTTGCTGAGTTTTTATCTTGTTGAAGAACTCAGAGTGTTAATCTAGGAATCTCAGATAGTGACTTCTGCTCTGTCATTGCACTAATTGGTTGCAAAGGAAGTGGCAGAGAAAGCTATTCTGGAATGTGGCTCTGTTCGTGTGAGGCCAGAGATGAGTTACTGAATATTGCACTTGAACGGTTATGCCAATATTGGGAATAAATGGATTTATAGCCGAATAGGGGCATAAGGTCACAGTATCGATCAGGATCCTAGATAAGCACGCAACACCCACTCCACGAATTCATGTCCATCAAATTACTAAAACTAGAGCAATAAGATGCATGTGTAACATTGCCCACCCCAAAATACATAAATGCATTTGAAATAGGCGTATATTGTAATACGAGAAATTTAGGTACTGTAAGTTTTTGAAGCATAGCAATCATTCAAAAATTATAGCATATGAAATCAATGAACGATTATGCAAAAAGAATTACACATGAAATATCTCTGAAACAGAAGAAGGGCGAGATAAATCATCACATATAAATACATTGGAATAAATGTACTAGAGGCTGGTGTAAGGTTGTTATGTCTCTAGATGTGTTTAGAAATAGAAGTTTGAAGCTTCTGTTCTCTAAGAATAGTTTTTACTTTAAGCAAAGAATTTTTCGGGCCAAAAAAGGGTGAATATTAAAAATGTTCAATTCAAAAGAATTATTGCTTGAACGGGGAAATAGAGTTCCAACGCTTTTAGCAGTTTTTGTTGTTCAAAACTGAAGGCCGAATTCAGAGTTCATGGGAACGCTGTGTGTCGGAAAGCTTCTCCAAAGTTATTATTTCTGTTCGGGTGAGAACATCATATCAGACAGGCTCTCAAAGAATTGGTCTACAAAATCAGGTGACAGTTCGACCAAATTTGATAGTGCTGTAACTTGGCAGGTGTGAGAATGATTGCTGTCATCATAGTCGGGATCAGCAATGCTCACAGAAGGTCGTACCTGGGTGATGCTGCTTTTGTCACTCGCTCCACTGTAACCACCTAGTCGTAGCACAGGAGTCTCAACGAATGCCGTCATCAGGATTGGTAGCCGCTGAGGACAACACAATGCATGAGCCGTTATCGGACTGAGCAAAGTATCGACGTCCATTGGTACTGCTGATGGAAGTGAAAGACAGATGTCCAACACGCACTCATCTCCGCATAGCATACATCGAAGTACCGGTAAGATACAGGTCTGCCATATAGGTCTGAATGAAAGGAACCAGGTCATGTTTAGATCTCTCAGCCTGGCCAATCCAAGGACTCTAGTTATTCTATCCCGGTAGCGCACTGCTAGGATTGTCTCTTCCATTCCCATAGGAGTCATGTCTGAGCTGTGGCTTGCTATAACGAAGCAGGAGGGTCAAAAATAAAATCCCTGCTACAAGTCCCAAAAATAGGGGTATGCCGCCAAAAACAGAGTGGACAAAATTTGGAACGAGTCCCAGAATTGCTTGAAATGGAGTTAGCAGTCCCGTAAAAATCGTCTTAAATATGCCTGGGATGCCTGTGGCACTAGACATGTTAAGGAGTTGGCTAAGCATTTCTACGAAATGCACGGGGCAATTTGTTGATAAAAGGTCATGAACCTCCGTAGCTGTCCTTGCAACTAGAAGATCATACGTCTCTTTTGATGACGTTATGGGCACTGTTGTCTGCAAAAGCACAGACTTCATTTTGCTTAAAGTATCAATTCGTATAGAATAGAGATTCAGACGAGGCCAGATGGGAGTCTCTGTGTCTACAAGCCCGCTCAGGAACAATGCTTGCATACAGCATTTGACCATGGATGTTACACTTACTAGATAACTTTTCCCTGGCACAAGGCCACAACATCTGTGATCCGTTCTAAGAATGTAACTCCCGTTAGCAAGTTGCATAAAGAAGGGCTCTATCTGAGTTGCAGGTGTGACTAGCTGGTGGCATGAAAGGTTGTTAGAATTACCTTCACAGGCTCCGTGTAAATTAATACCCTGGCACAAAAGTATACCGCTTAGTGAATGTTTACAATTTTCACCACTAAGAAATAAATTTTTGTCGCTGTCACTATAGCAAGAATGTGTGTATGGTAACTTCCACGCTAATTTTACATATCCTTTACCCAATCGTTCATACTGGCCAGTAGGTATGTATTCAAGGCACTTTTTAAATCGGAAAGTTGTTATCGGAATAGTGATAATTCCGTGTATTATCCATTCAATGACAGGACTCTCTGACATTGTCAATAGTAATCTCTCAAGTTTTTCGATGCTCAGGATTGTATAGTCTGCTCCTTTCTGTGCCAAACTGATTTGTTTATCAGTAAGGTTAAAAATGGAAAATAATGACGTTGTGTTGATTAAACGCCAAGGCACATAGCCTGAACGAAGATTTTGCAGCGTCCAGCCAAATTGTACAATAGAACGTAATTGAGATTGGCCATGCTGTACCATTAGCAAGTCTCTGTCTATTATGTCAAAGGCAGAAGATACAATATTGTCCAACGAATATATTCTGGAGGACAGAGTCATTAACCCATTGTCCACTACAGAAAGTGATTTTTCCAAATTAATACGATCAATTTCTCGTATTTTTTCTGCTGTTTCAATTTGTGTGACTTTCCAAGCCTCGTTGTACGCAGCATAGATACTGGTCGCTATGAAACGCTTTTGACGCTGTTTGCGTGGTCCAAAAATGAAATCGCGCAAATCAGCACCATCTTTTAGTAAAGACAAGTGTTGCTTAATTTCAGCCAGTGTGGATGTTCCTAGCCATTCAAGGCAGAGTTTCCCTACACTGTATGTTGTTACTATCCCTGGATGTTGTCTCTGGGAGTATCTAGGGTCTTGTCTGGTCATTTTTAACCCCTGTGTTTTATTCAGGAATCTATCTTGACAGTTGTTTGTGTCAGTAGGCCAGATTAACCACTTTTTCCAATCAGGATGTGTTCTGTTAAAATGTAAAATTTTAGATACGTCTATCTCAATATCTGTTGTTACATTATCAGGTATTGGCTTCGAAATAGACGGTTTGTTTAGGTCTTTGATCCTAGCTAGGCCAAGACAGGATGTTTGGTGAATTGTGTCATTTAAAAACATCATTTGTTCTGGTATCATGCAGGTTCTGAATAGTGCTTCAAGGCCTTGTACCTGCCAATCTTTTGTACCCCAAATGGTTTTTGTTTTAATGTTATTTTTCCAATAATCAAAACCAAATGTCATCATTTTTTCATAAAATGCTTCTGAATATATTAATTTAGTGTTTGTCAGCATTGTTTTCATTCCTGTTTTATCTAACAGTTTGTAATAAAACGTTTCTGCATCACTGGTGTTAAACCCTGAGAAGTACTTGAATTTCTCAAAAAATGCTTTCAAACTGCTTTTAGGTGGTGTAGCACAATGTTCCCATTGATTATACTTAAAAACATTTCTAGGCTGTGCAGATTTATACAAATAATGATCGCCATAATGTGTGTAGCAGAATAACTGTTCATAACTAGACGAACCTTGTAAATAATCATGTTCTGTGAATCTAGCTGACATCACTAAATCAGACATCATGTCATTAATACTGTTAAAGTCCCAATCATCAGAGAATGTACTAGCTTTTACAAAGTCACTTAAGGAAACCTTCAGTTGATGAGGATACTTCAGGATCTCGACCGGACCATAGATCTCATAGTCAGTTTTCTCCCATACTACCCCACCGGGTATTGGAATGGCTGTGACATTTACTGTTGACAGTTCTCTTTTCTTCACGTGGGATGATCTGTGTGGTTTGAGGACTAAGTTGATGTTCTGACTTGCTGTGTCCATTGTACTGTATTTTCCCTCAATGAATTTTCCCAAACAAAGTACCATGATGAGCCAAAGCAGGAGGAAAAATACACCTAGACCGAACCAGAACTCTAACCAGGGGAAATAAGATAGATTTCCTTCAGTTGATGAAAGAGTTCCGTTGCTTTTTCTTTAAAAGTCATTTTTGTTTCTGGCATCACTTCGGGGTCGTTTTGAACTTCAGAGAAGTTGTCGAAGTTGATGAAATAACCAGAGGCAGTTCTGTCAATTGTTGGGATTGTTCTTTCAATCTGTCTTTCGGTAGCACTTTCTGATGCCACATTGTTGTAGACTGGTATTTCTTGACGAACTGTTTCAATCTGTGTCTCAAGAGGCACGAGTTCCATGGCATTATTGCATAGTCCTTCTCTGTGCACTGTAGTCTGATCGAATGTGATTAGTCTTTCAGTTTGAACCTCTTGGATTGTTGCAAGTTTGGGTATTCTGTTGTTTGTCGTGAGTCCACTGGGCCTACTGTTGATTATAGGCCACATGGTTGTGGTTTTACCAGGTCGATAGACACAACTCTGTTCTCCTTTTTACCAGCAAGGGGCGGTAGTACTACTGATCTTGTTCCGGTGACTGCCAAGACAGGTACTGCTTTTCTGTAAGAAGGCCCAAATTCCTTCTTCACCGCGATTTTTTCTCTGACTAGATCCCCAATCTTTGGAATCCAGACAGGCCTTGCTGGGGCTGTTGCTTGTGGTGCCTCGTCAGTGGTATCTGGCTGTTGCTTTAACTTTATGTTGCTTAAGGATTTTCTTGTTTCATTCAGTTCCTGTAAAACAGCCAAACGATCTTTGATGTCAAAGTCTGTTGTTTTTTCTTGTACCACTGACACCTGACTATCTAAGTCCTGAATTCTCATTCTAATTCCGAACAATAGCTCGTATGGGCTGAAACCTTTTAGAGATTTTCTTGGCAAATTGTTAAGACTGGACTGGACACTTATTAAATGTTTGACCCACCCAGCGCCTGAACCTAATACCTTCGCTGTTATAGATCGCTTTATGTCCCGGTTTTTTCTTTCAACCACACTATTCCCTTCGGGGTGCGACGGACAAGAATACCGCAACCCAATTCCCATGCTGGCCATGGCCTCCTTATAAGCTCGAGAGCTAAAAGCAGGACGCTGGTCAGAATGGAACGTGGTAATTGCGTATGTGCCGATAAAGACTCGCAGATCTTTTATAACCGTTCTACCGTCAGCCGAGCGCCGGAGGCCTCATTTTTTAAGTGTGTTTAGCCTTAACGGATTAATAGGACGCTGAATGGCTTGCGGACATCATTACCCTTTCTATAAATGGTAACTGTGCAACAGGCAGGCCTGGTTCATTACTGCGATCCCTATCACCGTCCGGACAGTTCTTTACATATATCTGATGTTGCACGCTCATCCCCGGCCACCAGTATACTGATTGCAATTCAGTCAGAGATTCCCTCATCTGAATGTGCCTTGGACCTTCACCCATGTGTGCGTCTGCTATTAATAATATTCCCCTGTTCGTGTTTGGAATTACCCTATCCCCCACTCCGGGGATTCGAGCAAAAGGAACGGAGTTTGCATCGATTACGTATGCATAATTGAGTGGATTGTTCACGGGTAGTGCTGCACAGTCGCCTTTTATGGTTGTTTTTACTGCCAGCATGGTTTCCCCGTCTATGTATTTTTCTGTACGCTTTTTTGTGGCTACGGAAGCCGGTTTAGTTGCTTCCGCTGTGGCTGTATTAGCCAATGAATTCCCTGCAACGTGAACGCCATCACGTTGAAGACTCTGTGCGTGTATCACGTGAGTCTTTTGTAGTTCTTTCTGTAAAAGAGCTACCTGTTTCCAGAGCAATTTATGCTTTATTGTGGCACCTGTGTCATCTTTGTAATCGTTTTCAATCCAACTCTGCAGTTTATTATTGTAAGAGTTGACGCATAAATGAGAATCGCACACGATAAGTGTGGGGAATTCACGTTCTGCATTTTCGAGCGCCATCTTTAAAGATCTGATTTCAGCTCTCTGAGCAGAACAGTTTCTCAATGATTCAGTTTTTGTTACTTTCGGTCTGAATTTACCGCACAGCCAACGACCTTTAACAATCGCACAGGCTGCATCGTAGGATTTGCTCTCTACATTGAAATGCTGTACAAATCTATCTGTATAGATTATACAGGCGTACTGTGGGAGAGGCAGAAGTTCGATTGGCAGAGGATATTCTTCTTCATATTCTAAATCATTCAGTTCTTCGAATTGCGGGGCGAAATAGTATTTCACATCTTCCGCTCCTAGAGAATCTACACACTGTATCCATTTCGGATCCAGTGACACTGTAGGCAGGTTTACTGGGCTGAATAGCACCTCGAAGGCGGATTCCGCTGTGAGGATATTAATCCTTTTGCTGTGTGCTCGTTCTCGTTCATTTGCTAATGCAATTTGCACTGCTTTCACAGTTCTTTCTGTGTGACTGAATGTTTTTTCTACTTGTGTGTACAAGTGAGATTTAATTGCAATTGGTACCTTTTCTCCCTCATTAGAGGTTAGGTACGTGAATCCGCATCTTCCTGGGATGACTCGGATTACAAGACCGCGTGTGTTGTCATGTGTATCTAATTTTGTTTTAGCTAACATGTCTGTTTGCAGTGATCTCAAAATTTCTGTGTGTTTTTGAGTCCAATTGATTTGTTTAAAATCAGGTTTAATTAGTTCGTAGAGAGGTTTAACCCTCTCTGCGTAATTTAGAATGTAAGTTCTTCCGAAATTCAGAAAACCTAGTATGGATTGTAAATTCTTCAGCGTTTTTGGAGCTTGGAGTACAGCGCACTTCTCTAAGAAGTTGTCCGCTAGGCTTTTTCCTTCACTTGATAATTCGTATCCTAAAAATAGTACTGTCAGATGGGCAATTCGAGACTTTTTAAAGTTGAATTTGTAACCCTCTGCTGCGAACCCAAGTATAATGGTGTTCACTCTTTTCAAGTGAGTATCCACGTCGTCGTCTGTGAGATAAATATCATCTACATAAGATAATGCCTCATCATCATATATTTGTAGTAACTCTGTTACCCTAGCTGAGAATAGTCCTGGGCTGTTCTTGAACCCCTGTGGGAGTCGACAGAATTTTTTCTGCGACCCAAATGCTGAGAAAGCGGTCAAATATCTGCTTTCTGGTGCAATGTTTTGACAAAAGAAACCATTAGATATGTCTAATGTCGTTTTATATTTTTTCCTAACTATGTTATTCATTAGGGCTGCAGTATGCGAGTTTTGTACTGCAAAAGTTTTGCAACATGCATTAAGGTGTCTGTAGTCCAAAACTAGACGATATGAATTGTCTGGCTTGGAGACAGGAAACAAAGGATTGTTCATTTCAGAGGTGCATGTTTCAATCACCCCCTGGTATTCAAGTTGATCTAAGATCTCCCTGACTTGTTTTTTAGCTTCTTGCTTAATGGGATACTGCCGTTGGGCAGTTGGTTCACTTTTTAACTGGTTTTTGTGAGGAGGAGAGTCCTCATCCCATTATACATGATTTTTATATAATGCCGGTGCCTGGGCTACTGCCCATTTCCTTGCATATGTATATTTTTTGTGAATCGGAATGTGATTCGAGAAGGCAGGCATAATCACTTCTTCGCCACGAGGGCACTCCCTGACAAACTCTGGGGGCCAATCTTTTTCAGCTAACAGAATATCATAGCCTTTTGAGAGCTTTTGAGAGCTTATCCCAAAATAGACCTCTTATTTTCCTAGTCTTATCACCCTCTATACACAATGTTATTTCGTATATCTTATGGGGCTCGCTAAGTCTGGTGTCGGCAGTTTCAACCTGAATGTATTCATTCGTGTCCACTGTCTCCAGATGACTCATCAAGATCTTGCGGGCTATACTGATTTCTGCTGCACTGTCCAACATTGTCAACGCCCACTCCCCGTTTTTCAACTGTGTCCTCAGTATTCTCGGCATGGTTGATTACTCTAATACTGGCTACCTTCTTTTTTGGAAATTGAGATTTTTTACTCTGAGCAGGTTCCTTGTCTTTGGACTTGGTGTGCTCTCCTGGGTCTGACCGTCCTCTTCTTTCCGATTTCTGCGAAAAAGATCGAGAGGGACGTGTATCAATACTTTGATATCTATCAGGTTTTTTCAAATTATCCCTATTTCTAAGGTTGTATCTTTTCTCAGAGTCGGAGTTCTTTCCCTCCGTCGAGGAGACCTTCCTCTGGACTGGAAAACTTTTTCCTTGGGAGTGGATTGTTTATTTCCATCCCAGCTCTTTTTAGGAGTATTTGAATTATTTTTAATAAATAATTTTTCAGGATTTTTGAGCAGTTGGGGCTTTACTGGTTTCCCACCCAAGCTGTCTCTACCTAATTCTTCATAGCATTTCTCTATGATTCTGGCAAGCTCAACTGGCTGATCTGTTATATCTGCTTCCTTCAACTTCTGGCGGATCGCCACAGATGCTGCTTCTCCCTTTATGTTGGCTAATAATATAGCCGAGACCTGCTTAAAGTCTTTCAGTAATTTCATACCAAGATTTAAAGCGGGCTCTGGACCGTATTCATTTTGAATCTGTTTTAGCACTTCTGGCATTACCGCCAGTACCCCAAGTGTCACAGTCCTCCACGTGTGGTGCGATTCCCATAGGAAGGCAGATGGTCAAGATTCTGTGTTTCTCAATAGGGGTAGTATCCGGAAATACTGCCTCTATTTGAGTGATTTTCTGTGCTAACCAGAAAGGAATTTGTTCCCGTTTTACGGGTGTTTTACCAAGACATGACTGTATGTTCTGTGGTGTAATTTTATTAGTGTTCCCCTGATGAGGGGTCAGCTGTGGTACATTAACAGCTGGTTGGACTGTTGCAGTCCGCATTACATATTGGACTAATTGCCTATGTATTTTTATTAATGTTTTTAGCTGTACTAACAGCTCTTCCTTTGACATTTTTGCAATGTCCGGATGTGGTGTGTAGCTGGCTAGAACCGCCCACGTTGCTCCTGGTCTACCTAGTGGACCGAGCCTGGTAATATGATCATTGTGTTTTAGGGCGCCATTAAACCAGAGCAGGTGCTCTTGGAGTTTTAGTGGGATTTCAGTCTCCTCGAAAGGAGCGTACTCTTCCGGAGGTTTCTCTATTTTGTAATAGTGAAACTCTTTTGTTCTAGCGTTTGCCGCTGGAAAGTTTATCCATGAATAGAATACCTCTGTCTGCCGATATTCGTGTGCCTCTATCACGAAAATTACTGTACCACCTTGTGGTGTCAGTCCGTTTTCTATAAGTTTTAAGGTTATAGACTTTAAGTGGACCGGGATGATAAATGCATCCGGGTCTGTGTCTTCGGGACCCTGCTGAGTCGCATCTGCTGCGGCCCCAGTGGTTCCGTTTTCTCCTGGCATTGTATAAATGCAAGGTTTGCAGAGTAGGTCTCCAAGGAGACAAAGATTAGGTGCACAATATTTTGGAACACTGTATCCTTCAACGTTGAATAAACCAGAGCTTTACATAGGAATCTCTTCCTACTGAGTTCGGGCGGATTTTAACCTTTCACCCACTCCAGACGTCTATTGGAGTATTTACGGGAGAAAGGGGTCTGTGTGAAATATGCACGACTGAGTTACTCTAACGTCTTGCGTTAGTTTATCGCTTTACCAAACGTTGGGTGCCATGTAGCGTAGTTCCTATTTTCCCAATAGGCCCTGCGCATTGGAATAACATAAACAGTAGTATCGACGTAGAAGTGCAGATCTTCCAGGCCTCTACTGACTATGCTAAACTTAATTGGGTTTGTTACCAACTAGCTCAGAGGTCACTGGAAACTTTCTTGACTGAAATGGGAAGTGATCAGCTTCCCTGGCACAGACAAGAAGGGATTCAGTTTTCCAACAACCGTGCAACATGTCAATCTCTAGGGTCGTGTGAAACAATAGACAGTTATTTTACTCAGTCAGGTTGGTGCAGTTTACTTTCACAATATGTAGAGAACAGAGAGACGGGCGTTTGTCAATAAAGGGTTAACATTTATTGAACAGTCTTTCTTCTCGTACAAGAGAAATGAATTGCCACAATTGCAAGACTTGTTATTATAAAAAGTACGTACAGTAAGATAAGTATTGCGAAATAATACTGTAAAAGCATTGATATGGTTTCTTAGCCATACAATGATTTAAAAGTAATAAAACATATATACATTCATATATACATTAGGCTAAAATACTCAACTGGTGCTTCTAACTACGCCTACCCCAGTGTACCTGACCTAAGCCTAATACTTGGGAGGGGAGTAAGTAAGTAGCTTTAAGTTAAGTTGGTTTTGCCAAGGTTTGCTTCAAGAATTCTCTCTCAAGGGTTTAGTCAACACCATACCTCTGGAATAGAATGATGGAGGTCTGGTATCTCCCTCAGGGCTCGATATCCCAGTCACCCACAAGGGTAGACCAGAAACGCTGGAGCTGAATTTCTCGGCAGGAGAAAGGCAGCGTCTCTTCTTCAGCGCGTCGAGGAGGAGAAGGAGGGGGGACAGCGTCCGGGGGCAGCTTGCATCTGCTGGGCTCTTGCAGAGGACGGCTGTTCAGCTCCTAAGTTCACCACACCATCGTTCGCTAGTTAGCAGCGATAGTAGTAGCGATAGCAGGTATGATATCTTCAGCATAACAGCAGCTTCAGGCGACGGGCAACAGGGGCAACAGCAGACAGCGTTTGCTTAAGGCCATGTTGGTAGTATTTATACCTGAAAGGTGCTTTGTTTGACGTAAGTTTGCTGGACATAAGACGTCAATAAAAGATGTCACTAGGAAGTGATCGTCTATCAGTGCTCATTAGAGTTCTATTACTAATCAAAACACAGCAAGCGGGGATTTCCAGGTTTGCTGAGTTTTTATCTTGTTGAAGAACTCAGAGTGTTAATCTAGGAATCTCAGATAGTGACTTCTGCTCTGTCATTGCACTAATTGGTTGCAAAGGAAGTGGCAGAGAAAGCTATTCTGGAATGTGGCTCTATTCGTGTGAGGCCAGAGATGAGTTACTGAATATTGTACTTGAACGGTTATACCAATATAGGGAATAAATGGATTTATAGCCGAATAGGGGCATAAGGTCACAGTATCGATCAGGATCCTAGATAAGCACGCAACAAGAGGAGGCTGACGTTTGTGCACTCGGGGTAAGAAGCTTATTTCATCTTATTGCGGTTACGCTTCGTTTAGAGATCAATAGATTAATAACGTTGTATTTACATTTTTGCTGTTGTTGCAGCTTGATAAATGCTCAATTTTAGAACGTAAACACCAAACACGCACGCCGTACGCATCTGTCAGTTTCTTTTTACCCTCTCATTTTAATTACTTTGAATGTATCACAAGTTTATCGCCTTGTCGATTGTGTTAACAATCTCCATTTGCCAATTAATTTACAGGCAATACACCATTTTCAATGCTTGATATTCAGCGTGTTAAAACCTTTGTTATGCATGTAAGTTACTAGCATGCTCTAGAAACGAAACTGGGTGAACGTACTTTTTTTGACACTCGTGCACACTATGTCCGTGTATCTTCGGTGATCTTTCCGAACGTGGCCCACCGTGGCTCTAACTTCATGGTTAGTTCACTTTTTCTCACGCACGGTTTTCCATATTTCTGATAATCACCAGCGTTTCCCGTCAAACCTTGGGAAATAAGGTTTTCTCATACAAAATACAGCTTGATACTGTGGTTTGGAACAGTAACATGTTTATTACAATGCTGTGTATGTTCTTTTTTGTTGGTAGAAACAACAGCCCTTGATGAAGGGCTAGGCCCGAAATGTTTTGGGCAAGGGCTTGATATTATTGATAAACGTCATTTGTGTCTAAACAATATAATGAACAATTGAAAAGTCAAGAAAACTTGAATAAAACTTTACAAAAAAGATCTTCAAGAAACTGTCGATGAACTTCATTGAAATCATATTACTGAGTGCATTTGGGGACGTTTTCCATGGTTAGGATAACACAATCAAATGTATTTACCTTCCTCTTACTCAGGAGGAATACCAAATAGCACCTACCCACCTTGTATACACTTTTTTCACCATCTATGCAAAGAGGAGTGCGATCGTTCTTCACCAAGTGATCGATGTACATTAGCAACCATTTGGCAACATATTACCAAGCAGTATCATACAGTGTTTGATGAGCACATCAACCCAGGCAGCAAATACATCCCCCTAATTCAAAAGCTGCGGAGATACCTCACATCCCTTCAGGGGTTATTCAACAGTATTAGTCAGCAACAACCCCTTCCGCCTCCCCAGTTTCCTTACCAATCAAATACTGCTGGTATCAGCCCCAAAAACATTTGGGACGGTTTTGTGGGGGTAATAGTTTGTTGTACAATTCTAACTGTGTATTGCAGGGAGAGGAGTTGGCCTAACGGCTAGGGTGGTAGCCCTCGAATCTGGGAAACTGGGTTTGAATCTCAGCAATGACGCTAAACATCCTATGATTTTGGGCAAATCACTTAATCTGAAATAAATAAATGTGTCCTCATGTAATGCAACTGGTGCTATGTAAAGCGCTCTGATACCCGATTCGAGTCAAGTTTGCGCTATATAAAACTCTGTAAAATAAAAAAAGTAAATAAACATGTCTTTGGACCAGCCTACAACAGACTAGTGCGGCCCCCGGGCCCAGTACATTGTGACTCTACACTTTGCCAGCAGTAGACCCATTGCTATTAATCTTCTAACGTCTTTCTGTAGTTTACTAGTATATCTTTACAGGGCCAATAGGGGCTCAGGTGTGAGTGTAAGCCCTGTAATGTCGTTTAAGGTTAGGGAAATCTGTTCTCAGAATTTCGCTACTCCCGGGCAGCACCAGGCAACATGCATGAACCCCACTTCCCCAGTTCCACATCGTTCGCAGTTTGCTGTTTCCCTTAGAAATTTGAAAGTAATAAGGCGGTGCCTCCCATTCACTGATATGTTTTGAGTGACTTCAGCAATAACGCCAGGTGGCGTCATCCAGGACAACCCCCAAATCGTTCTGCCACTCCAGTCTAGCTTTGGTGCATTGTGTCCTTCTGTGTTCCTGTGACACATCATAAATAAAGACCATCTTGTTGGGGGAGGCAGTGGGCAGGAAGAAAGAGAGTGCAGCCAATTAAGGGGGTTCCTGCATATCCTCGCCAAGTAGCTCGTGCAGGACATGCCGCACCCTATAAAGGTGAAATCACGTCAGCGGTGTGCCGGACAGGCATTCAGCTTCAAACTAATAATATTTAGGGACCCTGACCTCAGTGAATAAACCACCTATTTTATTAATACCAAGCAAAGCCAAAGCCTTCAGAACCTCTTTTCCCAGGCTTATGGGGAGCCAGCGGCACCACTCCACCACAGTCAGGTACAAGAGGGCACGTGCCTGTCGTTTTAAGAAGTTCTGCTAGGCATGGGTAGTGGAGTTAATGGAGTCCAGAATCTCGGACCGCCTAGAGAGAGCCTGAAACAGCATTAGCGGTAGAGGAGAGGGGACAGCTGCCAGGCGCTCTATCTGCCGCGGACCATGTACCCAGTAATGAGTATGGGAAGCTTGGGATACCCTAAAGTATAATTCCAAATCTGGGGCACCTAGACCGCCCATGGAGAAAGGTAGTGTAAGGGTTTCCTACTTGCTATGCACGTGATTCCCAGCACAAGCTAATCGCACCAAATGTGAACGAATGGTTACAAACTTGTTTCGGAAGCACCATGGGGATGTTTAGAAACAGAAATTAAAATCTGGTTAATATAAGCAGCTTTATAAGTGAGATGCGATCCATCAATGACAAAGGTAGACGGATCCATCAATCAACATCCTCTTCCAATTTGGCTGTTGCTTTACCGTAATTCTTAATGAGCACCAGCTCCAAGTTTGAAAGGAGTTGAATGCCTAAGTAACGCACTGGTTCCAGGATCCACTCCAGGTGGAATTCGAAGTCTATGGGGGTCATGGCCGGAGTGAGTGGAAAAATAATAGATTTAGCCCAATTCATTTTGAGCCCCGAAATTCCGCCATATTGGGTCATCTCCCTCAATACAGGAGCTAGATTTGTCCCTGGGTTGCAAACATATAAGAGCATGTCATCCGCGTACGCCGACACAATGAGATTGTAATTAGGAAAGGAGATCCCCCTATGGCCAGGATACTCCCGTAAGGCGGACACCAGGCGCTCCGCTACTAGAGCGTACAGTAGCGGGGATAAAGGGCAGCCCTGGCGGGTGCCCCTCACAATCCCAATGGGTCTAGTAACCATGTTGTCAATTCTGACCCTGGCAGCTGGAGCGTTGTAAAGTACTGACACTAAATTAAGGAACACCTCTCCCACTCCGAACAATCTCAGCACTGCCTTCATAAAGTAGTGTGGCTCACTGGTTAGAGGCGGCAGACCCGAGAGCAGAGGACGGCCCGGGACCAGGGTTCGATTCCCGGCGCGGCAGGTTTCTGGACCAGGGTCAGCGGACTCGATAATTCTCTCGCCTTGGTGCCCACTCTGATCAGCGATCACACTCGGCAACTCTGGGCATTAGCTTGCCTCATCTTCACTAACGGCCCCACCAGACTGCCGGGGATGCCTGGTCTCACCCTGGAGATACCCATTAAGGGACCATCTCTCAGGGAAGCCAGGAAGGGTTTTGCAGCGGTCGAAGCGCCTTGGGACCCTACGGGTAAGTAGTGCGCTATATAAATGCCTATACATTTACATTTACATTTACATAAACATCCATTCTACAGAGTCGAAAGCCTTTTTGGTGTCTAGGAAGACAGCAGCTGCCTTGACTTCCGGCTTAACGTTTGGATCACACGAAGACTGTCCTCAAGTGTTAAGACAAAGTTAGCCCCGGGAGGAAGCCTGCCTGCTCCGTGCCGACCAGCAGGGGGGACTAGTGAAGCCAATCTATTAGCCAAAATGTTGGCGAATATTTTGGTATCCATGTTCAAAAGAGACAGTGGTCTGTAAGACGAGCACTTGTTTGGAGGCTTCCCCTGTTTTAGTATTGTTACAATTAAGGGTTCTCTAATTGAGGGGGCATTATGCCACTGTCCACTGTCTCTTATCTCCTTGAATAGTGTGGTAAAGCGCAAGACGAGAAGTTCTATAAATGCTTTATAAAACGTTACTGTGAGACCGTCCTGTCCTGGTGCACTACCATCGTGCATAGAATTGAGCGCTGTGCGTATTTCGCTGGGATCTAGTGGACCCATTAAGTGCTCCCTGTGCTCAGTGGTAGGCCATGGGAATTTAATGTGCTCCAAGTAGTCCAGCATTAGTGAATCGTCAGCTACCATCTTAGAGCAATATAGTTCTGCATAGTATTTGCTGAATTTCCCAGCTATCTGTGCTGGGTCACTCAGAGCACCGGCCTCTGCGTCCAAAAGCTCAGTCAGTGAACCAGTTTCCCTGGAGTTCCGCAGTAGTGATTGCTGCACCGAACACGGCCTTTCACCCTCACCATACGTTTTGGCAACAGCATATTTCCCCAAATCTTTGACTTCGCTATCCGCTGTCTCATGGTATTCCTCTGCACTGAGGGAACGCTCACGAAAAGGAGGGGACTCCCTTTAGATAATTTAGTGCATAAATTGGCGCACACATAACGAACAGAGTGGCGTTTTGTTACCACCAGACCCACCCGCCTGGGGGCTCATTCGTAAAGTTTTTCAAGATCGGTGGAATTGAAAAGTACGCACTCGGCTGTCCTAGTCCTGATGAGGCCAACAAGTAGAGTGGCTGAAACGCGACGACAGACATGTTAAGACACCATATAAAATCGAAATAAAATGTAAAATAAGTAGCGAACGCCTATCATAGAAAAGGGTTAGAATGAATAAAGCCTTAAGGCGTTTCAAAGGATGGTGATCTAATAGAGAAAGGAATGCACTGGGTCTATAACCTGTGAGGTGCATCCTAATATATAATAAGGGCTAAGAGAGCAAGATAGTTCTTTACACTTGTGTTTGTGTTATATGTATAAATGTAAATAAGTGTATATATATATGTTGTATCAATGTATTTGTGTGTATAATGATTTTGATAATATGATGTTTTGCTTAGTATGAAATACAATACAGATCAATCTGAACTGAAAATTGGTGTACGTATATTGTTTGTTCATTGACTGCAGATATTGGAAATGTATGAGATTTATTGAGGAGAGTTATATTGATAGGAAGAGTTGAATACATTTTCTTTTCATCTTACTGTTCAGTATATCGATCCAGAGGCATTGTTATTTTTCTGATTGTATACTATTTCCCAGATGCCGAAGGGTTAATTGGGTTACCCCCTGCGTTAAATAAGCTCATGGTATTCCTCTAGCACTTTCTTTAGGTCCTCTGTAGCTCTCGGAGATTCTCCACTCAGGACTGTGTTCTCCAATCTGGACAACTGATTCTCTAGAGTTGACAGACGGTTCCTAATTGAGCGAAGAACCCCATCATGCTTGAAAATAAACAAGCCTCTCACATAAACTTTAAAGGTTTCCCATACCGTAGAGCATTGCTGGACTGTACCTATATTTATCCTGGAAAAATCCTCTATGGCAACGCCAACTCCGATTTGAAAACCCTGTCGAGGAGAGAATGTGGAGGGAACCTCCAGGTGAAGGGAGCTGGCTTTGCGGGGTGGACCGTCAATTCCAGCAATATCAAGGAGTGATCAGAGAAGGAGCGGGCTAGGATTAAGCAGCCACTCACCCGAGAAAGCAATGATCTAGAGATGAGCCAGAAGTCAATCCTGGTATGAAGTTCATGCAGGGCTGAGTAATGGTGAATCCCCCCGCACCCGGGGAGCGCGCACACCAAACATCTAGGAGGTTTAACTGCGTAGCAATATCATTAATGGCTCTAGCGGCCGCCGAAGGGCGACGAGGAGGGCCCCCAGACCAGTACAGTGCCTGGTCCAGGACAAAGTTAAGGTCCCCCCATATCCGTGGCAAGGAAGAAACTTTCTGCATGCGCTGAAGTAAAGCGTAGTAGAAATTAGGGTTGTCATGTTAGGACCATTTACATTGACTATGAGCACATCCATACCTTTCCCAGCACATCTCAATAGGGCATATCTGCCATTGGGATCCGTGTCAAGGGCCTTAAATGTGATCACAGATTTTGGGTTAACCCAAGTTAGTACCCCTCTAGCGTGTGTGGTAAACCCTGCAGCATGGAAGTGGCCCTGCAGATGCCTGCGCGTGAACACATTACTATCTATTTGCAAGTGTGTCTCCTGAAGTAGAGCTATGTCTACATCGTGACGTTTAAGATAGTCTGCTACTTTGACTAGTTTTCTAAAATCGTTAAGGCCCCTCACATTCCAAGTTAAAAAGTTGTCTTTATTACCATGTACCTACATTCACTCCAGCAATGTTTCTCAATTCTGACTGGGCAGCTCTTCCCCCTTCACCCTGTGTGAGAAGGTCTATGCCCAAATTTCCTGAATGTCTTGCATACACACTGTGAGTAAAAAACAAAAAGCATACGCCCCTCCCATGCCATGCTTACCCCAGCTTAACATAGACGATCCACAACCCACCCTAGAGATGTTTACATTGGCCTCAGCAGGTGCTGCAACAAAGACAGCGAACAATGCAAACATTAACAAAACAGTGGGTAACAAGCAGTGGAGGGTGTTACCTACAACTTTACTCAGTGTCCCATGATTCGCCGCAGTCCAGACACTATTTATTACATACAGGGGAATCCATGAAGAAGGGAATAAGAGGGGGGAGCCCCCAAATAATTTTAGATTAGACGTCCCTGTGCCTTCCAGGGGAACTCGTACTCAGTGTAGAGGAGGCTGATCTTCTAGGGATAAGACAATTGCCTCGCTTTAGTTCCAGCGCCACAGATCGGACCACTAGCCACCCTCACCATCGCGCCCAAACTGCGCCAAATTGTACAGAATATCGTGTCCACCCCCAACTTCTAACTGTGATGAACAATTTTACAAACAGTTACTAGAAAGTACAAAAGAGAATCAGACAAAAAATGTCAATCCTGCTCTTCCAGGCCTCCGCCGGGCGCATCAGCTAGTTCCTTGGGCCGCTGTGTCGGCGCGTCTAGCTGTAGTCTTAAGGGCCTTTTGTAGCACTTTAAGATCCGTGAAGATTCTCACCCTACCATTCATTATGACCCTCAGTCGAGTAGGATACAGCATAGCGTACTCAAGGTCCTGCTCCCGCAGTTTGAGTTTCAGTGGCACAAACTGATGTCTCGCCTCATGCACCTTCAGGGTAAAATCTGGGAACAGTGATATTAGATATCCCTCAAACTTGAGTTCGCCTAGTGTGCCTTAATGCAGCGTCTTTGTTCCTATAGATTAACAGCTTCGCAATCACAGGGTTAAGAGGTGCGCCAGGAGGCAGCTTCGGCCCCAGGGAGCAGTGGGCATGCTCTACAATAAACCTGAGGGAGATGATGTCGCAGACAAGCAGGGTCACTAGCAATTGTTCCACAAACAGCTCCATGTTGCTGCGGATTCAGGAAGGCCCATGGTTCGTATATTGCTACGCCATGGCTTGGCTTCCAAATCCTCTGTTTTATCTTCCAGCGAGGATAGAAGCTTCCCAATCTGCTGGCGAGAGGTGTCCAGTTCAGATTGAGCTTCCTCCACTTGGGAAACTCTCCTTTCGGCCATATCTAAGCGTTCCGCATGCTTATAAATTCGCTCTGTCATGCGGTTCATAAGGTATGCCAAAGAGTCTATTTTTCCATCAATTGTTTTTAAAATGTTCGGCAAAGCTGACAATATATCGTGAATGTCGCCTTCTGCGCCATCCCTTGAATCCACCTGCCCCGTGGCTGCCGCCCCTGCTTCCTCCTCTCTGTGCTGTGTCTTGCGCTGCTCAAATTGCAGCTTGGGCTGTGATCGATCGACTTTCCCCATGATGTAGTGTCACCCAGCAATCGTACCAATGCTGTCAACTGTCGCAAGAGCATCTGCGATTTAGTCCTCTGGCAAGAAGGCTGTGGAGAACAGTCAAGTGTGTAGGCTTCGCTCCTCTGCAATATTGGTGCACTCTTCACCAAAGGCTCACAAGCTGTAAGCAGACTCAGGCCCAAAATGTTAGTGGCTGCACTCACACCCCGCTGCAGCAATGGCCCCACCAAGGGTGACAACACAGGGGCAGGACCTCGGAAAAAGCGACCCCAAAGCAGGAGGGTATGCTGCGTATCTTATCCAGGCCGTGTGTAGATCGCCGCCAGGGTCACCACCGTGCAGGGAGGCCATGGGCGCATGGGTATCAAGACCCAGTCGCAGTCAAAGCCAGCACATCGCAGCCTGCACCATCGCCGTGGGCAGCTCTGTAGTCGCGATGTCAATCGGCAGCACACCACGGCGTGGGGCACTACTCCTTAGCCTTGTGCGCTGATCACAGATGCGAGATGCTTCGGCACGTACTTCTGCCTTGCCCCTGCCGAATGGGGACGTCAGCCTCGCGACCCCTGGGCTGCTTCTCCGTTTCTGCGAGCCAGGCGGCACAGCACAATTTTCTTACAAAGCTCGCTCAATCAGTATCCTCCAGCCAAGGCTGCTTCTTGCCGGCCTCGAGAGCCCGCAGAACTCGCCGCTGCAGGCGAGAAGTAGAAGTGCTCAGGCCACTCCCAGCTAGGCCACACCTAGACCCTTGGTGAATCGGCCTCCCGGCAACACAGCTCCAGACGTTGTTCACAACAGCAGGAAGCGCACAGTAGATGATTCAGCTAGCAGTTATTTTCTGTTGCTATTCTCCCCATATGTAGACGTTTCTTGACGGATGGTTGTACGGCTTAAGGAGCTCGCTCAGGCAGTGACCATCTTACAGCCAGGCAAGCTCCGCTCCCATAGGAAAGGAGTGGTTTTGTACTGTTGCCAGCAGTGAGAGACAGAAGAAGATGGGGCCGGTGGTGTGGGCAAGTGTCCCAGTATGTTTAGATAGGACATCCGTATACATTCCTCCTCCTCTGATACTTCGGCCTGCACCTAGAATCCTTCTATCAGGGCATTCCATTCAAGGGAGATGGGCTTCTTATGTAGACCTCCATAATCCTCCCGCCGTAGTGCCTCACTTTCCGCTAGACCCCAGTGCGCAACCTCCTCCCGCCACTGAGCTGCCCTTGGAGATTTACAGCATCTGGTTATCAGCCGCTTTGCCAGTAATAGGGCCGCATCAATAAAGCATAGTGCCATTTTTTAGCTCTTTGGTCTAGGATGAAGCTCTAAGAGACAGTGTGCTGGGGTATCCCACTGAGCAATGACACTTAGTTCAGCTAAGGTTGTTTCAATCTCCGCCCAATAGGTGGAGAATGAGGGGCGCTACCATAGCATATGCATTAGATTGGCGTCCCCTGCAAGCCAATGAGGGTATGCCAGAGAGGTCTTCGGAAACATAGAGCTAAGTGTGTGCAGGGTTAAACATGCTCTGTGTAATATGGAGAATTGGATGAATGTAAATATCGAGTTACATGAGACTTTCTTGGTTTAGTCCAACAGATTGGCACAGTCTTAGTCCGACAACTCCCAGGAGAGATCAGCCTCCTATTTAGTTCTCAAAATTAAGAACAGTGTCATAAGATGGGCCCTGATCCCACAGTATATCAAGCATACTAGATATCTGCCATGCCTCACAGTATGCAATGTCTGAAGCAACTCATGCGTTGCTGGTTACCTTCTATCGAATGGCCAGTACTGTTGAACAGAACAGAGAATGCTGGCTTCTGTGAGAAAAAGAGTGTTTGATATCCCATGCATATGTGTAAGATTAGTATGTGACATCAGCAAGCCATCCGGAAACAAGGAACCCACCATCAGTACCCCCTCATGCTCCCCTGTGCGACGTCAGTGTAACTAAGAGTGTAGGCAGCCTTCGCAGTGGTATATTCGGTGCATATTGTGTCAGAGTTGGTGTATTTCCTTGCCATCTTCCAACAGGTCAGGGCTACTTGCAATAAAAGAGACCGTTGGGAGCACGGCCACACCTCGGCACACTAAACAACTGAGGTGGCCCCGGTCAATTTGTCCAGCCATGCAATTTATTTCCAACAGGTTATGTCCAGCCAACCAGTAGGACAGCCACTACAACTGTCCAGCTAGACAATATGCCTTAAAATCCGGGGGTCCCAGGCCTGCCCCATCTGTCGGCATCTGTAGCTTAGCAAGGCTTATTCTACGACGTCCCCCTCCCCAGGCAAACTCCACCAGCATGGTGTTCGCCAATCTGAACATCCATACCGGTACTATAATCGTCAAGTTCACAAAGTGATACAGCAGGCGTAACAGCATGACTATATTTGCCAGGGCCAGGCCCCATGCCACGGACAGAGGCAATGTGATCCAAAACACAATTTGTAATGACCATGAGTTGATGGAACGAACGAGATTGCTCTACGGGAAGTCCTGTGTTTCACAATTAATTTAGATACCTACAAATCAAAATGTGTGTGGTGCTACCGGTATAGACATCATTCCCAGCAGCAGCATGAGTTCTGTACATTTAGCAGCAAAGGAGAATGCACATTATTTATCTGCGTTTACAAGGAGCCCTGAGAGCTCTCCAAAGTCGATTAACAAATGGGCTACACTATCAAGCCCTCCATGTAGGTTTTTAAAATACAGGATGATGCTGGTGGCATATACTGATATGGAATGTATTGTGTGGCCTATGGGGATCCTCCAATCCCCAGCTTCCCGACCAAGTCGTTGGACAATGGGCTCAATGGCCAGCACAAACAGGAGTGGCGAAAGGGTGCAGCCCTTTAGTGTCCCACATGATCACATGATATCAGTATGAGTCAGCGTGAGACTCCTGGACAATCTTTTTTTACCCTCCTTGGCCACTGCTCTTCCAGTTCCTCCCCCCAAAAACTCATCACAGACTTTTTTGTCCCCTGGCCTAGTATTCCTGTATTAATTTATTTTATTTTGGGCTTTTGAATTCTGTACGTGATTACAATGGTAACTACAAGATTGCCTTTTTAGTTATATGTATAGGAACTCAAACCTTGATGGTTGTCTTAGTTTTTGCTTTTTTACGTGATAATTGCGCTAATGTTGATACTCTATAGCAATGGTTTTAATTAACTGTGCTAATTTAATAAAACCTTCAAACCTTCGATATTAGTATGAGTCAGCGATTTAAGAGCCTGTGCAGGACCTGGCAGCGGGCGCTGTGTATAATAATTGCACCCATGGAATATATGCCGGGGGTATTTCGTATCGAGCCAATGCCACTACTACCATGGAGTCCCCTCCCAGTGCATCAAAAGACTGACGGATATCCAAGGATAAACAGCCAGCAAACAGGCACTGCCCAAGGATGGCATTCATTACATAAATAACTGACAGATATAGTGAGGTGCTACATCGGGGTACGAAGCGGAATGATCTGTATGCAATGACCCAGGGAGTAGCGGGAGCAGCCGACGTGCAAGGATTTTGCTTACGTTTTTATACTCAGCATTTAACAATTACAGTGGTCTGTATGAGGTGAGCTCCATAGGCACTTTGCTGGGTTTTAGCACCCAAGTCACTAATGCGTTCTTAGTAGAGGGAGGTGGAGTTAGCAGTTCTCAAGGGAGGAATTGTATAATTTTTATAGCTAAGGTATCAACAACGCTCTGTATGTGGAGTAGAATTCAATGGGAATCCCGTCTGACCCTAGTTTTATTGCAGGCGAGTTCTTTGATGGCTCTGTAGGAAAGTAGGATCTTCGCCTTATGGTTGCCCCTACTTTTTGCTAAATGTAATACTGTTTTTGACTAGTCTAACCGGGTTCCTGCTAATCAGGACCCCAGTCTATCTGCTTTCTCTTTAAACTGTTATGTTATGTACATTCCAGAAGGGATACTGGGGTAGCCTTGTCGGGCCCTAGTACATGGTACCCATGTACCCAGGGCATAGGTACCCCAGAGGCCTCGCATGGGCTGAAGCATGCATTATGCCACCCATGAGAGGCCATGCAAAATAGAACTACAGGCCTGCCATTGCAGCTTGTCTAAGTTGGTGCATGCTCCACTTATGAAAGATATAGGTTTACTATATCTAAGGGTCACTGCACTTAAAACCTACAAGTCACCCCTATAGCAGGCCTTACAACCCGGAGGGCAGGGTGCTTAGTTTTTAAGTGAGAGGGTGCCACTGCATAGCGGAACACCCCTGCAACATAAGGAGTCCATTCTCCCGGGTTGTCAGTGAGACAGCCACATATGACATATAGAGGGGCATTACGCGACCACGTGATGACCAACTCTAAAACGTCTGAAACTAACCCTATCGTGTTTGGTGTCATACATTTTTGTAATTCATTTTTTTTAAGTTTTATATAGCGCTAGCTTGACCCGTAGGTATCAGAGAGATGTGGGAGGTATGATTTCACCCCTCAGAAGCGAGCTTGGTGGGATCCCTGGAGTACCCGGTACCAGCCTTCTATGCATGGACAGTACAAAATGGTTGCTGTCGCCAGATACACATTTCTGCCCTCCTGCTACGCCAAGCTTGAGCAGGGGAAGGCAGAACAATAGGCATCCTGTCAAAGGGAGGTGTGACCACCTCCCAGACGGCATTTAGTGTATTAGGGCTGAGTAGGTGCCTTGCCAGCGACTGAAAACCTGTATGAGGGGCACATTTGGTGTTCCTGTGCATAGTCCAGTTCAAATCAGTCCTGGGAGCTGTTGGCCCCTGCTCTGGACCCAAACTGGACAAAGGACAAGGGAGTAACCTCCCCACTGTCCAGACCCACCCCTGGGAGGGTCCCCATAATCTGTTCAGCCCTCTCCTATGGGTACATAGGGCTAATATGGCTGTAGGATCTTAGATTCTACGTGGACAAGATTCTGATCAGGAAACCACTGAACTTCGACCATCTGGACACTCTGGACTTCGCTGGACTACGATTGGGCCCAAATTCATCTCCCTCTCAGTCTGCAGCATCGTCTGTGCCCATGCACCATACAGGATTCGTGCAGGACCTGTGGAGCATCAAAAACAACTGAAGATATTCTCCCTTGGAGTGAAGGAGTCACTCCCCTGCATTCACAGGCGCTTCAACACTGCTGACGGGTCTGCTGATCCCGGGCTCCTACGGACTCCGAAGGGTCCGGCAACACAGGAGGTAGGTTTATACGTCCCTTGAGGCCTGAGCTGCCCTCTCGCCAGGTTTGGGGTCTGGATCCCTCGTGGGGGCTGCAATACCCGAACCCCTGTGCACCGCGTACTTTTGCAAGTGCATATGCTGATTGGCGTTTCCCAAACAAGTGCATTGGGCTCCGAATAGCCCCAACCTCTGGCACCATTTCCTACCAAGAACTTTGACCTCCTTCCACTGAATGCTCCGTGAGCTGTTGTTTGGTGAAATCGCTCAAGGTCCTTTCAGGACTCCTGTGCCTCCGCCTGTGGGTCCATTTGTGGGTCAACTTTGCTTTTCTTGGGCTCCCCTGGTTGCCCCAGGTTTACCCGGACTCCCCTGTGTGTGGCGGGTCTCCTGGGCCTTGCTGGTCTGAATTGTACACTCCCTTGACCGCCTGCGGGTGTTGCTGTTGCCAAGGCTTTTTGGTGCTCTGACCGGACACCGACTCCTCAGCACTCAACATCCTTTGTGGCCCAGCTCGCATCTGGCTCCTGGTCATCCTCTACATCTCCTGGTCCCGGCAGCTGCAGATTCAAGGACTCCATCAACTAACCTGAAGCACCCGATATCGGTGGGTATTCGTCTACAAGCCTCTGGCCACTCCAGAGTGCCCCAGTCTCTGTCCCCTCTGCTTTCAGGTACTGCTCGACAATAATCCACCGTTGGATTCCAATGGACACTTTTCTTCCTTCCAGTAGCAGCTCTTCTTCTAAGTCCTCCATAGGGTTCAATGGTAGTTCCTGACGTCACTTGAGACCTATACACCGGCTTCCCTGGGATAGGTAACTTGGGTACCTCAGTCCTCACGGGTGGAGTGGCTCTCCAACCTTCAGTCTTCCACTGGGTTTCGTCTAAGTCCACTGGGAAGGGCCCTTAAACTCTAAAGTCAACCACGACTTTCCCATAGAATTGTACAGAGCACGCTGTCGTGTTCACACACTGCACCCGTCCTCGGTGGGGTCCCTATCTACCCACCATTGGTGGTTCCTTGGGATCCCAGCGATTCTACATCCTCTCGACACTGTCTTGACTCGAGATGTGGTTCTTATATCACTTTCTTAGTATATGCTTTTGTCCCCCCCCTGGGGCCCACTGTGTATTAGAGCTATTTAGTGTTATTTTGTGCTTAAGTATTTTGTGCTTTGTGATTATATCACTGTAGGAGTTACTGTGTCGTAAAAGCCAGTGTTACATTAATACAGACATATTTTTATAACTACTGTGTGGTTCTCGTTTTAATCAATACTATAAGATTGCATTCTGGTAAAACAAGCTGCTTAACATTCCTTCAAGACTAAGCCTGAAGGCTGCTCTCCACAGCTACCGCTTGGATAGCTTTCTAAGGTTATCTTTGACCTCTTAAATCACCATAAGAGTTGTTTGGATTGGTGCAAGGTGCCCACTTTAATTAGTGGACAGCATATACCAGGCCAACTTCTCATAGATTCGAGTATCTCACCTGCTGAGATAAGGGCACCAAGGGCCTCCCAATCATCAGCCAGCACTTTAGGCAACCTGCTTGGTGTAAGAATGAGGAAATATTCGCCTGGGTCAGGGGCGTCAGGTAGTGTACAGCAGTGTATAAAAGTCTTCAAAGGCCCTGTTGATATCGAACTGTGTCTTACCTATTCCACGAGTCAATGTGTTTATTGATAGACACAGTGAGGGATCCTGCCGATCAGACGGGTCACAATTCTGACCGATTTGTCACCATCTGTATGTGTTCTCTGACTGTATGTCTTATAACCTATGACGCGGAGGTGTTCAAAGAGCTCTGCACAGATAATCCAGGCCTCCTAAAGCCTCTCTGCTGCTTCAGCGTTCTCAAATGCAGCCTGTTCCAGCGGGCCCAGCCAGCACTCTAGTTGAGAGCCACCACATGACGCCTCTTCTGGCCCCCACCATAGCAGAAATGGACGTACCCGTAACCACCACCTTGAATGCCTCCCACTCCACTAGAGAAAAGGAGGCCATACCCGAGTCCTCGGAGAATTATGTGTCAATGTGAGCGGCAAGAGTGTCTTTGAACACAGCATCCTCGAGCAATGCGGGCTGCAAGCGCCATGCAGGGATCAGAACAGGAACCCAGCACCATGACAACGCTATTTCAAGTGGATTATGATTAGATATTGTATTCCCTATAAAGTTGGCATGGGTAATGTTAGATTGAGGATGTGAAGAGAATAGAAACCAGTCAAGGCGGGAGTGTAATGTGTGTGGATGAGAATAAAACGAGTACTCCCTCATGCCCAGATTGTGGCTAAGCCATATTTTTGAAAGGCTCCAACTCTCCGGCTACTGTATCAGTATTTTCGCCTGTCGTATGGGGCCGTACGAGGGAAGGGGGATTTGAACAGTTTAGAGTCATGTCCAAATGTGCGTTAAAATCCCCACTCAATACCCAGAGGTATAGTGTCTAGCTCGCCAACACCACCAGCAGATGGGCCACAAACACATCCTGCTGTGTATTGGGTGCATAGATGCAGCCAAGTACAATCGGAGCCCCATATAATTACCCCTTTAGCACTACATAGTTCCCCTGAGTATCAATTCTGGTATCCAAAGCTGCAAACAGGAACACAGCCGAGAGCCATATCACAGCACCCCGAGTAGGAGGTATGATACAATTGCCCTCTTCGTTTTTTTACATATTTCCTGATCCTCTAGTACAGTAAGATGGGTCTCCTGTAATAAGGGAATATGTGTGTGGCGCCTCTGCTATTGGCTAGTATCTTATGCCGTTTATGCACAGAGCCCATACCCTGTACATTCCCCCCAACAGAAATAACAGTTATCACAATAGACCCCACATTACTTCCATTGGATGCGATAGAAGACTGAGTCCAACACTGAAATACATTACCCAATACTCAGACTAGCAATATCATGTTGTTCAACCATACAATTGAACAAACAATAACATATTAAAAAATGTTGTGCAATTGCCCTAGGGGTCCATGGCCCACCGCCTATGGGGAGCTTTCAGTTAATATAGGCGGTCCAATTGGAGAATGCCAGCATCCCAGGCCTGGAACCTGGCAAAAGTTGAAATCAATTAGAATTAGTTGAGGGTGTGCGGCACACCGTTTGTTTATTCAATTATTTAGATAGGTATACTTCAAATGGCTTCGTTTGGGTGCCTCCGGGTATGGTCCCCTCTGACCCTGGGGGGATAGAAAATTGTGAAATCACTGGATGCAGTATCAATCAAATGGCACTGTGCCCTATAGGCACTCCTTTCGAGACGCAGTCTGTCTTAGTAGTAACGGTGTAATATGTCCGTTCAAATAATCAACAAAAGTTCATGATGACTCCAAAAGGACTTGTTTTTATTCGTAATGAAGTGTATTATCACTTAGTGACCTTCAGTTTTGTCACACGATTGTTCAATTTCCAACAAAAGCGTTGCTATTTCATTTGATATCATCTCAAATTGCGATATGTACTCCCCTATGCATTCCCTTCATCAGGGGTCAAATGTACAATCTGTGTAAGAAAGAGTAACCTTTCAGTTTTCTGTACAGGTGTGGTAACACGACCACTGTTAGCACTGCTATTTTAGTAAGCATGCTGTATCCGAAAAGATTAATAAAAAACAGTTCATACGACTCACTAAAGAAAAAACTGTGAAATGAACCTCTAGGGACTCATGCACTCAAGACTGTTAATAAACTTGTGTTCAATGTGAAGCCGAGACACACCACACCATAGGAAACTGCCATTAAAAAGGTAAATCATGCAGGCAGTTCAGCAGGAGGTTGTACATGGCAGTAAACACATTACAACAACAGTTCCCAAATTTTTGACTCCTGAGGAGCCCCATTGAGTCACCACTGGAAACCGGGGACCCCCAAGCAATTTGGAGGATTTAAATTTCAAATATTGAAACAGTAATTCGAAAAAAACACACGTGTGCACATAAAGCAAAAACTCAAATTACTAAGGATTTTGGGGCCAGATGCATGACCATTTCATTTAGCGCCTCGCAATTGGCGACACATTGCGAGTGGCAAATTGTGAGTCATTAAATGAAATGTACAACAGTGTGTTTAACACTGTTTGGTATTCCCAATGGGGTCGCAAATTGCGAAGCTCATTAATATTAAAGAGCCTCTTGCAAATTGCGTGCCCATTGGGAATGCCAGCCCTCCCAGGGATGGTGGCCTGCTGGGCTCAGCAGACCAACATGTCTGGGACTGCTTTTAAATTAAGCAGTTTAAAAAAAAAATGCAGCCCATTTTCCATGCATTTATAAAAAATAAAAAAAATGAAACTTTCGTTTAATTTTTTAAGGGCAGGCAGTGTTCCCTGGTATTACTGCCTGCCCTTAAAAATTATTTTGCATGCATTTGCAAAGGGGAAGGGGTCAGACTACTTCCCTTTTGCGAATGCATTACCATCTACTTGAAGTAGGTGGTAATTGCAATTGCGGTTGCAAAACTTTGTACATGGTTTTGAGACTCGCTATTTGGAAGGGAATGTTCCTTCCAAATAGCGAGTCGCAAAAAAATTGCGATTCGTGAAATAGGCTATGTACATGGCCCAATAGGTTTTTGCATGTGAACCCGTTTGCGCATATAAAAACGAGTAGTACATCTGGCCCATAGTATTTATATTGAAGGAATTTGCAAAAAAGGAATACATTTAATGGGAAGGTTGATGCTGCATCTCCGTGACTAACTTTTAAATTGTTGGTTTTATTTCGCAGTAGGAGGCTCCTGCCAGGGCCAGACTGGAAACCCAAAAAAGCCCTGGCAAATGTTTTCAGACCAGTCCCCACACAGTGCACCCAAGTACGGGGAGTGAGCCTGCCCACTACAAAGGGGGCTTTGGGAGGCTCTCCCCCTCAAAATATTTAGGAAACAATGGTGCATTCGACAACACATTTTTCATTATATATTGAAATGTATTAACTTTTAAAGAATAGTAAATGAAGGCCTTACTATGCACCAGGATGCGACAATCTTTGTTGGGGTTCTTCAATGATTCCCTTATTATCACCCTCCAACAGTGCCTCTCATCTCTCCTTAGCCCCTCTGTAACATGCATTTCATTTGTTTTATAGCATCTCTCATACCATTGTAGGATGCCGGAGCACTTTACATCACACACATATAGAGACAATGAATCATACATGTAAATCAGTGTATAGAAAATGTTACCTAAGTTAAAGGGGACGACAAGGTGTAGTTTTCACATGTCATTCATACTGGTACGCATTTTTAAAGAGTGCTTGGTCTGGAAAAGCACAAACTCCGGATTCAGAACATAACACAGTGGCTAGCACTGACTTTATCATTAAAAATGTATTTCCACACAAATAAACCTTTTTAGCAGCATCAGGATAATGAATGTCTGGGAAAAAACATAAGTTACTAACTGATACCATGCAGTTTACAAACAGCTCATTGATGACAGTTTATAGGTTCCTCTGCTAGATTACGATTGTTTTTTAAGAGCACTTTACAAAGGAAGGAAGGACATCCATTTTTAGATTCCAGTTCAATATTGATGAGTCTAGATTTCTCAGAGAAAAACGTAGCCAAAGCGTCACAAGAGGGTGGGCTGGGACCTGGGTCAGACCGAGTGGGTGGGTCACACGATTGTTGTTTAACATTTTCAAAAAGTTTCTTGGGACGATTAGAGGCTTGGTTAAGTTGAGATATGAGGTAGTTGCCCTTGGCGCTCTTGATTTGTTTGTTATAGGAGCTCCTTACTGTTCTGGGACTTTTAGCAGTTCCAAGGAAGGGTTGGATTTTCAGGATCGTTCAGTTGCCCTTAGGTTACGTCGTTCGGAGTTTAGGTTGTCGTTAAACCATGGTTTCGAGATTTTTGTTGATACATTTTTTTTTTGGATCGGTGCAATGGATCCATGGTACTTGAAATAGTAGAGTTGTAAAAGTCAGTGAGTAAGTGAACCTCAGGCTTGACAACTTGGGCAGATAGGGCAAGTTTACATTGGGTTGCTAGCTCAGCTGTATTGATATGTCTAGGGTCCCTTTTCCATACCTTTAGCTTCTTCGGTTGAGGCTTCCTGTTGGACACCTCCTGGTTAATGTAAAAGAGGATGATGTGATGGGCAGACCAGTCGCAAGGGAAGATGTTATCCTGAGATATGGTGTTTCCTTTGGAGGGCCAACTCATATGATTTTACTCTTTCACTCAATTTTTATGTGGTCGTCTTTGAAAAGACTGATATCTGTGGTAAGGGCGGCCAACTGTTGCTCGATAGCCGCGTACGAATATCTAATCTCTTGGAATATGACATCCAGCTTATCCATTGAAGGGCCTGGTACCGCCAGCGGAATGCAGTCCTCCGTAGTTAATATAAGGGGGTAGTCAGATACTGCGAAGTCAGTTCGGGAGTGATCCGGCGGTTTTGCCGTATTGGCTCTGGTGCGTCTTAAAGTCCCAGGGGCCAGAGTGACAGGCGCAGTGGCAATAGGGACTCACCATGGATCTCATTTGCTCAAGGTCTGGACACGCCGTGGCAAAGAGAGAAGAGTCAGTGCGTTCGAGAGCACCAAGAGTTGCATTTCAGGGAGGCCAGGCATGCTATCCCAAGAGGGAGGAGTCACAAGGCAGCACAGGACAGAGGACACAAAGACCTCTCAGGCACTCAATACCAGTTTGCACACCCCAGATGCACTAGGCGATGTGGTATTCAGTCCAGGAGGGTAATGCCGTGATATACTGTGCCTGGATCGCACCTATGTTGGATATCGTCTCCCAGGCGAGAGATATAGCAGGTACAACATGCTCGCAGTCGCCCACAGAGGTGGATCTCGGCAGGCAGAGGAGTTAATCAAATTAGCGTGATGTGTAAGAATAGACTCGATGGGCTCTGGTCCTCAGGCCCCAGCCTGCCAAAAGCCCTGTGTTAAAAGATCTGGATGGGCTGAATAGGGCGATAGAGTTCATCAGGAGCAGGCCGCTCCAGGTCCCACAGCGCTGCTCCGTAATGTCAGCTGCGCTCACTGCCTTCATCGGAGTACTAAAGCATTGTGTGGCGTAGGAGGGGGATAATATCCACTTTTCCTTTAACGATTAATCCAATGGGGCTGATGCAGCATGTCAGAGTGCTATAGGGAGGGTCACCGAGCCCCAGCATGAGGCAGGCCTCCAGCACCGTCAAAATGCAGCCCGTAACAGGGAGCAAGGCCATTTCAATTAGTTATGGCATTAATTAGGCCTCTGGCTGGTTCAGGGTAATGCCGCTAATGCAAGCAAGTCTGTGTGTGTGTCAGCACCACTTTGATGCCGCACTGCTCCTGCAGGCATCCAGCAGTAAGGCATGGAAGTGCAGCAATTGCAGGCCACATGAGGTAATGGGGAATCCACAAGGGTCCGGTCCCAGGCCGATCAGCAGTCTCGGAGTATGCTGGCTAATGACCCGCCTCGGGGGTCGACTCGACCCCACTGTCTCAAGATCTGTGCCCGCTGGGCGAGGCCTCCGGTCTTGGGCCCGACCCATAATCCCCGAGGCCGCACCCTCTGTTTAAATAGATCCTGGGAGCTTGGCAATCATGCTGCCGCTATCTTCGGCGGTTAGCCACACCCCACCCTAAAAAAGGTTTCATTCAGTTGAAAGGAATCAAAACCCTAATTTACATTAAGGCCCTAATTATTCTGTTCAATATTCTACTTTATCTGTCACTTGGCCACAAACTGTCAAATATTATCATGTAAAGAAAGAAAAACAGTATAATGCGGTTAAATTTGTGGATAAAAGTGCATGTTTAGGTTTAGTATTTTATCTGGTAATAACCTACAGCCTGATTTCAAAAAAGCTCTAAATACGGGCTAACTGAAGTATTTTTCCTTCTCATTGTATGTTTGCTGAGAAACTTCCTGACTTGAATATGTAGCAGGAAATTCGGAGCAGCAGGAATGTTCCAAATGTAGTCTGTAAGTGTGGCGTAACTTCTAGAAGTCACGAACACAGAAAAGAGTTGCGCTTGAAGGAAATGTATGTAATCTGGGTGGGACATAACGGAAAAGTAGGAAGCTTCTCCTATTGTTAGCATTGTATTGAAGTTATGGATGTTTGCCAAAATTAGTATTATAAGACTAGACTTACAGTGTGTGTAATTTGAGACTGACGTGTGCTTTTCTTATAGCTGTATTAGTTTGGGTATATGCAATAAACCTGTTTTAATTCTCCCTCTGTTGCAGATGTGGGGATTAAATGATTTTTACTGCTTAAAGGGTTTTTTCCAGACATCGTGGCAGAGCCAGCCAAGAGATCTCCTTCGCTCCGGCCTGCCACTGGGGAGGTTCCCCTTCGGACAACTAATTTAGTTGTGCACAATTTGAGGAGGATGACAGACGCCCATTGCGACGAAAGATCTGTTTTTTGGATGACAAGGGTATCAGTCTGGGGGACGTCTGCAGCAGCCAGATCAGGTAGGAAAGAAGGGCAATTGTTGAATCCTTGTGTAATGATCCATAACTGTTACAAACGGAGATGTGTATTTAGTTCATCCTGGCATACCTTTGTTTAGGAATCGTCAGACAGGGAAATCGTCAACGAAATAGATGTTTATTTAGTTAAACTTGGCAGGCTGTTTTTCTCTCCCTTGGGAAATTATTAGAGAAATAAGAATTATATATGAAGTTCATCCTGACAGTTTGAAATAGGAAAACGTCAGAGAAAGAGAGAAAAAGTTGAAATTTTGCATAAATATGTTATGCAAGTTGTTTTGTTTAAAAAAAAATATATATATATATATAATGTAGATTTTTGATTGTTATAACGTGTAATATATCATTAGTACTCTTGCATTAGCAGAGGTACCCACTGTTTTTGTTTAGTGTTAACTCCATTAGGACAGGAGCCTTTAAGAATAGTAAAAGTTGGGTCTACTGAGATACCAGGTAGATTTATTCAGTGTAATATAGATCCATTTGATTTGAGTGTAGGTGTGTCGTGTGAAACTCTTGTAAGTATCCCAAAACTACCTTATTTAGGGATAACTGAAGACAAGGCTAAACAAAAGGGAGTAGTCTGTGTTATAGTCCACACGGTTACCCCGTGAACAGCAATAGTAAATGTTTCTGGTAGATTAAAAGAAAAATTGTGAGTCATACTTTTCTTTAAGAAATCTTCCCCGGGAGGCAGGGAGAGAAAGGGACTCCTTTAGGCCATATGATTTCCACATTTCCAGGAGACTCCAATAGAATAAAAAGACATTGCCAGGAAAGGGCAGAAGATACAAAGACTTCCCTGGTTCCATGGCCATCAGATGGCTCTTTTGATTATACAATGATAGCCCATGTAATATCATATATCTTGGGAGCACATAAAGGAGATAAAAGAACAAAAAGATTAGCATAATTAGACATGTGGAAGATATTCAGTCAGGATTCCCATGTAGAACCCACAGCACCACCCCCAACATATTCTGAGATAATTAAAGGGCCTTTATGCCGTCAGGGTATGTATCCAGTGGAAGATAAGGAATCCACTACCTCAATAGACTCAGTGGACACTGATGTTCCAGCTTTAGTCTACAAAGATCTGACATTAATACCCCTGACCAACATAAACAAAATTACACCAAAGGTTGATGACTTATTAAAAATGAAGGAGATGGATCTTGCTTAAACAATTAATAAAGATTCTCATAAACCTGAAAAAGTATATGAGGGAACAGTGTCCCTGACGGGAGACATTTCAGTAAAATTAAAACAACACAATAATGGAAAATTGCTGGAACAAAAGTCAAAAGACAAATTAGAATGGGCTAGAAAGAGGCCTCAAAACTCAAGTGAGGGAAATAGATACTATACTAGTACCCTACAGGTGAAGTTTGACTTAGGGGCACAATCAAAAATACATCAGGAAGAGGATAAGGGTTACCATGACCTGACCATCACTGTAAAGGGAATACAGACTACAATTGAGAGATTAAGCCTTATTCGTTATGAGTGTTTAATTATATGCAAATCAATATTATTTAAACCAGATGAAAAGCCAGTTGTAAGGGATAAAGGATATGATATAGAAAACAAGAATGTGACTGGAAACAATGAGCTAGATGAGAAACAAATACATTTAGTGGGGAGTGAAATTTGAGGAGTTCTTGACTGAAAACGCAAGGAATTGTGGCAAGAGGCGGAGAACAGAAATGCTGAAATAAATAGAAGACGATTAGAGGAACAAAGTGCCTTTAGAGAACAAACAAGAGGAGAGCAGGTGTTTCTCAGTAGTATAACACGGTCTGGCTGTCCATTTCAAGCAGAGAGATAGAGTAAGGACAAAGTCCCCTCAGGCTGAAGTAAGGTCCCTTCATGTACAAAATATACAAGGAATGACAAGGTTTTTACAGAGAAAAGAAAGGAAAGGAAACAGTGACTTGACACTCAAAGAAATAGTAGCAAAGGAAGAAAACAGTTGGTATAATGTACCATTTACTAATAACCTTGCAAGGTGGACAGCAGGTATGATGCCACAGATGAAAGTGTGGCCAGGAGCAGGATTTGTTGACCCTGAATTGATACATTTGACTGATTTATGTATTTTTTAAGGTTATGGGGACCCAGAGTGGGATTATGATTGCAAGCAACAAAGTCTGTGTGTGAGGAAGAAATATTCTTTAAGGTCTGAGACACCTTATGAGGGACATGGTGGCAGGAATACCGCTGTAATGCAAATGCCTCTGGTGAATAAGGCACAGAAAGCACAGCCTGTCTATGTTACATGATAACAAATGGATAAAGAAAATCTAAAAAAAAGGTCTGCCATCATTACACGAAGGCACAGGGAAATGGATAAAAGCATTTGAAAATGCAACAGCTGGGATACCTTTAGCTCTTGGGGATGTAAAGAGCCTGTTGTGCTCCATATAAGGGGATTAGGTCGACATTATAATGAGAAGTGCAGGGATACAAGGAGCAACTATTACTAAAGGAAACTATGATGGGTCTGCTTTTCGAGTAGTGCCCTCTAGGGTGTGGACTGAATTAAGGAATAGGTACCCAGACCGACCAGATATTGGGTCATTGATGGCACAAACTATGTCTTTAGGACAGTCCTGTGAAGATTACATAACAATGATGATGAAAAGGTGAGAAGCAGATGTAGGACCTGTAGACGTCGGAGGTAGTTGTAGATTATTCTACAATTTTTTAACAACAGGGGCTACCAGAAGTCATGCAAGACCATTAAGATCAGGTTTTGGCTTTAGATGTAAAACCCTGGGCAGAAATACAAGCACATACTATACATTTTTGTAGATAAAAGGGAGGAGAGGAGAAATAAAGACCAAAGTGACAGAGCCCAAGCCAAACTGGTAACACATAAAATACTGAAACATGAGAAGGAAAAGACAGGAAAAGAAATGATTATGCAGGTTCCTGTTGCAATTCAGGAAGGGGTTAAAGAGAGGGGAGATAGATGCAAACAAGAAGACATTTTAAATGCTTTTAGATTTGGGGGTCTCTAGTTGGCATAGGTAGCTACCTGTGACAAATAGGGACCCTTGCGTCTAGTCAGGGTAAGGGGCTATACAACTAAAATAAGCCCTGCTCATCCCCATGGTAGCTTGGCACGAGCAGGCAGGCTTATCTCAGAGGCAGTGTGTAATGTATTTGTGAACACATACAGTAATACAGTGACAACACTACAAATGGACACCACACAGGTTGTATTATAAAAATATGTTTTTTATATAGACTTAAAACAAGACCAAACAACAAAAATCCACAATACTGTACTCAAAAATAGACTTTAAATGTTGTAAAATAGCTCAGTTCTCTCAATTTGTAAAAGCAACACTTTACTCTCAATGTACCTTAAATGTGTAACGCAAGGAAAACAAAAGTGCTGCATGGAAGTTGATGCATCGGTTCCTAACACGCAGGGGAGTGGATGTGTCTGTTTCTTACTGCTGCGCAGGGCAGTTGATGCTTGTTTCCTTACTGTGTGGGGAGTTGATGCGTCAGTTTCTTACTGCTCTCCGGTATGATGGGACAAGATGGCACCTCGATGCATTTCTCTTCTCCGGTGCGATGCGTCAAAATGGTGTCTCGGTTGCGATGCAACAACGTTGGTGTGATGCGTGCACGCCCAACGGCCGTGTGGCGACTCGATGATCTTTGGAGCCGCGACCAGCCCTGCGACAATGTCCTCTGTGGCAGGGTCCCGCTTCTCCAGAGATGCGATGCGATGATGACAGCGGCAGCGGAGGCTCTCTTCCTCGGCGATGCGATGACAGTGGCTGCAGCGGTGACACGCTTCTCGTTGTTGTGTCGCGCTTCCAGCTCCCAGCCACACAAAATCTCTCAGAAGGCCGAGCACAACAGCAGGCACTTCAATTACCAGCAAGGGAATTCAGGGGGGAGCTGGTTGGTGAAGTCTTGTATCCCTGAGACTTCAGACAAGAGGAAAGCTCCCCTTCAAGCCCTTGGAGATTCTTCTTCAAGTTGATAGAAAGCACACTCAGTCCTTTTCTCCTCTCTTTGGTAATGAAGCACCCACTGCAGGCCAACCCCTAAATACACAGCAGAGGGGTAGTCTCCTCCTCCAGATTCCTGGTTCTTCTCCTCAGCAAAGGTTTGTCTTGATTCCCAGAAGTGATCTAAAGTTCTTGGGTCTGGGCCCCAATATTTATACACCAAAATCCTTTGTCTCTGAAGGCAGAGTGTCTGTACCTCACCCAAACCAGTTCTGGTCAGTCCTGTAGCAGTTTGTTTACAGGACTCCTTCTTTTCCTTTGACAGTGCAGGCCAGGGACATCAGATGCACCACAGGAGGGGGAGCCAGCATTGTGGAGGGAAGGCCCAGCCCTATTCAGGTCCCAGGTGCAACTCCTCCCTCCCATCTGAATGCAGATCTCTCTATTCAGCACTGTGCTGACTCACCCCGTCTCCTGGAATCACCCAGCCCCTGTCACTCAAACTCCAGACAAGGAATACACAACCTAGCAGAGGCAGGCTTGGATAGTTAGGTAAGAAAATACATACTTCCTAAAAGTGGTATTTTCAAACACAGAATGTTAAAACTAACTTCACTAAAAGATGTATTTTATCATTCTGAGTTCAGGCATACTAAACTCGAATTTCTCCTAGTTCCCTGAGTGTGTTAGGATTATAAAATGTTATAATCTAACTGCCCATTCTGGCCTATGGGGAACAGGTAGCCTTGCAATAGTGAAAACCGAAAATGGCTGTAATTCACTATTAGGACATGCCACACACATCAGGGCATGTCCTACATTTTACCTACAATGCACCCTGCCCAGGGGCCTACCAGAGGGGTGACTAATATGTATAAAAGGGAAGGTTCAGGGACTGGCAAGTGGCTGCAGTTGCCCAGTCAACATGGCAGTACCAGACTGCACACAGGCACAGCAATTGCAGGCCTGAGACACACTTTACAAGCTGCTCCAGTGGGTGGCACAATCAGTTCTGCAAGCCCACCAGCAGCACTGGATTTACAAGCCCTGTGCACACGCAGTGCAGTGTACTAGGGTCTGACAAGTAAACCAATCAAGCCAACCATGGAGTCACTAATCCATACATCAATTTATCATAGGGAGCACTTGCACAGTGCCCAAAAGCATCTATAACCAGCAAAAACATAAGAGGCAATAGCAAAAAAAGGAAGGAGACTCACGCCAAGGGTGCCAAAGGTCTAACAAATGCCAATACTGCGGTAACATTGGACATTTTATGCTGAATGCCGCTTTAAGAAGAGTGATGAAGGGGGGCGCTAGAGAGCGCACAGCAGGGTGGCTGCCTGAAGTGACAGCTCCGCCGGACAGACCTCAGCCTGGCGTATTTTTATCGTATAGCAGACAGCAGGATGCTGAAGGAAGACCGAAATGCACGTCCGAATGTTGCGGGCAGCTAAGGAGTGAAGCACGAAAGCTGGGATGGCCGGAATGAAGATAAAATAGCGAGCGACCTTTCAGGGACGAAGTGACTGGCGATTCCCAGAATGGCACCCGAGAGGAAACTGCGTGACGAATCGGTGACCCAGGTACAGCGGCGCTGATGAGTGGTGCGCAAAGTTCCCCGACCTCGGAAAAACAGCGGCCCGAGATTGTGCTCTGAGGCAGTGAACTACGATGCTTTAACTGTGTGGTGCGATATTCTGCGCGCTTTTAGGCACAGCGATGTGGCAGAATCAAAATGACGGCCCCCATGAAAAGCTGCGGGGGAAGAGCGCGGTAGCAGGTATGAGAGCTTCTCTGCTATCGGGGATGTTGCCGTCACCTCTTAAAATGGGGCACCTTGCAGCGCTTGATTGGTACGACAGCTGACAAACAGAGATAGTGGAACTACATTGCGGGAGAAGCGCCAGTGGGAGCTGTGAAAGAAGCACCAGCACACGTGGGATGGTAGGACCTGTGTACTCTACTGGCGCAGTAACATATGTGTGGAGAGAGCCGGTAATGGTTTTGGCGGTCACTGGGGTCATGCTGGATGGCGCGAAATAACAATAATGAACAAGGGCGCCTGAGCAGAGCTGAAACAACAACGTTTGTGGGGGCATGTGCGTTAGGTGTCTAATAGGCTTGCTGGACAGACGGTGAAAAGCAAACACGGACAGTGTGCTGGGACAAGAAGAGGGAAACAGAAAAAAACAAACCTCGAGAAGCCAACATCTGGTTGAGAAAGGCTAAAGTGCACTCGTATGTGTATAGTGGAACGATTACACCAGCAACTGATGCCCGTGCTGATAGCAGCGTCATGGTGGATTCCCCGACACCACATTTCTGGAAGGTACAAGCTTAGTGGATAATGATACGCGCACATACTACAAGCACACCACAGTTCAACTGCCCTGAAGTCGTCTCTTGAAACAGATGTTGGTGCGCTGCCTGAGCAGACATGTTCACATAATCTTCGCCTGCGTCCCAAGTAAGGTTCCTCACCACCAATTTGCACGACAGCCTGCTTGTAGCAAGTAGCGGCGAGACGGGTGAACACTGGGGGCGGGCCACGAGCGGCTGATTGGGCAAGTAGTGCTTCACTTCGAAGGGCGAGCTCCACCACAGAGTGCGGTGCACAGAACTAAGTCGTGAAGCGCCAAATCACTCACCCAAGATGAGGAAGCCAGACAAACAACAGCCAAAACTGACCTTTGAATCGCGCAGAACGATCCGTGGAAATACAGCGCACTCAGATACGGAAACAGAGGGGGACACAGTCACGGAAAGCAGCATGGAAGCTATTCTGAAGGCAATACAGTCCAACCTGCAGGATATAAATGGCAAGCCTGATCATCTTACGTGTAGAGTGGACAGTATGGCGGCAAAATTAGATAAACAAGGGGAGCGACTAGATGCTGCTGAAACCTGTATATCGGCGATCGAAGATAAGGCGCACCCCACTACCGGCAAATGTGAAGGTATGGAAAAAGTACTAGAGGTGCTCAAGGCTAAGGCGGAGGAGTTGGAGGCCAGATCGCATCGTAATAATGTAAGAATAGCGGGTGTGTTTTAGAAAAAATTGGGGGGCCCTGCCTAAAAGGATAAACCCTGGCAAGGAAGAAACCGTTTTTTGAAAAAAAAGGAAGATTAGCACCGGGTTTTGTGCATACTTTTACACATCCTATAGATGCCTATTTATGTTTAATGCAATTCAACTGACACTTTTGCTTCTGATTAAATTTTATTTTATTAAATACTTTTTTTCTTTTTTCTTATATCTTATATATTATTTTTTCTGTGCAAAATATCAAATCTTAGTTACATTTACAAAATCCAAAATTCATTAGATTCACCTACCACAGGCTACAAGGGGCAATAAAGAAAGTCTACCCCAGTTTCCCCGCTGGACCACCTCAACTAGATGCTTTACAAATCATTGTGTCATCACCAAACACTAAACATTTAGTTTTACGACTATATGCTGCAGCGCAGAACGAGATGAGGAACACGACTGACAGGGCGCGTGAGAGATGGGATAAAGTACTTGATGACCCACTCACAGAGAAGGAATGGCAAACTACCTGTACTCTGACTCCAATGTTAACCCCCAACGGCAATTTAAGAATTCTACATTTTAAGTATTTACAACAAACATATTACACACCTGTGAAACTGTATAAATATGGCCTTCGATCCGAAGCAAGTTGTAAACGCTGTGGTAAGGATATGGCAGACTTCATGCACCTGGCATGGAACTGTTTGAAGATACAGGATTATTGGGCAGGGGTCACCTCTTTGTTGACAGAAATGGTGGGGAGTGACATTCTATGTGATATTCAAACCTGTCTACTGGGTATAATAGGGAATGTACAGGCTACGAAGCGAAAACTCTGTATGATTGCACTTCTGCTTGCTAAACGGAGGGTTTCCTTATGTTGGGAGAGCAAAATGGCGCCAACCCGCAAGCACTGGATTTGTGACATGGCTTACTGTTGTGAAACATTACACACGTATGAAGAAGAGTTACCGGCTCGATCCCGTCCTAAAGATTATTAGCACTATCTCACGACTCATTTGAATGAACACCCATCTGACTAATGACAGTATAAATGATTGTTGTACTTTCTCCATAGTCGCTAGATGTACAGTGTACGAGTTTCTATTGTACTATGTTTCATATAATTGGATGACGAATGCAGTAGTGTAAAGGTCCGAAATGTTACCTGTGTTTACCTGTCTGAAAATTCAATAAAAAGAATAAAAAATAAAAATAAAGAAGAGTGATGAAGTGCAGGGAGTTATAGGAAAAGGGAGAGGAAGGGGAAGACAAAATGTGAACACGTCAGGGCCAGCGCCTCATTATGGTCCTTATCAGTATGTCCCCTATCCTCTCCAACAAATAACCCCACTACCACAGGTTAATATGCCACAACAGCAATTTGCTAATGTACCTGTTCAAGGGGTACTACACCTGTTGTACATACAGGAGACCAGCATCAGGTGCAGACTACTGAAGTAGTGAGCACAGGGAGTCAAGGACAAGGGGGAGTGATTGTTCAAGATGGAAACCCCTTTTAACATACAGCCTAATGGGATGCATTCATCCTCCATTCCAAGACCAATAGGTTCTTTCATAGAATTACGCATAGACTTTGTAGATATGATACAAAAATGTAACGGATATAGGTACTTGTTAGTAGTGGTGAGTCCATTGTCACGATGGATTGAAGCGTGACCCTGCTCAAAGTGTGATGTTGACTAGGCAGACAATGTTCCGGTGAGAGGTCATACCGAAGTGGGGGGTTCCGGCGGCAATATGCAGCGATAATGGCACCAGTATTTCAGCAAATTACTAAACTATTAGAAGTGGACCACCAGTTTACCACCCAGAAAGTAATTGAATTGTTGAGAGGATTAATAGCTTATTGAAAAGTAATGTGTCAAAAATTTGTGAGACACTGAAAAAGAATTGGCTTTACTGCCTTACCCTTGTTCTGTATGCATTGAGAAATGCCCCTTCAAAGGATCATCATTTGACCCGTAACCAAGTCGTAACAGGTAGGCATTCTAATTTTTCCTTTAAAGAATATCAAATGATTCATTCTGATACTAAGTCTGCATCAGAAAGTGTTTGACAAGAAAAGAATGCCTCAACAAAATCTGTACAGGTTCATTCTAAACAGCTTCAGCTGAAACAGGCCAACAGTACTCCACCACCCCTGCCCTGGTCTACAGCCATTAGCATTGGTTCCTGGGTCTTTGTGCGCAACTTCGTGAGAACATGGAAAGATCCCAAGTTTCTAGGCCCCTACTAAGTAACACAGAGCACACCAACAGCAGTAAAAGTGGAGGGGGTGCAAAACTGGGTGCATGTAACAGACCTTATTCTTTTTTTGGCCTTACTCCTGCAGAGAGGGGAGGAGGCAATGGTCGAGGAATAAATGACACAATGAAGTGACAGTTAAATTATATTTTTCATAGTATAATAATGAGTGAAGTGGTTATGATTATTACTCTGATAATTTGTTATCGTATTATTTGTTACGTAGATGCAAATAGAACTATTTTCAATGAAACAGATACACATCCTTTGCATGATTTTTTACTTGATAATTTGTAGTACAAATGCATGCATGATATATGTACCAATACACAAAATGATAGTTGTTATGTTTGTTCTCTTATTCCCCATGCCATGGAAACGCCACCTTTAGTGTATCCTAAAGAAGTGCCTGTTAATATAACAATGTGTTTATTTCGCTTTTTCTTGTGTAGGATAAAAGCACAGTTACAGCCAACTCATGTTAGTCCAATGACTGCCGAGTTATTACAACTAGATTTGATACAACACCTGAAATTCTGACATAAAACAGAGATAATGAAAGAGATATCCTGAATGAAGGGGGCAGGGCAGAAATATAGTTATTATTAATAAATTTCTTTATTCGGTATTTCAAAAATAGAAATCCATAAAAGCAACATTATCCACATCAATACAAAATAGTTAGTCGTTTACACAGTAAGAATTATGTTCCCATAAAAAACTTTAAAAAAGGAGCTCTACACCTAAAAAAAACATCATTCTAGAATTTCAACATTCTCCTTCAGAGGTTTTTCCTGTGCCTAAAAATACATTTCAGGAAGTTAACCACATTATAGCAAGTACATTCAGACTCTAAAAATTGGAGACGCAGCATAGCAGGACGGCACTGTCTGAGACCCCATCGCTTTAGCAGTGTTAGCAGCCAAATTTTGCGGTGAACCTGGTAAAATTTGCAAAACAGCACAGTATGTATGGTAGTCTGTGGTGATGTATCATTACAAGGGCAGAGTCCAAGGGTAGGCTCCCAGGTGTTCCTCGTTCGAAAGGCTACTAAGCGATGAAAGAGATTTAGTCTAAACCTGGTTAACAGGAAGCGGTCAAAGATACTAATATCAAGCGTTAAGTAAGGCTGAATCGCAACAGTGGTCTGAACCATGATTGAATGGAGGACGGAGGCTTTACCTGACTCGTTTGCGAGCCTTAGTCCTTCTAGATGGCTCAGGGCCGTTAGTTTCAGATCCTTCTTGGATAGCTCTTTGATCTTTTCAGGTGTATTATAGAAAGTCTCTAAGCCTATATCAATGAGGAAATTTCTAATATAGCGGAGCCACTTAATGTTCGCCGAATAGTCTAGGGCCATTGTGTCTGCCACAAAAGCCTTTGTTAGCATGTTTTTTTCAGAGGTCCATATATGTCGCCAAAGAAGCAAAGGTTGGATTTTTGCCAAATCCTCTATGTGTGGTATCCCTAGTTCCATATGGCATGCATATGTGGAGACTCCTCTGGGTGCTGCAAGGAGAAATCTTAGGAATGTGTTTTCTGCCACCTGTAGGGCACTAGCATCTGCGTGTCCCCAAACGCCGGCTCCATATAATGCTATTGCTTGGCATTTGGCTTGATATATTTTTATTAATTCCACAGGGGACCTTTTGCCTAATTTTTGTGAGAAACTTATCAGGGCGGCTATGGCTCTCTTGAGAAGATGTTTTCTAGTCTCAACCGCTGATTTCCAGTTCAGATTTGTATCTATTGTGATGCCTAGATAGGGATAATTGTCCTTCACTTCCAGTTTCTGCTTGTTAAGAAAAATATCTTTAGTTGGTTTTCTTCCTGTGCCTGCTACCATTACAAAGGTCTTCTTGATGTTTATGTGTAAGTCAAGACTGCCCATGTAGTCTGCATACCTTGACAAGGCCTTCTGTAATTCACGCGGGGTACGCGCCAGTATGACGGCGTTGTCTGCATAGTGCAGAGCAGGAATAAGGCGTTGTTTTACTTGCGGAAGATCCTGACCCCCCTCAGCAGCTCCGTTTCCAAGCTGTTTGTATACAAGGAAAAAAGAAAGGGGGCCAGAACACATCCTTGCCTTACTCCACGCTCCACGCCAAAAGATTTAGACAGCTCACCCTTCACACCAAAGCGGACTCTCGCGGAGGCTTTAGAATATAGTTCCCTCAAGAAATCTAGAAGGGGGGGATCCATTCCCATTTGTCTTAGAACCGACCAGAGCTTTGAATGGGAAACCCAATCAAAATGTGCGGACAAGTCCACATAGACCATGTAGAGCTTGTCTGTTTTGCGTGTGTATATTTACCTAGGATCATGGATAAGTTTAAAGCCTGTTCGATCGTGCCAAAGCCTTCCCTGAAGCCAAATTGTAATTCCGACAAAATACCCCCTTCTTCAGCCCACTGCTGGAGTCGCTCAAGGACGACCCTGCCAGCTACTTTGCCCAGCGAGTCCAGCAGTGAGATGGGACGGTAGCATAAGACCTCCTGGCGGTCTCCCTTCTTGAATATTGGGACCATGATGGACTTGGTCCAATAATCCAACAACCCCCTCTTTGTGGCTGCCATGCAAACCCTAGTGAGTATAGGAGCCCAGAGATCATGATTGTATTTAAAAATATCCACTGGGACCCCATCAGGACCTGGTGCTTTACCGTTTTTGCTTAGTTTTAGGGCCAGGAGGACCTCGGAAATGTCGAATTCTAAGGGAATTGGGTAGACAACCGCTGGGTGGACTATCTCTCCCCCTGCTGGAAATTCAGATTTCTAAAATATTTTTGAGAAATGGGACACCCAGACTTCTTCTTCGATGGCCACTTCGATCTTTGGAAGATCGTCGTCAGCCAGAAATAGAGATTTGACTACTCTCCAGAAGGCCTCGCTATTTTTTTCTAGGGCACTTTTATGAAGTTCGTCCCAGAGGGCCTGTTTTAGCTCGGCCTTTTTTTGCTTACGTGCAGAAGTGTACTCTTTTCTGAATTTTGCGATTAACTGGGGATCTCTGATATCATTATTCAGTGCTACTTTTAATTTGGTATGTGTCGCTGTACAGCTGTGATTAAACCAACCTTTCTTGGTTGTTTTTTCCAATTTCGGCTTTGCTGTCATGAGCCCCTTTATAATGCCTAATATTAAGGAGAAATTGCTTAACACTTCCTCCTCTGTTGTGGTTAGGTCTAGACATTTTATTATATGGAGGTAGGCTGCTTTTATAAGATCTTCTGTGATTTGTCCAGGGTTTATCTTCCCCCATTGTATGGTATACCCATTTGTCTGTGCTATATGTAATCTTTTCTGGTGCAGTTCTTTTGCTATGGTTAGGGTAAGGGATTGTCTCTGAGTTAGAGAAAGTTCTATCCTAAGAGCTGAATGGTCACTTATTGTATTTAGTAAGACCTCAAAATGCTTTGCTCTGTTTAATAGGCCTTCTGATAAAAGAATGTAATCAACTGTTGATTGGTGACCCCTCCCCAGGTATGTTGGTTGTAGCTGGTTAGTGTCAGGGATTGAATTATTTCTTATTTGAAGGTCTAGATCTAATAAAACCTCATTCATGGCTGTGCCTGACTTATTACTATGGGTAAAGTGGGTAAGGGGGATATCATGTTCATTTACTATCCCGTCACAGTTGAGTCCATCATGTGGACAGGGATGTAGATTGAACCCCCCCCCCCCCCCATAGGAAGTACACAGTACCTTTTCCTCCGTTAGACTGTCTAAGGTGGGAAAGTTTGTCATAGAGGTTCGATACCACCCTCAGGAATTGCCCTTCCTCTAAGTTGTTATAGAAGTTAACAAGTATAACAGTCTCATTGCTGGGAAGGGAAAGAAAGAGAAAGCTGGGAGTTTGTGTCAAGTTCTACCTTAGTTACTTTTACATTCTGGATCGTATTTGCTATATAGATGGTTAGTCCTCCCTTAGGCCGGCCCATTGTTCCTGCCAAGGCTGGAGAAAAGTACGTCCTGAAACCCAAGAGATCAAGTTCCGACACAGCCCATGTCTCCTGAAGGCAGATAATTGTTTCCCTCCCCAGGAAGTTCAGGATACTCCCATCATCAATCTTGCTGCAAAGGCCAGCAATGTTCCAAAAAACAACACTTAGAACTTGAAGATCGTTGTTGGTCACGTCAACTGTATGGGGTTTTAGTTCAGACTGCACTAGCTGGGGCCTAGAGGGTTCATCGACCAGTGATGGTCAATCAACCATCTCAAGACAGCTATACCTGTTTGTTGTTGGGATGCCGCTCCAGCCCTCCCAACTCAGTGGTTCTCTCTGATGATCCCTTTGGTGGTGTCCTCCCCACTCCTCCCAGTCTCCGCCCCGGTGCCGGGGGCCTACTGTATACCAAGATCCTTCATGATAGGGACCATTATGGTATCTCGGGGGATAAAAGAAGGACAGGCGCTTTGTTCCTATACCGCCATTTTGGCCAGAGTGATCCCATGAACAAATATAGTCAACTACCCTGGGGTCTTCAAAGGTGATAAGGACACAATCTCCCTGTATCGTTTTCTTTCCGTGCCCTACCCACAGGGCCCTTCGTACCATCAGGATTTTGCTTGACCTGGTTGGTGGAAGTGGACGATTCGTGTTAAGCCAATGTTGGGCCTTATTTTTTAGAGACCAAGTAGGCTCTAAATTATGATCTGTCAGTTCCGGTACACCGGTCATTACCACTACGAAGGGACTGGCCTCAGGTGGCATATTTAAGGGGAATCTGCCATCAAACGGTCCTCTGTCCCACCCTCTATTGAAATGTGTATGTGGTGCTTTTGGGGCCGTGTTATTCTGATCTGTGATGGTATTTGAATTAATGTTTGAGGTTGTAGTTGGATTTGATGGTTTCTGTTTTGTGTTACTTTTTAGTGATGTAGATTGAATTGGTTTAGCAATGGGTCCTGGCGCTACCGGTTTTTTGATTGGTTGACCAGTTGGAATGATTGGAGTCTGTTTGTTTTCCCTGACCTTTTGTGCCCCTGAATTTGGCTTGACTTTCGCCAGAGTTGACAGATCTGACAGTTGGTTTTCTATTTGTGACAGTCTGGCTTCTATTGGTGTGAGGAATGATTTGAATAGGTCCCTGATTTTTGTTAGAAGTTGATTGTCATTATTGTCAACTAGGTCGCTAGTTTGTAATGGAGCTGTCGAGGATTCTAGGCTAGTGGGACCCTGGTTATCGTGTGATGCTTGATGCACGATTATTGTGTGACTATGCTGATTTCCTCTTATGGGGTTGGCGGATCTTTTCTCGCCTGGCTTATTACAGATATTTTTGTTTTTTTAGTTTTAGGGTTTTTTTAATCCTGGTGCTTTTTTTTTCCTTACCGCCCCCTCCCTCATCGCTCTCAACTGCCTTAAATCTTCTGGGGTGGTTTCAATCACTAGTTCTGGGGACTTTTCAAGGTTCAGACTTAGTTGTGAATTGGAGAGCTGTGAGGCCGATAGATCTACCATATTTGGTAGGCTATGTCTTTGACCTTGGGGTTCGGTCCGTTCAGTATTCCTGGGCTGTTCAGGTGATCTTACATCAGCTAGGTGACCCATAGAGGATCTCTTCGCTAAGGCTTAATCTTGGGACACTCGTGTAGGAAGGTAGATCCTGACTATGGTTGCCCCCAACTTTTTTGCCTGTGTTTTAGCTGGTTTTTGACATAGTTGGCCTGGGTCTCTGCCAATCAGGACCCCAGGCCTACTGCTCTCTCTGTAAAATGGATTCCATGTACCTTAGGTAATTATACCAATTGGTATTGGGCCACCTTATCAGACCCTGTAACTCAGGGCATAGGTGTACCCATAGCCTACCAGGGGCTGCAGCATGTATTATGCCACCCCTGGCTGGCCATCTAAATCTGGCACAACTGGCTGCACGACAGCTGGGGCAAGGTGGTGTAATCACCCCTTGCTGTAGATATAGTATACCTATATCTAACCCTAAAATGGACACATAGATTCCTATCAGTCACTCCTATGGCAGGCCTTAACAATCCTGAAGGCAGAGTGCTTGGAATCATGTGAGATGGTGCTCTGGCATGAGCTGAGCCCGTTTGCAGCTTGCGGAACCAAGTCCTAATAGCTGTTCCATGATAACGCGTACCATATACTCTTAAGTGCATTATAATCCTCGCGGTTATTTGCCAACTTCACAATTCAGCGAAGACATCGCCGACTTCATCAGCCCGCACGCCCTCTGCTCCGCTGACTACATCCTCCTAGGGGACCTCAACTTCCACCTGGAGAACAACAACAACCGCAACACCACCACCCTGCTGGTCAACCTCGCCAACCTGGGACTCAAGCAGCTGGTGACCACCCCCACCCACTACGCCGGACACACACTCGACCCCGTCTTCTCATCCAGCAAGGACATCGCCTTCAGCCACGCCACCGGACTCCACTGGACGGACCACAGCTGCGTCCACTTCAGCTTCAGAAGGACCACGATCCACCACCACCAGCAACAGGTTGCACGCAGGAGCTGGAACAAGATCACAGCCGACCAGCTCACGACCTCCCTGAACATGAACCCTCCCACCAGCACAACGAACCCTAGCCAGGCAGCCACCCACCTCACAAAGTGGATCAGCGACTGCGCAGACGAGCTCGCCCCCCTGAGTACCACGCCTAGCAGACCCGGCAGCAAGAAAGCCCCATGGTTCACCGACGAACTCAAGAGCTCCAAGAAGAACTGCCGAGCCCTCGAGAGAACCTGGCGCAGAGACCCAACACCGGACAACATGACTGCTCTCAAGCTCGCCACCCGAAAACACCACCAACTCATCCACGCCACCAAGAAAACTGCATTCAAGGAACGACTGGACAACAACGCACACAACAGCAAGGAACTCTTCAACATCGTCAAAGAGCTCTCCAACCCCAACGCCGGAAACAACGACATCACCCCTTCGCAAGACCTCTGCAACTCCCTCGCCTCCTACTTCCACAACAAGATCGCGGACATACACAACAGCTTCAGCACTCAACCGACGAACGCCACGACCAAACCACCGCCCCCCACCACCACCCTCCGCGCCTGGACTCCGATCAGCACCGAAGACACCGTCCGCACAATGAACTCCATCCACTCCGGATCTCCGACCGACCCCTGCCCTCACCACGTCTTCAACAAGGCCGACGCTGTCATCGCACCCCACCTGCGGGACATCATCAACACCTCCTTCGACACCGCCACCTTCCCGGAGAGCTGGAAGCACGCCGAACTCAGCGTCCTACTCAAGAAGCCATCGGCCGACCCGACCGACCTCAAGAACTACCGCCCCATCTCGCTGCTCCAGTTTCCTGCAAAAGTCATCGAGAAGACCGTCAACAAGCAGCTGGCCGCCTTCCTCGAGACGAACGGATCCCTCAACCCCTCGCAGTCTGGCTTCCGGGCCAACCACAGCACCGAGACCGCCCTGATCGCAGCCACCGATAACATCCGAGCGCTGCTCGACAACGTAGAAAGAGCGGCCCTCATCCTCCTCGACCTCTCCGCGGCCTTCGACACTGTCTGCCACCGTACCCTAGTACAACGCCTCAGCAACGTCGGAATCCAGGAGAAGGCACTGGAGTGGATCATCTCCTTCCTCGCCGGAAGGACACAGAGAGTCCATCTCCCTCCGTTCAGATCTGAAGCCACCGAAGTCATCTGTGGCGTCCCTCAAGGCTCCTCGCTCAGTCCAACCCTCTTCAACGTCTACATGAGCCCCCTCGCAGACATCGCACGCCAGAACAACCTCAACATCATCTCCTACGCCGACGACACCCAGCTGATCCTCTCCCTCACCAATGACCCCGCCACCGCCAGAGCCAACCTTCACGAAGGGATGAAAGAGGTAGCCGAATGGATGAAGAACAGCCGCCTGAAACTGAACTCGGACAAGGCGGAAGTCCTCATCCTGGGATCCTCACCCGCCGCTTGGGACGACTCCTGGTGGCCCCCCGCCCTAGGCAGCGCACCCAAACCAACAGACCACGCACGCAACCTGGGCTTCATCCTGGACTCCTCCCTCTCCATGACCAGACAAGTCAACGCCGTCTCCTCATCGTGCATCAACATCCTGCGCATGCTACGTAAGATCTTCCGGTGGATCCCCACCGAGACCAGGAAGACGGTCACCCAGGCCCTCGTCACCAGCCGTCTGGACTACGGCAACTCCCTCTACGCCGGAACCACCGCCAAACTCCAGAAGAGACTCCAGCGGATCCAGAACGCCTCAGCACGACTCATCCTGGACATCCCCCGTCGCAGCCACATCTCCGGACACCTGAGAGACCTGCACTGGCTCCCGGTCAACAAGAGAATCACCTTCCGTCTCCTCACCCATGCACACAAAGCCCTACACAACCAAGGCCCAGGATACCTCAACAGCCGCCTCAACTTCTACGCTCCCAAACGCCAGCTTCGATCGACCAGCCACGTCCTCGCCGCCGTCCCCCGCATCCGAAGAGCCACCACAGGGGGACGGTCCTTCTCCTACCTCGCCACCAAGACATGGAGCTCCCTCCCCACCCACCTCCGCCTGACCCAGGACCACCTCGCCTTCAGGAAGCAACTCAAGACCTGGCTGTTCGAGCAGTAGCGGACCCCCTCCCCCAGCGCCTTGAGATCCTCTGGGTAAGTAGCGCGCTATATATATATATAAATGCGATGATTGATTGATTGAACTATTGAACTTTGGTATCGCTTTATCAAAACATGTCGAGTAAGGTGTCATACGAATTGGAATACTAACCCCTCGCCAATTCTGGCGACGGGGTTAGCATTCCACCCTTCTAGAGGGACACGACATGTATGTAACTGTGAACCCCGGTTAAAGTTAACTCAAGCCTCAGCATCACAAAATGGATGCTGCCACCACAGACACAAGTCTGACCTCCTGCTGCTGGGAGTCCTTCCAGCGAGGAGAGCTTGGACAAAGGGTTTCCTGTCAGGGGCGGTGCTAGCACCATCCCAGACAGGGTTTTGTGTATCCCAGGTAGGCAGGGCTGAGAGGAAGGTGCATATGCCGGCTTGAACCAGTTCCAGGGGCACACCAGCCCCTGAGCTGGGGAAAGTCCGGACAAGGGAGAGGGGTGTAACCACCCCCTTCCTGGTCCCACCCATCGGCAGGACCTAGTCGCGTGCCAGCCCCTTTCTTTAGTATAAAGGTAGGAGCGGGCCCCCTTCCCAAATTAGATAATTCCGAATCTTGATGACTTTCCACGAAAGAACTCTTGAACCTTTCAGAAGACTCTCCCTTGTGGCTAAGGAGTAGCCACCCTGCACAGCAGGCACCACCCAAGCGCATCGCGGTTTGCTGTAAGTCTCTCCTCCGGATCAAGACTGCCCAGCTCGACGAGACCCGGCTTCCCTGGCACCTCTGACCTCTACCTGCATCATCAGCCACGCTGAGATTCGTGGGTGTGACGAGACCTCGAGGGACCGGCCATCTTCAAGACTGCACGACGCTTGCCCAGCACGACCGCCGAGGGATCCTCGAGTGAGTGCTTTGGGGTTTGAGAAGCCCCAACCCTGAGCAGCTCCAGCACCGAAGTCCGGCCCCCCAGCATCCACGAGATCTGCGTGGGGCCCTTCTGCTCTTTGCTGCTCACCGCGTTGTCCGGCTACTTGCCTGTTGGCTTGTGGCCCTCCTGACGACACACCACGACGACAACACCGCTGGTCTGGTTGCTCCAGACTGGCCCTTGCTCCCCTCCAACAGAGGAGCACCCCGGACCCTCCTGGTCCACTCCAGACGCCATTTTGAGTCCACCACGTGGGCTTGCATTTGCCAAGACTTGTTGCCCCAATCCTGGGTCCAGCGACGTGGACAGCAGATACCTTCGTGGGACAGCTCGCACCTCCATCCTGGTCGCCGACAACGCCTCCTGGTCCGAGAGACTGCAGAGCCCAGCGTCGCCCACTCACCTGGTCGAGGTAACTTCGTCCGGTGCCATCCTGGTGCCCATCTAATCACTGGCTAGTGATTCAGAACTTGGTCCCCTCTGCTTACAGGTATCCTCCATCATCGATCCAGGCTTGGAACACATCGAACTTCATCACTGGTCGCCTGCCAGCAACTTCTTCTTTCAGGCTCCATAGACTGCAACGAGGATTCACGACGTCTTTTCAGACCTATGCAGCCGCAGCCCCTGGGCTAGGTAATTTCGGTGCTCCAGCATAGCTTAACTATCCAAGGGTCCAGATCCTTTTTCGTTTCAGCTCTACCTAGTCGGATTCGTCCGATAACACTAACTTTACGAAATCTAGCATCCATAGACTTTGTCCCGCATCCCGCGTGAGAGTGCACACTCTGCACCCGATCTCCTTAGGCCTCCTGCTCGTAATCTGAAGGTTCAGTAGTCCAGTCCTAGCGATCCTAAAGCCTATTAGAGTAGTACTTACCTGCTAGTAATTTCGCATTCCACTCTTAGAGTATATGGTTTTTCGTGCCCCTCGGGCATTTGTGTAAATTGTGCGACTTTCAGTATTTTCATAAGAGCTTTGTATTGTGCTTAGCGCCCTTTCCTCATAAAGAGTCCAGGGCTGTTGTGTTCTAAATAAATATACGTTTATTTTCATAACAACTTGTGTGGTGTCCTTTCACTTGGTGTTCAAGGGGTATATGTGATGGTATAACAGCTGGCTTAACACGCCCTCTAGAGTCTAGCCTAAAGACTGCTCTTGTCCATGCTACTAGGATAGCTGGTCTACGGTTGACTTACAACCAATCATCAATAAGGGTTGTTTGGACTGATACATAGTGATCACTAGAATAGTGAGCACTGCATATCAGGCCAACTTCTCACATTCAACGTTCTATTATTGAGATGCTTTGCTCTATTAGCGAGTTGGCCCTAATTAAGAAACTATCTAGGGGGCCTATGAGTTGTCCCTCCCCAGCAGCGGTTTTGCTTCTACTTCCTCGGGTTGACATAATGAGAGGAGTTCAATTATACTAAGCAGAAAACGCTGGTAGTGTGGATTTAGAATGACAGAATGTCCAAAGACGATTAGAAAAAACAATACAGGAATATATGCAATTTAGAGGGAGGACCCTACCGTTCAGTAGTTGGAGGGGGGGCCCGGTCCGGTCTAGACCGGTCACGAACGGGTCCGGGCTTAGCCCAGAGCTTAGTCCCGCGCGTCCCGCGTGCGCGTAAGGGTTGCTCCTATTAAAGGATGAGAGACTGGAAAGGGGTGGGGCGTAGGGGCGGAGCGAGAAGAGAACCCAGGTGCGGCCGATGAGCTGGTACTTGGTCCCCTGGTCCTCGCAGTCCCGCTACACGCCCGTGCAAATATCCTCTCACCGTGGTCCCAAAGTCCGTGTGGAAAACGGCAATGTCCCCTGTCTCTCTGGCGGCAGGCAAACAGCGTCTCTAGCCTCGAGCGGCCCCCGCAGAGCGGGGGTCGCGAGGCGCTGACAAGGGCGAAGGAGGGGAGCGAGAAGAGAACCCAGGTGCGCCCGATGAGCTGGTACTTGGCCCCCTGGTCCACGCAGTCCTGCTACACGCCCGTGCAAATATCCTCTCCCCGTGGTCCCAAAGTCCGTGTGGAAAACGGCAATGTCCCCTGTCTCTCTGGTGGCAGGCAAACAGCGTCTCTAGCCTCGAGCGGCACCGGTTATGTAAATTGAAAGGCAGCAGTATTGGAACAAGGTATTCTAGGGAGATCTAATCCACCATCCACCTGTAACAATTATTCTGCCAAATCACTGCCCCCAGATAGCACAGCCATGCCAGTATTAGGTATTGAAGCATCGGTATTTGCCAATAATACATTATTTACTGGAGCTAGGTTTATCTATAGGGCCATATATTTATGGAAAGGCACAGAAACAAAAAGCCATTTGAGATTTGAGATTATAAAAGAATCATGTCAGCAAATATGGATAAAAACAAAGATCTACATGGACTGGAACTAAACATCATCCTAAGGTGGCTCTGAAACTAATTAGATTTTCTCATTGCTTTCAGGGAAATGGGATTTGTTAAAGTGGGGCGGAATCTCAATTACAGCTCAACTATTTACAATGCTGATACGCAGGGCGATACCTCGAGCCTTATGGATTTTTTCTGGCAGTGTGGAGCTTGAAAATACACTCAATTACTCCCCGACTGGAGCGGAATCTGCCCTCTGGCGACTTTGCATAGGAGGCAAGTGTGAGCCTCCTCCACTCGCATGCCAAGTATCAAAGGAACCTGTGCTGCTTTTTCAGGCCTGGACGATCAGTGTCATTAGCTTATACGCACTGAAGTGTCCCTATTGTGAGGGACAGCAGACCTATATAACTCTGGATCCTATCAGTGTATTTTGTGTGTGAAATCTGTTTACTCTGGTTCTCTGGCGGTATACATCTAAAGGATCCCATTTAGGATCCCGGTTTGCCAACCGGCTTGTTTGGCTATTTTGGCCACCTCCATAATATGCTTATTTCTGGAGATAGACCTATGGCTAGACTTTGATTCTTGCCTGCAGCAGGACCTTCTGATCTTCTATGTTTTTAGTGAGCTGAAGGAGGTGTGACCTACTAGTTAGGTCTAATACCGAAACGCGCATCAGCGCAGTTATAGAAGACCACCTGGAAATTATAAAATATATATGTACTAGCTGCCCCATGTAGCTAGGATTATTATTGCTAGACAGAACCTCATTTCTTCTTGTATTTTTCATTGTGATTTAATAATGGCATTGTCAATAATTGTTGTCTAGGGTTCAATATAAATGTAAGACTATCTCAACTGGATATATTAAAGAACCTTAGCAGTTTTTCTATGTTAGACTGAGCATGGTCTTTTTGAGTTTATTTCTTCTTGCTGTTTTTAATATGTGTTGATTGTCTGTGGTATGAATGCGGTATGCTTGACAGATCTGATGAGAGTTGATCTATGTGTTGTTTGATATCTTTGTCTTTTATTAGCTCATTTTTTGTATAGCTCTGCTAGCATCCCGAGTATATCGTTACGTGCTAAACTTGATTAATATTTTTGATAAGAACGAAAGTAATAAATAAGAAATGTAATTTTTTTCTTTGTTGCGGGATTCAATGCAAACACACAACATTGGACCTTATTATTTGTATCTTTATTTATAGCAATCCTTGCGAGCGGAATGGTGTTCAAGGCTCATGTCTGGGACTCACCTGAGCACTCCAAAATTACGAGGTTTTCCTATTATTGAAAGTATTTTTGCATCCAGGATACCCCCCTTTTTTATTGTGGATTATTCCCCTGACACCCTTCCTGCACAAACCATTTTTCCCAGGGGCCCTCTTTTTCTGACTTTGCATACCCCATCTATGGTAATACCAGCAACAGAAATAAAAGATTTGCCTTTGCATTCTATGAGTAAAGCATCAACTTTGCTGTATCATCACAGAAGAAAAATGAGGACTGAGTACTTTGGAACTTCAGTGTGGCAGGTTGTGCCCAGAGAGTATAGGTTGACAGACACAAAAGGAAATGATGTCTGGGGATAAATACACAGAAGTTATTTCAGCAACAGGAACAAGAATATTGATTCCCTGCGTGGGAGCCTAGTCCCCAATTCTAACTTGTAGACAATATACTTACTCACAAAGTCATCCTAAATTCTTTTACATATCTTTAATCTATTTTTTGACATGGATATCTACAAAACTTTTCATTTTATATAAATGCTGACACAAACATTATACATATAAAAACAAACGGTCTAACCAAGAATTCCTAAACCTTTTCGTGCCCATGCATTTGAACCTGGTTGCAATGATATACATATTTATAAGTAATCCGAGGGGAGTCATCCTTTTCATACACCACAAAAACAGAGAGAGACTCGCCCTCTATTCAGTCACTTGTATACAGTGTGTTATCAAATTCCTAAATACACATTTCAATTTAATTGACTCCTCCTCTTCTTTTGGTTGACACATTTCAGCCCACTGAGTCGGGCCTCATCAGGACAGGGGTAACACAACACAAACATAACTCACTCGCAACTGAGTTTTTTATTTGTATTTCTTTATTGTGGTTTTAAGGTACACTTCACATGTTTAAACAGTTATATCTCACAGACAACTCTGAACAACAAGCAGTACTGTCCCCGTTCAGCAGCAATGTATCCAATTTGGGTTGTCTCTTAAGTGCTTACCGAACCGACAATTAGTAGGATCATTGTCATTGGTAATCATATAACCTTAGAACTGAACACCCCCCTCCCAATCCCACCCCCCCTTACCGGGCCCACCCACCTAGCGGTCCATCTAACATCAGTTCAATCAGGGGTATCCTCTCTTCTCTCCCCTTGTCTGGGAGATTCATTTCCCACGTAACTATCACCAGTCGACACGGTCTGTGTAGAGTTGGGGGAGCTTCTCCCTCACTCCTGGACCATTAGCCCCCACGCCTGAAACACTTCCGGGAGTTCCTCCCCCAATGCCCATTCCTTCAGGTCGGCTTTCCAGTTCTCTATCAGCGGCCCATGCAGAGCCAGCCAGTTAATTGCTATTCGCCATCTAGCTGTCACAAGCCCCAATACCAGGAGCTTCCTGCTGGTTTTGCGTTTAGGGTCTCGGGGAATCAATCCAAAGAGACAAGTACGCACCTCTAAGGCAACCCTCCATCCCGTTATTCTGTGCAGATCCTCTAGGATAGCTGTCCAAAATACCTGCATAGTCGGAAATTACCAAACCATGTGTGGGAAATCTGCCGTTGCATAGTGACATCTGGGGCACCTTGGGTCTCTCGAACTATCAATAGTATGTAGGCGCTTGGGCGGGAGGTATGTCACTCGCAACAGAGTTAGTCAAAGCCTTAGGTATCTGGGTATAGACTCCTCAACTCATCTGGACCTTGAATATGTCCCCAGCTGAATAGCGACAATACACTACAACGGTGTATACACTACCAAGGATATCGAGTCGCTGACAGGCGCGAGGTTAGATTCTGCCCGCGGGAGAACAGGTGAAAATAGATGGCAGCAGGAGGCTACGTATTAAGATCAGCAAGAATGGAAATTGCTTCATTCTAAGTAAACAAAAGCTACGACTCGATATCCTAGTAGTAAAAGGGAATGAAAGGACTCAAAACCCTAATTTAGATTTAGGCCCTAATTATTCTGTTCAATAGTCTGTTTTACCTGTCACTTGCCCACAAACTATGAAATATTATCATGTACAGAAAGCAAAATAGTATAATGCCATTTAAAGGTGTTTGGTAAAAGTGCATGTGTAAGTTGCACATTTTATCTGGTAATAACCTACAGCCTGCTTTCGAAAAAAGGTCTAAATGCGGACTGACTTAAGTGAATTTCTTCTCATTGTATGTTTGCTGAGAAACTTCCTGACTTGAATATGCAACAGGAAATAAATTCAGAGCAGCAAGAATGATCCAATTGTAGTCTGTAAGTGTAGCGAGACTTCTAGAAGTCACGAACACCAGAAAAAGCTGCGCTTGAAGGAAATGTATGTAATCTGGGTGGGACATAATGAAAAAGCAGAAAGCTTTTTCTATTGTTAACATTGTATTGAAGTTATGGATGTTTGCCAAAATTAGTATTATAAGACTAGACTCACAGCGTGTCTAATTTGAGACTGACTTATAACTTCCAGCTGTATTAGTTTGGGTATATGCAATAAAACTGTTTGTATTCTCCCTCTGCTGTAGATGTGGTGATTAAATGATTTTCACTGCTTAAAGGATTTTGTCCCAACACAGTTAACACAGAATTTATGGAGAAAATAATTAAAATGACATACCTCAAGTATTATCACTGTTCCTGCTGCCATGGAGTACATGTCATACTGGGCTATCTGTTTGCTGAGAGAAGAGCTCAGGGCCCTCAGGGCATATAAATATTGCTTGAGCACTTTTTCCCCAAGATTTGAGAGAGCTTCTGAGACATTGCCCTCAAGGTACAGCTTGATCCAATTTCCATGTGATTTTTCTGCCATTTTAAATTGCTCATATCCAGAATCTTAAATTGATAAAATGCAAAAACATCAGTTAAAAATAACACTACTTTTTGAGTTGTACAAGTATACTCAAACAGAACACTTTAACCTGTGAAATCAGCATGGATATTCTGCATACGTGCTAAACTAATAATCGGATATGGTTAACCTGACTGTCCAGACTTGTCTGAAATATACTGTAGTAGCTGTGGATAACACTACTGTTTTTACATACATAAGTAAACCAAAAAAACACATTACCACAATTCATGGATACATATATACAATGCAAACACTAATTAAGAATAAAACAGTTAGCTACGCTGGAATTTTAAAGTTATTCCCCAATACAGTAGTGTTTATTGCTGCTGAGGATTTTAATTCTTGCTGGCAAACTCTATTCTTATGGCAGTTTTTTCTGGAGTACTAACAAAAAAGAGGAAAGGAGATTTTGAACCTTCCAACCTCATTAGGGTTATTATACCCTTGCTTCAACAGGGGATTCTTTAGCTATGCTGACATTCTTTTACAGCAATCAGCCCTGCCCAATAGATTATATGTTTACTAAAGTATGTTCATTTGAACTTGGGGGTAACTTTAGAATCTTAGACCAGGAAGGATGTGATCATCGACCTTTACATAGAAGAACCAGTATAAACTTTGAAGCAACAAGGCAAACTGTCCTCCGTCTGGCATAGAAAATTCACAGTACAAAACCACATTTAGATGAAATATGTTTGCACCAATAGAATTCAAGTCCTATACAAAGACGGTTTATGCATGTAATGGTAATGGATTGAGGGTATTGAAACCTAAATAAAGGAATGGTGTCTTGTATAAAGAACAGGCTGAAGAAACTAGGTGAATTACAGGAGAACCAGAAAGTAAATTATAACATTAAGAATGACTGGTTGTATAAAAATTGTTAAGATTTTCAAAGTTAAGAAAAACTTGTCTCAATTTAAAGAAATCAAACGACAGTGAGCCTCAGAAAAAATAAATTAAATGAAGAAATACTTATAGGGCACGCAATATGGAGTAAGAAATAGAAATTTTATCAGAAGTGTTGGAAACAATTTTTGTTTTCGTAACATATTTTTATTGGCATTTAAAGGTTACATTGACAGAGTACATTTGGATACAGTACATTGGATTGCCATACTCTCTATTATCATGTGGGACAGTGCTATTCATACTCTGATTAGTCCATTGCTCTGGCAACAGTGAGGCGGAAAGTCAAATGATTGCCATGAAAAACTGGGGTACGAAACTGGGGGGTGTTCATGGAATTCTGGGTACTGTTGTCAGATGGAGGATCGGGGCGTTGTATACACATTGGTCGGTACAGTTATGCACTACTAGGGAGAATGGGAAATATATAGTCAGACGCGTTCTGACATCTGGCCTTCAGGTGTGGCGTGATGTATGGCCCTATGCGCTAGTGATTCTACGTGGACGCCGCGGTAGGAGACCTGGGGTGTGTACTTGTAGGCTGCTCTGGCGGTTGTGAGCTTATAGATACGTGTGTGTCACAGTCTGGGTTATCACGGGCGGGGACTGTTTGAAATGGTGCAGTAACAGGGCCCATTCCATGGAAATGGGAAGCTTGCGTATCCCTTTCACCTCCTCTTCGCCTAATGTTTCTTCCTCTGCAGCTGCCCATTTGAGTACTGATCCCACCCACACCGTAATCGGGGGCTTGTGGGGGAATCTCCAGTGCATGGCTATGCCTCGTTTGGCCAGTAAAATGGCCAGTGAGACAAACCTAGTGGGCGCTTTGTGTTGCTTCTGTTTCTGGAAGATACCTAGTGCACAGGATTCCCAGGTGGTCAGGTGTGTGTGCCCGGTGAGCTCTCCAAGTGATTTGTGGATATTGTGCCAGTATGCATGTATAGTAGGGCAGCTCCAGAACATATGGTACGAATCTGCTTCCTGCACATGACATCTAGGGCAGAGGAATTGGGTATCAGGATAAAATCTTTGGAGGCGGGCTGGTGTCAGATATGCCCTATGAAGGATATAGAATTGTATATTTTTAAAGCTTGCGTTTCTGGATACCTTCTTGGGGGATTCAAGAGCCCTCTCCCATTCTTTCTCACGTAAGGGGTGCCCTATTTCTTCCTCCCAAGTGGTCCGTAGGGTCTCTAGGGGTCTGTTTGTAAGTTCCCGTATGGCTTTATAGAGCCATGTGGTTAGGTGTCGCCCCACCCCCATATATAAGATTGTATGGATGACCGGGTGTGTGGCTAGTACCCCCGACGATAGGTCATGGTACAGTCAGTAACTCTCGAGTAGTTGGCAATGAAGTAAAAACTGTCCAGGGGGGAGATCGTAGTTGTCTACGAGTTGTTGGAACGGTCTTAGTTGTCCGTCCTCAAATAGTGACTCTGCTGCTTCGGTGATACCGCAGGTCGTCCGTGTGTGGAGCATGTTGGATGTGTAATAGTGATCGTGTTTGTGCCAACCGACCAGCGGCAGCAGGGGTGAGTATGGGGGCTTCCCTGGTGACATACGATGTAGTCTTTGCATGCACTTGCGGACCACCACTACTTGTAAGGGCTATGTCTGTTTCGGTGTAGTTCCTTGCACTAATAGGTGGTGTAGTTCAGGGGTGGGCACCCGGCCGGTTGTAGTGTATGTCTCACCTAAGTGTCTGCCTGCCGTCCAGTAGGATAACCACTGCAGTTGCGCCCAGAGGAAGTATGATTCGAAGGACAGGGCACCTAGTCCTCCTTGCGTAGTGGGTAGTTTTAGTTTTGCCAATGCTATCCTATGTCTGCTTTTTCCCCATATTAGCGAGCGGAGGAGTGAGTCTAGGTCTCTGAAAAAGGTTCTGGGTGGGATTACTGGTAGATTCGTGAAATGGTACAGCAGTCTCGGGACTGTTATCATTTTGGCTAGAGCCACCCGGCCAATCGGGCCAATGGGAGATTCCGCCAAAATCCAACTGCCGACCTGATACTGGCCAATGCCCTACAGTGATTGCCCTCGAAAATGTCAACTGGGGAATGATAGAGACGGATCCCGAGGTATAGGGGGGCCTCTGCAGTCCAGGCCACTTTCTGGTCCCCTAGCCAAATGTTCTGGGGGGAAGGTTCGGGTGTAATTGGTATACTGTGGATTTATACCAGTTCACTCTCAGCCCTGAGGCGTCAGCAAATTCTGTGAGCGTTGCCCAAATGGGAGTGAGATCTGCAGTGATGTCTCGAACATATAGCAGGAGGTCATTGGCATACATGGATACACTGTGCAAGGTGTCCACTATTGGGATGCCCCAGTGTTGTCCCTCCTGGCGCAGCCGTATAGCCAGGGGTTCTACCGCGAGTGCAAAGAGCAGGGGTGAAAGCGGGAAGCCCTGCCTCGTGCCTCTTTGCACCGCAAATTCCGGTGAGATGTACCGCCCGATGCGAACTCGCGAGGTGAGTTTGGTGTATAAGAGCCATGTGTACGTCAGGAGGTTGGGACCCAGTCCCGCTCGTTGTAGGACAGAGAAAAGGAACTGCCATGTAAGGGTATCAAAGGCCTTTTCGAGGTATAGGATCAGGCAGGCCGCCCGTGGATACTTGTCACCGACTTGATCTTGATCATGGAATAGTCGGCGTATATTTTGGGATGTGTTCCTGCCTGGGACAAAGCTGCATTGGTCTGGGTTTTACCAGCGTCATATGATTTGCAAGTATCTGTCCGCTAATATCTTTCCTAGAATCGTACAGTCGGCGGATAGAAGCGTGATGGGACGAAAGGAGGCCATTTGCTGGGGATCGCGGTTTGGTTTCAGGAAAGTCACTATAACGGACTCCCGAAGGGATCTTGGCAATTCTCCTACCTTCAATGCAACCGAGAACATCGCCACCAATCGGGAGACCAATAAGGGGGAGAAAGTGGTATAATATTCTAGGGGGAACCCATCCAGTCCCGGAGCCTTATTACGAGCTAAGGCGTGAAGGGCTTGAGTAATGTCTGTAGATTGTATCTTCGTATCCAGTCTGACTCAGTAATTTTGGGGATCATCAGGGGGTCAAGAAATTGGTCAAGTATGCCCTGCTCGGTCGGTGCTAGGTTACAATAAACCGCGGAGTAGAATTGATGAAACGCCGAGAGGATCTCATCCTGGGACCGTACAAGATTTCCGAGGGGGTCTATTATTTCTGTTATGGGCCTCACGTCAGTGTCATGTTTAGCTAACCATGCCAACAATGTACCGGTTTTATCCAGTTCTTTGTGCATTAGGGCCGCATATTTTCTAAAATTGTATCGCCGGAGGTGGACGCAGGCAGCTTGGTATTCTGTCTTGGTGTAAGCCACTAGTGTCGCTGTTTCATCGGAAGTATTGTCTCGTTTAGTAGCGGTAGCAAGTCGTGTTTCAGCTTTGGTGAGAGCCTGTTCTAGTGTCCGTTTTACCCCAGCTCTTTGTTTAATACATTCTCCCCGGGCCACTACTTTGAACGTGTCCCACTCCACTAACTTCGAAGACGCTGTCCCTGCGTTATGGGCAAAGTAGTCCTGGATACTCTGTCCCTGTTCGTGTTTAAAGGCTTGGTCTCTTAGGAAGTCCTGTGGTAGTCACCAAGTGGGGACTGGGGGGTGTGGGGGCCTCCAATTGAGTCGCAGGATATGAGCGTCATTGTCAGAAACAATCCTGCCCAGGTAATCAGAGTGGTGGATTCTGGGGAGTAACGCCGCTGAGCATAAGAATCTATCTATACGGACCCGCAGGTTATGTGGGATGGAGTGGAACAAGTACAGTCGAGTCTGTGGGTGTTGCATTCTCCATGAATCATTAAGTGCCCATTGTGTGACCCATGCCTTAAATGGTTCAGTTTGCCGAAATGTAGAAGAATGCGTGGGTGGGGGGTATAATCGGTCCAAGATGGGGTCCAGTATACAGTTGTACCCCTCCCCCCTAGGATCCATGGTATGGAGGCGAATTGGGCAAGAACCTTTGTGAGACGGTCCCAGAATTTGTTGTGCTCGTCATTCCGGGTGTATATGCTGCCCAGTAGTAATGACTGCCCATCTAGGAGTCGGGGCGTAGTGACCAGTGACTCCCCAGTAGTCTGATGCACCTATGTGATATATAATGTTGCATATTCGTATTTTATGGGTACCCTGTTGTGTGAAGTTCCATGAGGGGGCGGGGCGTTTCTGAACAGGGGTAATAAACAGTGGGGTCGGGAAACAGTCCCAATATTGAGGACCCATCGTTGGTGACGATGCGTCCAAACCGGCTCCCTAGAAAAAAAGGTGGGGGGGGGGAGTACAACAATATGCAATGGTGTTGTGAATGTATCTAGGACCCTAATTAAATATTCCAGATGTATGCCCTTATATGGTTATAATAAATCATGTCCTTATAAAAGCATAAGAGTCATACCCATATTGGGGGGGCGTGGCCAGCAGCATGGCCGGCTAGGACGTGCCTCGCCGGAGCTCCGGCCGGGCTGCACTATAATCCGACGAAAAACGACACCCAGGAGAGCACACCCTTTCATATACGGTGTATGACTGCTGCAGGCATCTAGTGAGCACACCGAGGGAGCGACACCCAAGCGGGGCTGCCTGGAACTTGGACGACCGGCGGCTGGGCCGGGAACGATGGCGGAGATCAAAATGGCAGCAGTGGTCTAGGTGGCGGCAGAGACGGAGCGGAGCGAGCTCGTGTCCTTGACTGAACAACGAGACAAGGTCGGAGCCACAACTTCACCCGGCCCTAGCCTGAGCCTCTGTGGAACAGCGGCAGTGGTGCCCGATCCGGAACAGGAGACGCCCTTCAGAGGTTCGGCCGCCTTTACCAAGATGGCGGCCGACTGGTAACCGACCCAGTCCCCAGGGAACAGCGGAGAAGAGAGGCCGTACCCCACGCTGCACGGCGGAGGGAAGCGGCGGCAGACGAGAGCGGTTCGCTAGAGGGGCTGTCCCTGTGGAGGGGAAGAAGCGGAGGAACGCAGGAGTCGGAATCGCCGACGTGTGCCTGTGGAGGAGAGGCTGATACGGCAAAAGCGGAGGAGGTGACCCCGCGGGGACACGCACCGGCGGTGGGGGCCACCCTGGGGAGGAACCTCGTCGTGGCAGTCCAGGTTGTCCACAGCCCCCTCCCGCGCCATCCTTCGGAACCCCGCCTGCGGGCCGCATCCCCCGCCCCCCCACCCACCCCGACACGAAACGGAGCACCACACGGGTGCGAGCGAGGTGCCCTGGAACCGGCAATAGCGGGTGACGGAGGGACAGCGACTAGCGGAGTCATCACTGGGGGTGGCCCCCCCCGCTGGTCGGCCCGGAGTGACAGGGTCTGAGCGGTCTGGGGGTCCGAGGTGCAGCGGGGACCAGGCCGCCATCCACGGAACTGCGGCCGAGCAAGCTGTGCGCCCAACCACGTAGGGCACAGGATTCCGAAGACACGGTGGGGGAGACAAGGTACGGGCGTGGAGGCAGTGTCCCCTCGGCGGCTGTCGAGCCGGAGTGGACGAAGTGAAAGAGGCAGCAGTAACCGGGAGAAGGCCGGAGGGGCACTCAGCAACTGGTAGGAACCATCGAAACAGGGACACCTTCTACACCCGCCCGTACACCGGCAGCCCCCCCCGCTGGCTACGTGATAAGGACGGTGAGCCTCCGGGAGTGGGGGCGCTCCTGGACGTGGAGCGAGGGCCGGATCTTGGCACACCTGGGCGCCCGGCACTGGGTGACAAAATTAATGGTGGCGCGGGAGGAGACAGCCAGGACAGACCGCGCAGAGCCCAGATTCGGGTAAGAGCCCACAACACCGAGGAGGGGCGCCTGAGGGGACTTGGCAGTGGGGGAACCCCCCCCTCGGGGATATTCCTGGACAGGCGGCGGAAGCTGGAGTTAGAACACACTGGGAAGCTACGACCTCCGGAGTGGCATTCCCTCAAAGCTCGTGCGTTCCACACGGTGCGGACAGGCCGCATATAGCGCCAAGCCGCCTGAGACGAAGATCACCATGGGGAAGAGAGACCCGGTCCCTAAGCCAACTAAACAGGGCCCCATGGATAATTATGCAACGTCACGACCAGCCATGGAGCACCGACCGGAGTCCTCCGGCGCACAATCCGAAACGGCGATGCTGCTTGCGGCCATCCAGGCCTCTGCGAGTGACATCCAGGAATCCCGGGCGGCCCTGGAGGTGAAGATTGGAGAAGTGGGCTCCGAGATAACGTTGCTGAGACAAGACTACCGGAATCTAACGGACAGGGTGGCTGTGGCCGAAACTAGAGTCACTGATAATGAGGCATCGATCACAGCCCTGAAAAAAGACATGGCGGAGCTCCAGGCCTCCCACCGTCCCCTGCAATGGAAGGTGGACGATGCAGAAAACAGATCGAGGCGCAACAACCTCCGCTTTGTAGGCTTTAGAGAGGGAATTGAAGGGAGGGATTATGCCTCCTTCCTCCAGGCCTAGCTGAAGACCACCTTCCCGGCAGCGCAATTCTCTGCGTGCTTCGTCATTGAGAGAGCACACAGGGCGCTCCTGGCCAAGCCGCCGGAAGGCGCAAGACCAAGACCAGTCATTGCGAGATTCCTGAACTATGCAGATAGGGATCTGATCCTAAGAGAAGCCAGGAAGCTGGGAGAAATCCGTTTCGAGAATGCAATCATAATGATATTCCCGGACTATAGCCAGGAGGTGTCGAAGCGGCGCCGCTCCTTTGACTCAGTTAAGACGAAATTAAGATCCTTGAACATTGCTTACATGCTCCTTTTCCCTGCGAAACTCAAAGTGATCTATAAAGATAAATCCATTTTCTTCACATGCCCGGAGGACACCTGGCAATGGCTTGAAGAACGCCCCATCCTAAACAGTAGAGAGGCGGCCGGGCGGGAAGCCATGGACAGGTCAATGAGGGAAAGGACACACTGGGAGCTACCAAAACCGCAGCGTAGACGATCAGGCAAGACGAAGAAACGTAAGCCGGCAACGCCCTATCAGACCCGTGGTGCCAGTGAAAGAAGGGGGGGCAGATCAACGTCCCCGGGAAATGACTCAGTAGCAGGCTCCAGGTTTAGTTGCCTGCGGAATGGCATCCGTTCTGAGGGAGACGAGGAGGAAGACTCAGAGGGCCATGGCTCAGGCGGGGATGAGGAGGAAGGACTTGGAGATTCGGTCCACCCGTTAGTCAAAGAAATACAGCACTTGGAGCAGGATTCGTCGGGGCAGGAGCCCACTGCGGACACTCAGGACTCACACTCATAACTGTAGATGCTCAGGGACCAGTGAGATTGCAGCCCGGCCACCGGGAGCACGCAAGTTGACACGCCCTTCAATGTTGTTTGAGTTGCTTATACAGTTATTTGGTGTGTGATGGGAGGGATGTGTGGGAGGGCGACAGGCCTTCTCCCGTGGATAGTTTGGTCCCAGGTTGGGATGCGACTGGAAGGGGAGGGAGGTGGGGAGGGGAGTGCGGGGGGGGTTGGTTTCTACATTCCCTCAAGTTGGGGTTGAAGAGGGTTGCGGGGGGGGGGGGTCAGTTGAGAAGCAGCAGCGACACGCCAGGCCATGCCTCGAGCCACCCCTAATCCAGGGACCTACATCGGAAGGAGAGTGTGACACACAATGGCAGATACACTAGGTACTCCACACGTAGGTGACGCAGGGGTCACTGTGTTAACATGGAATGTGAATGGCCTTGGGTCAAAGATTAAGAGAAGCCTAGTTAACGCCTACCTCAAAAGACTAGCGCCTGATATCATCCTTCTCCAGGAAACACACCTTAGAGGCAATCAGTGCGCGTTTATAGCGAGAGCCCGGCATGTAGTGCTGGCGCATGCAGGATACACAACAAACTCCAGGGGAGTAGCGATTCTCATTAAAAAAAACGGCACCATTCACTATCACTCGCACCTGGCTAGACCCACAAGGGACCTACGCGGGAGTTCAGGGAGTCTGGAAGAGGCGTAGGTACACGATCCTATCAGTATATGCCCCGCCCAAGTTACAGGCATGCACACTCAAAGCAATCACTGCTATACTCATGGACACGGCCGACACAATACAAATAGTGGGGGGTGATTTTAATGATGTTATGTGCGCTTCACAGGATCGGTCGGGGACACCACATACAGTAGGGTCCACTTCGGCCCTAGCGCTGCAAATGAACATCATCGGCCTTACCGATGTCTGGAGGTGGCTTCAGCCTACGCAGGAGTCCTACTCCTTTTGGAGAAGTGTGGCTCAGGGGGGGAGAAGTGTGGCTCAGGGGTTAGAGGCGGCAGACCCGGAAGCTGAGATCGGTCCTAGACCAGGGTTCAATTCCCCGCCTCGGCAGGTCTTGGGCTAAAAATTCCACGGACTCGATAATTCTCGCTCCGGTGCCTTCTCGACTCACGGGTTCACACTCCGCGACTCTGGGCAATAGCTTGCTTAATCTCCACAATGGCTCCTCGCGGCGGGATGCCTGACTTTCACCTTGTGGATACCCGCTGGGGCTATCACACAGGGGAATATCAGGACGGGTTCCCTAAGCAAGCGCCGGGACACCCACTGCGGGTAGCTGTGCGCTATATAAGCTCAACTACATTTACATTTACATTTACTTTTACTCGGGGGCCCACAGGGTCTTTTCTAGGCTAGACTATATCTTCGTGTCCAGGCAGGATGTTTCAGCGAGAGATTTAGCAGACTACAAAGCAAGGGGAATTTCAGATCACTCCCCGCTGTATGCGCAGTTGGGGCGGGAGAGAGGAGAGAGGAAGGCAGAATGGCGACTAGCGGCCTGGGACATCCAAACACCGGAAATACTGTGGGGCATTAGAGCGGACATAAGGGTGTACATGGCCGAAAATGAGGGTACGGTTGACTCTGGGGTTACCCTTTGGGAGGCAATGAAACCGGACCTGAGGGATCGCATACAAAGTAGGCTGGGACATCTCAGGCGGAAGCAACAGGACAAGATAGCCTGTGAAGAGGTGTCTATCTTAGCCCTAGAAGCAGAATACCACCAGCGGAAGGGAGAGGCACTCCTTAGGAAACTGTTAGACACTCAGAGACACTATAGGGAAATAGTCACTGATGAGGCACATACTCAGGCGTTGGCGACACTCCACCGACTATGTGACGTGGGTGACAAGTCCGGCAAACTCTTGGCATGGTTGAGCAGGAAAGAAAGAGCGGCAAGGTGGGTGGATCAGATTACGTTAGCGGGGAACAGACGGGCGTACACGGACAAGGCCATAGCGGATGCCTTTGCGGCATATTATGAGAACTTCTATAGGGCCAGGAATTTGGGTGACAGGGAGGATGCGATACACTACATGTGCGATATGGAGGTACCGACTCTGTCCCCTGAGGCCAGCACGGCCTTGGAGGCTGAAGTGACACTGGAGGAAATATTGGAGGCCATAGCATCGCTGAAACCGGGGAAGACACCGGGGCCAAATGGCTTCCCGGCGGAATTCTTCAAGCGGACGGCTGCCCTGTTACAACGACATATAAAAGCTTTATTCGTAGAGGCATATCAGGCGGAGAGTCTACCGCCAGATCTCACCCTGGCCACTATCGTCCCGATATACAAGGAGGGAAAGCCCAGGGACGATTGTGCCTCCTACCGCCCTATTTCCCTCCTCAATATGGAGACAAAGATTCTGGCCACTGTTCTGGCTAAACGTCTACGACAGGTCATTGCAGACCTGGTGCATATGGACCAGTCCGGTTTCCTCCCGGATAGGACGACCAAATTAAACCTCCGCCAAACTCATAATTGGCTATAGGAGGTTCGAGGGAGAAGTGAACCCCAGTGGTTCCTCTCCCTGGACGCGGAGAAGGCCTTCGACGCAGTCCATTGGCTTTTCCTGATGGAGACCCTCCAGCGATTTGGGTTTGGCCCCAAGTTTTCGAAGTGGGTTCAGCTCCTATACTCAGCCCCGAGGGCACGAGTGCGGGTTAACGGGAGGCTGTCCCGCGAATTTCCAGTCGGCAGGGGAACAAGCCAGGGTTGCCCACTGTCCCCCCTTCTTTTTACCCTTACAATAGAAATATTAGCGATACGGATTAGACAGAATCAGGGGATCAGGGGCTTCACATGGGGAGACTCGGACGCCACACAGGAGAAAATATCCTTGTATGCCAATGACGTCCTGTTGTTTGTAACTGACCCAGACATGACAATCCCGGAACTGTTCAGAGAATTAGCCGGTTTCGGTGCAAGGGCAGGCCACACTATAAACTGGCACAAATCAGTCCTATACGACCCGCAAGGCATGGAACAGAGGGAGTGCCTGCCAGGGCTACTCATTCATACAAAGGAGGGCTTTCAATACCTAGGAATATATATAACTCTGGATAGGGAACTCTCCTTCGCCAACAACGTGGCCCGAGTTATGGTAGGCGCAACGGCAGAGATGGATAGGTGGAGACAGCTCCCGCTCACCTTATTGGGCAGCGCAGCACTCTATAAAATGGTCCTACTACCGAAGTTTCTCTACGCACTTCAAAACGAATACTATCCACTGCCAGCCAAGACTTTGACTAAAATTCATGCGAATTTGCGGGCATTCCTGTGGCTGGGGAAACAGCCGAGAGTAGCTCTATCCACACTACAGCGCCACCAATACAGTGGAGGGATTTCTCTTCCCAACTTGGAGGCGTACTATTGGGCGGAACACCTCGCCCGGATTAACGAGTGGTTACTTGCGGCAGCCGATCACCCTACCTACGCACTAGAACGGTCTAAGTGGTCAAACAAAAACATACGGCACTACCTCTATGGAGGGACGGTGGGAAAGCAGTTCCTACCGGCCACGAGAATTACGCTGATGGCGTGGCATAAGGCGACAAAACGAATGGGATGGGACAAGCGGCCCACCCGACAGACACCATTATGGTGCTGCACGTGGCTGGGTGAACTCAAACTGAGAGGATTCAGACAGTGGGATGATATTGGTATTTCAACAGTGGGAGACGTGATTGCGAGGGGGGAACTGAAAACCTTTCAGGCGCTTAGGGAAGAATTTGGCTTGCACAACACCCAGTACTACAAATATGCACAGCTGAGACACGCATGGAGGGCACAAAACATCACACTCACAGACATCCCAGAATACGCGCCACTGGAGGGTAGATTGCTGCAGGAACAGATACTGGGCGGGACGATATCCCTCACGTATAAAACTTTGACCAACAATATGTTAGGGGACCTACAGGACCTACGGGACAAATGGGAGGCAGATGTGGGAGGCATGGAGGATCTGGATTGGGAGATTGTTCTCATGCACCCACGCGAGGTAGCGATTAAGTCGAGGCTTAGACTCATACAATTCAAGGTGCTCCACAGATCCTATTTTGACAAGGTGTGACTTTTTAAAACGGGGAGGATAACTGACACAGCGTGCCTTAGATGTCACCAGCAGAATGGCGATTTTTTTCACACACTTTGGGGTTGCGAAGTTATTCAGGAATACTGGGAAGGTATATTCATAGAATTGGATGAGGTACTGGGTGTGAACCTACCGCGCGACCCTAGATTGGCGCTGCTGGGCATGACGACAGAAGTAGACCTGACTCGCCCTTTGATCATCTTTCTGGTACTGGCTTTAGTGGTAGCGAAAAGGGATATTGCAAGATACTGGGGGGCGTCCGAAAGGCCAGATTTAGAGGAATGGAGGAGGGGGCTGGATCTGTACATGGCGGCAGAAAGAGTGACTTACAAAGCCAGGGGCTGCCCAAAAAAGTTTCGGAGAGTGTGGGCAAAGTGGAGACAATACCATGGACTGGAATGAGGCCATGAAGACGAAGAGTAGGAGGTCGGGGGAGTCCCTGACGCGGCAGAACGTACTATAGTGACCTTTGAAGGCCATGTACATACTTGAATGCGCAGATCATGTATGTGAGATGGGTAAGGGTTCCATAGAGGGAGCGGGGTGGGTCCAGGGGGAAGGGGGAAGAGGTGGGTAGGTGGGCTGCTGTTTGGGGGATTGCTTTATTTTATTATGTTCTCTTTATGTTTTAAGTTAAAGATCTAAGTGTTCTAATGATGCTTGTGGAATCCAGAAATAAGAAAAGTTGCGCAACTAACGGACAAGGCGGAATGTTGACGCCCTGCCGTATGCTAATTCTTTCATTTGTGATACTTCTGATGCAACAATAAAAATAATTTATTAAAAGAGTCATACCCATATTTAGTCATAGCCCATGCAGCCCAAATACGGCAAGGCTACTTCCTTAGACTCCTAGAGAGCACAACGAGTTCTTTCAACATAACAAACATCCAGCAACCTGGGAATTCCCATGCCCTTGTTTTGATTTGTCATAGAACTCCTGCGAGCACTAAAAGAATGGCCCGTTCTTAGTGACATCTTTTATTGACGTCTTATGTCCAACCTTACGTCAAACACGGCACCTTCCAGGTATAAATATACCAACACTTGCCTTAAGCAACACACGGTGGTGTGGAGCAGAGCGGCTATCTACTTATCCGAAGCCCAGCTGATGCGTGAGCCGAAGGAAGCCGTCCCTCCCTTTGACACACCAGGAGAGAAGCTGCCTTTTCTCACGCCAAGAAATCTAGCTCCGGTGTTTCCAGTCACCCTTGCGGGTCACTGGGAGATTGAGTCCTCAGAAACGAGATAAAAGACCTCCTTCATTCTATAACCAAGGTACGGAGCTGATACAAACCTTAGAGAGAATTCTTGATTCAGATTCTTGGCAAAAACCCAACTTAACCTAAAACTGCAACCTACTTACTCCTTCCGACGTATTAGGCTTAGGTCAGGTACACCGGGGTAGGGGTACCTTAGAAGAACCAGTTGAGTTCGTTAGTCAATGTTTTTATGTACGTAAATATTTTAGCCGTTTTTAAGTACAATATGGCTAAGAAACCATATCGATGCTTTTACAGAATTATTTCATAATACTCCTTTTGCAGTACGCACTTTACTTCATGATAAGTATTGCAATTGTGGCAATTCATTTCTCTTGCATGAGAAAGAAGACTGCTCAATAAAATAACACCTTTTATTGAAAACGCCCGTCTCTCTATTTCTCTGCACCCTGGTGAAATTAAGCATGCAAGATCGACTGAGTGAAATAGCTGTCTATGGTTTTCACACGACTCTGGAGATCTATTCTTTATTTTGGGGGAGCAAAGTTGTCATGTTATATGGTAGTCCGAAGCTAATCCCTTCTTGTCTAAATCAGGGAAGTTAACCCCTCCCTATTCATTCGAGAAAGTTTCTAGTGAACTCTGAGCTAGCTGGCAAAACTAATTAAGACTAACATAGTCAGTAGAGACCTAGATGACCTCAGTCCTACGTCTACACTGCTGTTTATGTTATTCCAATGCGCAGAGCCTATTGGGAATATAGGAACTACACTACATGGCACCCAACGTTTTGTAAGGCGATAATCTAACGCTAGATACTATAGTAACTCAGTCGTGCTTTTTCACACAGACCCTTTTCCCCGTAAAAACTCGAATAGACGTCTGGAATGGGTAAAAGGTTAAATATCCGCCGGAACTTAGTAGGATGAGAATCCTATGTATTAGTTTACAGTATAGTCAACGTTGAAGGATACAGTGTTCCAAAATATTGTACACCTAATCTTTGTTTCCTTGAAACTGGATCTGCAACAAAAACTTTCTGTCAGAAAAAATGTCAGACGGTGAGGATGAGAGGGAGAGAGTTAGACTAGCAGCTCAACTCTTAGCGGTTGACACAGTTATCCAAAATGACGACCCGAATGCAATACTCATCCCGGTCAATATAAGAAAAACCATAACTATATAACTGATACAAAATGGGGTATCATCAAGAGGTGGTACAGTTGTATTTGTGGTAGAGGCCCATGAATATCGGCAGACAGAGGTATTTTATTCCTGGATAACTTTTCCAGCAGCACATGCTGTCACACGTGAGTTCCACTACTATAAAATAGCGGAATCTCCAGAGGAATACTCTCCTATCGAGGAAGTTGAAATTCCACTAACATATCAAGAGCACCTGCTCTTTTTTAATGGCGCCCTAAAACATCAAAATCACATTACCAGGCTCGGTCCACTAGGTAGACCAGGAGCCACATGGCCGGTTCTAGCCAGCTACACACCACATCCAGACATTGAAACAATGTCATACAGAGAACTTTTGGTTCAGCTAAAACAACTAATTAAAAATCATACACAATTGGTCGAATATGTCATGCGGACTTCAATAGTCCAACCTACAATTAAAATTCCACAAAACACCCCTCATCAGGGGAACACAAACAAAATTCCCCCACAGAATATACAATCATGTCTTGGTAAAACACCCGCAAAACGGGAACAAATTCAATTCTGGTTAGCTCAAAAAATCACTCAGATAGAGGCAGTATTTCCGGATACTACCCCTCACCAAAAATACAGAATTCTGACTATCTGTCTCCCAATGGGGATCGCACCACATGTGGAGGACTGGGACGCTTGGGGCACGGTCTTTGCTTCTATCTACACAAATACGCATTGTGTTCCGTCTATGGCGGTTATACCAGATGTACTGAGACAGATTCAAAATGAATACGGTCCAGAACCTGCTTTAACTCTGGGTATGAAATTACTAAAAGACTTTAAGCAGGTCTCGGCTATATTATTAGCCAACATAAAAGGAGAAGCAGCATGTGTGGCAATCCACCAAAAATTGAAGGAGACAGATATAACAGACCAACCGTCTGAGCTTGCTAAAATAATTGAAAAATCCTATGAAGAATTAGGAGGTGATAGTTTGGGTGGTAAACCAGTAAAACCCCAACTAATTGAAAATCCTGAGAAAAACCTTTATTAAAAACAATCTCAATTCTCAAAAAAAGATGTGGGAGGGTAATAAACAAACCACTCCCAGAGAAAAACAATTTCAGTCCAGAGGAAGGTCTCCCCAACTGAGAAATAGATCTCCAGAAGAGGGGGGCAAGTCTCCCCAAAGGGAGCCCTCTGAAAAAAGATACAACCTTAGAAATAGGGATAAATTAAGAAAACAGATATCAAGATATTAATACACGTCCCTCTCGATCTTTTCAGACTTCCTCACAGAAATCGAAAAGAAGAGGACGGTCAGAACACAAGGAAGAGCACGTCAAGTCCAAAGACAAAGAACCTGCTCATCAAAATAAAAAATCACAATTTCCCATAAAGAAGGTAGCAAGTATTAAAATTAAACATGCCGAGAATCCTGAGGACGAGGACACAACTGTAAAACGGGGAGTGGGCCCAGACAATGCTAGACAGCGCAGCAGAAGTGACCATAGCTCGCAAGATCCTGATGAATCTTCTGGAGACAGTGGACATGAATGAATACATTCAAGTGTAAACTGCAGACAAGCGAGTTAGCGTGCCCCATAAACTATATGAAATAACATTACATATAGAGGGAGATAAAACTAGGAAAATAAAAGGTCTCTTTTGGGAGAATCTTTCTAAAGGCTATGATATCCTTCTAGCAGAGAAAGACTGGCCACCAGAGTTTGTCATGGAGTGCCCACATGGCGAAGAAATGATTATGCCTGCCTTCTCAAATCATATCCCAATTCATAAAAATACACATTTGCAAGAAAATGGGCAGTGGCCCAAGCCCCTGCTTTATATAAAAATAATGTAGGATGGGATAAGGATTCTCCTCCCCACAAAATCCAGTTAAAAAATCAACCTACTGCACAAAGGCAGAACCCAGTTAAACAAGAAGCTAAAAAGCAAGTCAAGGAGATCTTAGATCAAATTGGATTTTTAAGCAAAGGTGCACCACATTTAAGAAATGTGAAAACTAAATCTCAAGTTTGTACACAAAGAATACTAAAAATCACATTCAAAACGATTTTTTATCAAAAAGGACTTTTCTTTATTTACTCCATATATCAAAGAACACAGCCGACGCGTTTCGTCCCTAAGGGGACTTCTTCAGGGCTGTACTGTAACAGAAAAGACAAAACATATAAACAAATCATTAAAATTGTAAATCATTTGTAAACTCAGCCGAGCTACAAATTATTACATGCTTAAAAACATACGAATGTCAGTGTAACTTTGTCTTAATCATATCTTCTGCAAAATGCAAGAAACACAAATGACATCAGGCCTAGGTCATCGCCAAAAACTAACACAAACCCCTAATGGAAATGTACATTAGAAATATCATAACTGTTATCATCATTTACTGCGTCACTTGAAATAGAAGGATATTTATAAGCACATTGCAAAATCATTTGCTGCTATTTATTTAGAATTATATAAGTTGGTTTAACCAACCTGTATGTGTATCTGGAGAGACAATCCTAACGTTGCAACATTGGAAAAAATGCTATATTTCTTTCTTTATAATTTGGTGTAACCGTCAAGAAAACAAAGGAAACATATATACAAAATCTGAGAAATGCCCTAAGGAAAGCAAGAGTTATGAAGAAATGTGATAGAAGTGATGTCTGATGAGCCAACGCAGAAATGCAGATAGAACATTAAAAAATGCCCAAAATCATTATTAGTAATGTATGAAGACCTACCAAAATCGGTAGTAGAGGCTCCTTGATTGAAATGGTATGTCGTTTGAGGATGAACAAAAGCAAAGACGATAACTGGGTTATATGCAGTCTCGGGGTCTCTATTTCCAAGAGAAATGATACAAAAAAGGGCATTTATACCTATGAGAAGGTTTTATCTCACGGTAATTGACCAAACAAGGGAAACGGGGAGAATAGTACAGAAAGGGGATGTAAGAGAAAGTACTTACATTTGGTTGATCGTTATTATAAGCAGAGGGACCCAATTCCTATGGGAATTACATCAATTGGTAGATTTTAAACTGTTGAGGAGAAGAGCATTATGATCACCATATGTTGACTATTATAAAGTAAAAAAATCTACGTGAAGGGGTGGCTTCGGGCGCGATAACACTTTTACCCTGTGTGTCAGAGTCGACCTTACCAGGTGGGCTTGAACAAAAGCATGAGGAACACGTCAAACTGGGAGCCCCAGAAATATACGCCCAAACCCAATGGCAGAAAAAAACAATTTAACATTGAGTTAGGTGCCCATGTGCGCTGCCAACTAAGATAAGAGCCACCATATACCTTATGAATTAAAAGACTTCTTTGAACAAAAAACTTGTAACCGTCAATACCGAATACTAGATGGTAGGAATATGCAGATGGTAGGAATATGCAGAGCTAGAGCTACAAATGCCACATACAAATGTTCACAGAATTGTTTCAATTACTTTAAGGCACTGAAGCAGTATTAAGCTCTGGCCAAAGCAGATGTTTTTGACTGGACACTGCTCCTCTGTGTAGCCGCCAGACAGCCACATATGAAGTGCAACACCTTTCAGCAATCCTGTTTTTGTTGTTGTTGAGAACCTGCTATAATATGGTACTTGTAGCTTATATTTTAATATAAAGTTGGGCCAATATATGCAAGCATTCAAAGTCCTCCAAGTTGGAATAAACACATAAGGCTTTAATAAAGGCAATGTATGTATACAAGGCCCCTAGAGTACCTAGATCGACGTTTTATAGGAAACCAGTGGCTGGAGGCTTGAGACTATCAAATGTTGAAAGCTACATATATGCATCTGAAATACAGCCGGAGCTAGACTACCATGGAATTCCGCTTATGACTCCATGGGTGGTAATTGAGCTACCTTTTTCTCTTATCTCATCTGTTGTAGTTACCCCATAAGTATAGGCCTCTTGTATCTGAAATTGTTAGCTTCTATCACCACCTATTGGATTACTGGGATAGATTACAAGGCAAAAGAATGCTCTCGCCTTTCCTACCCCAATGACCCGATTAAAATTAACCCAAACTGTATTTCAATGATGGGAACCCAGTGAGGTTAGATGATTTCTATGCAGAAAGAATTCTCCTAGATAGAGAGTTGCTAGTGGAACAATTCAGATTCCTACCCACTAACTACTTTACATCAACGCAGCTATCACATTGCGGTAGGGATAGGCGAGTCCAGGCTAAAGAGAACACAGAACGAAATCCCCTTGAATCCTTTGTATAATAATATACATAAAAAGGGGACGTTTGTATAATATACCAACATTGTCCATCCAACTCAAAACTAGAAAACATCAACATACATATCTAATAGGAATTGAGATCAGGAGGAGGTTTGGGTAAAATATTGGTAAAAGCAGCTAAGTCCTCCCTGTGTGCCCAGCATAGAGAAAACAGATACAAAATCTTAACACAATGGTATTGGAGGTAATGCAATTTAAAGAAACTCGGATGGCTGCTGGATAGACTGCTAGGGGACGAGGCGACATGATCTACATGTGGTGGTCTTGTTGTAAAAGATTACTGGCAAGAAATGGTGACTAATATAATATGAAATTACAGGAGTTTTGCTCTTATTAGAACCAGGGATATTGGTGTTTGGAGTCCCTGGAACCTATTCCATGTATCCTCTGACCACACCCCTGGGCAAATTTCTCTCCCACCTACTCCTAGGAGCTAGATTGTCACTGGCACAATTCTGAAAACTAAGACTCCCCTCACCCCTTCATATATGGTAGTTGAAAATATGGAATACTTATGCAAATGAAAGTTGACAGCTCTCACCTATAATAACATAATAATCTGATAAAGTATGGTCACCTTTTATAAATTATATGAAAAATGATGGACTATCCAGGGAAAGGTTGAGGAGTATGCCTGATACTTTTCAAAAGTCAGGCCGCTGCTTATTCTGGGACTCTGGCCCAGGTATACAAGGTTTGGCTTCCCCAGCCACAGGTGCCTGGACTGAGTTCAGTGCACTATTGCTTCCGCAGGCGATTTCAGGTAATTGTAGTCTTACACAACCCCACTGAGATTACCTGTTGATGTGATGTTCGTGCTTTTTGTGCTACTAACAGTCTCGTAAAGGGGTCAAGGACCCAGTGATAATTCAAACCCAATTTTGTTGTTTAGAAGAACACACTCAAGCACTGCACTAATATAAGACACTAAATACATTTGAAAAATTGTTTTATTTCAACAGCTGCATCCTATTACTTAGTACATGAGTAATAACCATACAGAATATAATTAAAACAGCACTAATGCATGTTGCTAGCAGCAAGAATATTATAAACAGTTCTAACATAATTAGATTGTTCCTAGTAGCCTAGCACCCTAAAGACTACTTCTAGGCGCTGCACTACGGCAGCTTGTAGAAGCGAACTTGCCTCTAGAGTTTCTTGGGAATCAGTGCACTGCATACTTGTCAACAGCAGATCAGCTGTGGTTATCAGACTTCAGCAGGGGAAGAGTTTTCCCTTGAAAGGGAAATACATGATCAGCTGGGCTGATCTTCTCTTGTCTCAGTATAGATTCTGAGCATAAATGTGGATGCGGAGGCAGTCTAATCTTGTGCGAAGCCCAATCTAATTCAGTGGTCAATTCATGAGGTTTATATACAGTTGATCACTGTGTTTTAGACTACTTTGGGGGACTTTTCATTAATTTGGGACATAATCAGTATGAACCAGTATGATGAAATACATCAACTCAGACTAGAGGCCTGGGGGCGTGGCCAACCGAGCTGTGAAATGGCCGCTGCTTAGCGAGCTCCGCCGGCTGGGAAACAAAATCCTGAAATTTATCCTTCAAAAAGCGCAGATGCAGAGGTCCAACTGCACTGCCCGACATAACTAAGAAAATGGGCACACAACGGTCTGCTACTGTCCTGTGAGAGTACCGAAGTGAAAGAGCTGGCCCTGTTGCCGAGAAGGACCGGACGCGCAGGGCAACGCGGTCCATATACTGCGAGCCCGGACGCGGGCGTGCCTTAAAATCGAGCCCGGAGAGGATACGGCCTATAGCTGAGAGGGCTGCGATCTAGACCGGAATCGACTTTGATCCGGCGGCGGCTGTAATCCCACACCGCTGAGTCGGCTGCGACGTCCCGGAGCCGCAGACCAGCGGAGAGCAATACCCGATCACTGGTTAGAGGCTGCAGACCCGGAAGCAAAAGACGGCCCGGGACCAGGGTTCAATCCCCGACGCGGCAGGGTGGTGAACCAGGGTCAGCGGACTCGATAATTCTCGTCTCAGTGCCTACTCTAACCGGGGATCACACTCGGCAACTCTGGGCATTAGCTTGCCTCATCTCCACAACGGCCCCCCACAAACGCCGGGGATGCCTGGTTTTACCTTGGAGATACCCAGGAGGGAACATCCCACAGGGAAAGCCAGGACGGGTTCCCCAGCAGTCTATAGCGCCAGGACGCCTCCGGGTAGCAGTGCGCTTTACAAGACACACACATTTACATTTTACGTTTACTGTGCCCAAGCTTTACCTGCACAACCCTCTCACATGGGTTTCAGACTCCTAATGTAAATGACATTTAGCAATGAACATCTGGGGTAGTCCAGTGGGCCGTGGTTCCAGCCTGGCCCAGTTCCTTGACCCTCTACCTGTTTCCAGACCCCCACTGTGTATGGCCTTCAGCTGTGTACCGCAGAGTGCAAGGAGCAGGGCTTGAACTTTGACCAGGACCAAACATCAAATCTCAAAATTGGTTTTAGAATGTACAGTATTGAGATTCCTACTCAGTTTTCACCAGTGGTTATTAGTTGCTTCAGACAGACAAATCTGGAGGCAAAGTAGGGGAGTAGGAGTATTTCGATTCCATGGTACATCATAGACTGAACTATACAAAAAGGTCAGCACCTTCCTTCAGATATTATTCTAAAGTTAAGATTTTTTTTTTAAATCCATGTCTAAATGTCTTAAGGTTGACACCCCAGATCTACCCAAGGCTTAAATAGACCTCTCAAATGTAAGAGATAGCAAAAGATTATTGAATAGTGGCAATACAGGTGACAGTTTTCATTTTTGGCCAACTAAATGCTCCATTTCTTATCAAGCCGCATTAGTGGATGATACCACGTGAACCAGCAAGTGAGGTGAACACTTTCAGATAGTTCTTACTGTTTGAAGTGGGTCGTAATATCTCTCTCTGTAACTAGATGTGGAATATGTGGTGGAGGATGGAACCAATATAGCCTGAAATTAGTGTGTGCATCAAAGAAGTACAGCTCAAAATTTGAGATCATGAATCAAATTCTATTGCAAGGTAAACCTCCCAACATACACAGGGTTTGCTTATTGTTGTATTCTGGGTTGCTATTATTTATGCTTTACCAGTGGAACCCTGCTTGAGTGATGTAAGATGGAATGTTGGGAGTGGGAACTCACAGTTGGAGAAGGGCTGAGCGCCTAGCTGGGTGCTCCTGGTGGGGTTAATATCTACTGTAGTATTATGCTGTAACCAACCTCAATAAATCTTCATGAAATACTACTACCAGCGTGGACGAGATTACTACATTATTTATGGCGACAATTTTAAAAAATAACCTGCGATTTCTACCTCTCAAGTTCAAGTAGATGTGTCTGGGAACCTCAAGCTATCTTCACTGTTGTCTACCAACTGTCAAGTTAGCCCCACCAGTGACCTCTGCACCGGTCGCCCTCATCAGCCTTCAGGTTGGTTCCCGTTCTGTGCTCAAATTGAGCGTAAGCAAGATAGTCCACAACACTTTTCTGTCTTCAGCGATGGTTTTTATGAGGGTAAGAAGCCACTCCTCAACAACGTGCTGAATCTACAAAACAGGGTGAGCCTTCCTACGTTTGGCTAGGACTGCAAGTATCTGCGCCCTGTTAACCTCTGTACTGGAGCTGTGCTCTCAGGGGGGCTAAACCCAAATCTTTTCAGTTCCTGGCTCATCTTGCTGTACATGAGGGTAAGCATTTTGTCTCATCAAGCCTCCACACACTGTCTGGGGAAGAAGTGTGACTGATCAAGTATGATACAGTTGAAGAAGACGTGTCCCTATGCTGCAGAGTCTTATCTTCATTTCTGTTTGACTGTCACTCATTTCGGATGTCTGCACACTCTATGTTTCTGCCAAACGTCGCAAAAAGAGTTCTGCCACCAAATGTATTTTCTCTTGCTTTCAAGCTCCTCACTCTGGGTTCATCATGTTTGTGAGGTTTTTCCATGGGCGAGACACTTGGCTGCTGAGCTTTGGACGCTGAACTCTGACTTCAACATCTTGTTTGACAGCACCACATAATTTTCTGAGGTACATTCACTTATTTGTTGGTGTTTGCCTGTTTAGCCCCATGGACGGTAAATGAAAAAAGGAGGTGGTTTGGTGTGGTACTCTCTGTTTTACCGTTTAACCACCTTGGCATGCCAAAGCTTAATTACAGTTGTGGGGATTCTCGTTTATGTACAATATTTTAATTGTATTTGAGGGAAAATCGAGCCACTAAAGCCAGCGCCAGTTCAACTGCCTCTCCACATTCAAAAATGTAGCGCGTGTCTTTCGCTGTGCGCGCACTCACCTGCTGTCTTTCTCGGAGCTCCTGTGACATGCTGCCTTCCCTGCCGGATCCTCCGATGCTGTAGGTGTGGGGAAGCGATGTGAACCACCCAGCTTGGCGCCATTGCACGTGCCTCCATCTTTGGTTGTGCTGTGACCGAAGCATTACAATGTTCTGTGTATTCGCAGCTAGTGCGTCCTGGCACCACCGGAGTTTGTTTTCCTGATTTGACTTCCACGTCAAAAGAACATGGTTCCACTTCACATTTCCGCCCGAAAAGCACAGAGGATGTTGTTGTTGCATTCTTGCTTTTCCACTGCTTGTTTATTTTACTGTGATTACCTCATTGTGCTGGAGCCTGGAATGTGTGATGCGTGCCTGCATCTTACATCCTTGGTTCCAGATTCTGTCCCAACTGTGATATTACCTTGTACCTGTTACCTAACGGATGTGCTGTGCTTCCCTCTACTTAACTTGGAATAAATTACCATTTTTATACAAAGAAGCTTCTTACTTTTTTACACTGGCGACGACGGACCTTCATCTATTTTCTGCCACATCTCTTCGAAGCACAGGAGCAGAAATTCAAAGAATCCACGTTATCAACCTCGTAAAGCTCTTGACCTACTTCAGAAGTGAAGCGGAACTCTCTACACGGATTTTCCTTCAAATCCGGTCAAGCTACGCTAAGTATTTTGCTTTTTAAAGATTTCTTCGTGTTTTCTTGTTTCCTTCGTCAAAAACGGCATCTGCCCTACGTCAGCAAACACCGAAGCTTAATCCTATCAGCTTCATTTAATGCCTGCCGTCTCCTATTGGCTACTGGTAACCTGCCTTTATGCGCTTAACCAATCGGCTTTGGCCAGCCTTCGCCATCTCTCATTGGCTGCTGACAACCGGCCTTTGTGTGTCATCGCGCGTCATCGCATATGATCGCGCATTGCTTCACGCAGGCTTACTGTGTTTCCTTGACAACGTAATTCCCGAGTGCGAAGGCTTTCCGCATTGGTTTCCTTAGCGGCAGAGTCACCGTGTTTGTATTACACGAAGGATTTCTTCGTTTTCAGTGAGAAAACGCTTGTCTATCATTTCCTTTCAACTGGAAACATTAAGGTACTGTTTGAAAACATTAAGGACATTAAGGTACTGTTTGAAAACATTAAGGCACTGTTTTACACTCTCAGTGACTTACATTATTTGACTCAAGACTGTTTTCACGTTCTAATATTTATATATTTGATCAAAAAGACTGTTTTCACGTTCTTACTCTTTGTGGAAATCTTCAGTGGATGTTTATGCTCCTTTATTAGACTGCCATCTACTGGATATTTTTGGTATTTTTTTATTACTTTTGCTTCTTGTATTATTCTCTGGCAATTATTTGACTATTATTTTAACATGCAATTTGATCCGCCATCTAAGTTTTTACAGTCTAAGGGTGATCCACCTATTCCATGGGCAAGATGGAAGGAGGAATTTTTTACATATCTCAAAGCCATGGATGGAGAACGCATGTCTGCAGAGAGAAAAAAGAACATATTTTTACACTGTCTTGGCTCAGAAGGGCAATTAGTCTTCAGAACATTACCACCTGTAAGATCTGGGGGTGACACTAGTGTTTATGATGAAGCTGTGGCTAGAATTGAAGGGAGGTTCAAGCCTGTTACTAGTGTCGCTTTGAATAGATTTAAGTTTTATGCCAGGGTTCAAGACGAAAAAGAATGTTTTGATGATTTCCTTACAGCTCTACGTGCATTGTCATTACATTGTAATTTTGGCCTTATGACAGACGAAATGATCAGAGATCAGATCATTGTGCATGTAAAGAATAAGAAAGTTCAAGAGCAATTATGGATCTTAGGTGATCCTAGTTTGGAAATAGCGATTAGTACTGCTAAGGCTCTTGATCAGTCCGATAAGTGGATAAAAACATTAGATAAAGCATCTACTGCTTCCACCTCTTCAAGTAGTTCTACTTCTGCTAGCGAAGTCAGTGTTGTCAAACCCCAGGAACAAAGAAATGTTGCACCTTCCAACAAAAATGATGGGAAGACTAGACAATTCTTTTGTTTTAGATGTGGAAATCCTGACCACATTGCTTCCTTTCCACAATGTCCTGCTATTTCTAGACAATGCAATAAGTGTGGACGCTCTGGTCATTTTTCCAAAATGTGTAAAACTCCCGCAAGACCTTTCCAAGACACAAAGAAGTCTTCCTTTTCTTCATCTAAACGTCCTTCTGGTAATGTGTCATATATCAATGATGATGCATGCAATGATCCTGATATTAAGGAGTTTGGTATTGTCATTGCTATACAGGAGTCATTTGACTTATCCCAAGCAGATACTCTTTCCTCCCCTAAAAGTCCTGTAACCATTTTGGGTAAAGTGTTAGAACTAATGGTGGACTCCTGTTCCCCTTGGACCATTATCACACACGAGTATTGTATTAAGTCCTTTGGAGATCTAATGGATGTTAATTCTTTATCGAAGCCTGATATACGTGGTTACAATTTTGATGGGTCCAAGATCAACATCATTGGCTTTAAGGAAGTTATGCTTACTATCAAAAATAGTTCTGCTAATGTGAAGCTTTATATTGCATGGAAAGGTGTGAATGTTTTGGGGTGGAGGGACCAAGCGAGACTTGGTGTCTCTCTAAATCCTAGACTTAAAGATCCTGTGTTAGTTTTAGCTATATCTGATGGTGATTCCACTGAATCATCTGAGTTCACTGAAATTTCTCGTGACTCCACAGAATCATCTGAATTCACTGAAATTTCTCGCGCCTTTCCCAAAGTGTTTTCTGACAAGTTAGGCAAATTGAATGGATTTAGCCATAAGATTAAAGTTAAACCTAACTCTGTCCCTGTGAAACAGAAGTTAAGAGGAGTGCCTATTAGTATTAGGGACGAACTTAGAGATATGCTGGACACCATGGTGAAAGATGGTATAATTGAGGAAGTGGAATCGTCCGAATGGGTTTCCCCCATTGTTTTAGCCATTAAACCTGATAAAAGTATTAGGCTATGTGTAGATTTAAGGGCACTCAACAAGAGCTTAGTTACAGACTGCCATCCACTTCCTAATATCAACGAAATGCTTTGCATGTTGGATGGTGCTAGCGTGTTTTCAACATTAGACCTGAGATCTGCGTATCACCAGATCGAGCTCACTGAGGACTCCAAACAGTTTACTGCATTCATTACCCCTCATGGGTTATTTCAATTCAAAAGAATGCCATTCGGTCTAGCTTCAGCGGCTTCAGTGTTTCAGAGAGCCATGTATCATATTTTTAAAGACCTGTCATTCGTTAAATGTTTTCAGGATGATATCCTTGTGTTTTCAAAGAATAACAATGAACATCATATTCATCTTAAAGAGGTCTGTTCCAAGTTAGAACAATTTGGCTTGACCATTAAAGCCAGTAAGTGTAAGTTTTTCTGCAAATCTGTTGAGTATTTGGGACATACTCTCTCTGGGGAGGGGGTGGTACCGAAGAAGAATCTTGTTGACGCCATTATAAAGGCACCAGCCCCGGATAGTAAAGAGAAGTTACTTTCCTTCGCGGGGTTGTGCGAATATTACAGTAAATTCATTCAAAATTTCGCCAACAAGATGGAACCTTTAAGAGAGTTGACCAGAAGTTCTGCCAAGTTTGTCTGGACTGACAAGCAAGATATTGCTTTCGAACAGATTAAGAGTGAGATTGTTAATGCCCCTACTCTTAAATCTTTCTGTATTAGTAAGAAATGTGTTATCACTGTTGATGCTAGTTTGTACGGCATTGGTGCTGTGTTGAGTCAAACTGCGGGTAAGGATGAATGGTGTGTAGCCTTTGCTTCCAGAACCCTGTCCTCCACTGAAAGGAGATACTCTGTTATTGAAAAGGAGCTACTAGCATGTATTTGGGCTGTAGAACATTTTAGAAACTATCTCTGGGGAAACAGGTTTGTTTTGAGAACGGACCACAAACCGTTAGTAGGAATCCTATCCCCTGGTGGTGGTTGGAACTCGACAGCAAGGATTGCTCGTTTGTCTTCACGTCTTCAGGAATATGACTTCGAGATCATGTATGTTCCTGGGAAAAGCAATGTGACTGCAGATTTTTTGTCCAGGTTACCATGCAGTGTTGATAAGGTTTCTACCATTGACCAGGATGTTGATGTAGTTGCTTCCATTGATGATTGTATATCTCAGGAGTTCTCTACTTTATCCGAGGAGGAATGGTTTAAAGAAATGGCAAAGGATTCTGTTTGTCAACAAATCTTAGACTTTGTGAAAGGTGGATGGCCTAATAATAAATCCATTCCTTCTGACTTGGCTTCCTTTTCCCAAGTTGCTTCAGAAATTGAAGAATTTGGTGGCTTTCTGTTCAAGACTGGCAAGTTAATTCCCCCTGCTTCTTTACAAGAGAAGATTTTGTTGTTGGCTCACCAAGGCCACATTCGTATGTCATCCATGAAACGCCTGGTTAGAGAAAACTTTTGGTGGCCTGGCATTGACAAAATGGTTGATAGGATGGTTAGGGAATGTTCTCAGTGTATTAGCAGCGACAAAATGCTTCATTTGTCTTCGGCTCCTCTTAAACCTGTGGCTTGGCCCAAATTTCCTTGGCAAAAGGTGGCTTTTGACATCTCAGGCCCTTTCAAACAGTTGCCTTCCAATGCCCGCTTTGCCCTCGTTTTGGTTGATTACCATTCGAAATGGCCTGAAGTTAAGTTTGTAAATAGTGTTTCTTCTCAGGTTGTTTTTTTTTTTTTTGAAAGAGACCTTTGCCAGGGAAGGTTTTCCAGAGACCTTTGTCACTGATAACGGTACACAACTAATCTCCTCTGAGGTTAAACAGTTTCTTGACTGCTGTGGAATTAAACATCATACTGTCTCTTTGTACGAGCCTAGGGAGAATGGTCAGGTGGAACGTTTTAATCGTGTCCTCAAGGATTGTATTTCTGGGATTGGTTCTTCTGACGATTCTTGGTTGGATGTTGTCAGGAAAAGACTTTGGGTCTACCGTATCACGCCTCATTCTGTCACCGGTGTGAGCCCTTTCAAACTCTTGAAGGGTAGGGAACCATCGTCTGTCATTTGCCCTTGGTGGGTCAAAAAGCTTAACAGGAATGACCCTAAGGTTGATATTGAAAGTGTTGCCAAACGTGTTGAAGGTAAACAACAGTGTATGAAAGTGGCATTTGATTCTAAAATGAATGTTAAACTTCATGATTTTGTTGTTGGTGAGTGGGTGAGAGTAAAGAAACCTGGTTTTTTGGTTAAAGGCTTCTCCAAGTTCTTTCCTCCTATTAAAGTGGTCAAGGTATTTAAAAACTGTGTTGCCACACAAGATGGGAGGGTTTGGAATGTTCGTAGGGTTGCTAGATGTCCTGTTTCTTCTAACTCTTTTCCATCACCATCACGAGCGCAGATCAATATGCCTCCTCCTGCACATGTCAATGTTTCTCCTCATGTGCAAGTTAATGTACCACTCCAGAGTTTTACTCGTAATGATTTGTCTGTTGCTTCTAGGGTTAAATCTGATATTAGACCCAAGAAAACTCCTAGCAGGTATCTGTGTTGATTTTTTCTTTATTGGGGTAAGATGTGTTGCATTCTTGCTTTTCCACTGCTTGTTTATTTTACTGTGATTACCTCATTGTGCTGGAGCCTGGAATGTGTGATGCGTGCCTGCATCTTACATCCTTGGTTCCAGATTCTGTCCCAACTGTGATATTACCTTGTACCTGTTACCTAACGGATGTGCTGTGCTTCCCTCTACTTAACTTGGAATAAATTACCATTTTTATACAAAGAAGCTTCTTACTTTTTACAGTTGTTTAAACACCGGAGGAGAGAGGAAGTTCCCTTTTATTAATTTGACTATTTTCCGGTGGCATGTGGAATTTTATCGCTGGCTGCATGTTCTCTCTCATCTCTGCCAAGCACGTTTGTATCAAATAGTCAAATTTCGATGGAGACGCTTGTGGCAAAGATTTCACTAGTTTATCTAGTGACTCAGTGTTTCCTCTAATGAAGCATGGTATTGTACACGAGTGAAGTTATTTATTGATTTTCAAATTGAGCGTGACATTTCATCATTATTGGAGTTATGCTGCCATCTTCTGGGCCAAGTTGGAATTTGGTATTTTCTCCATTTTAGTTATAATCCTTCAGTGTGTAGTTTCTTGCTCACTTACATGCGTTTCAATATGGGGAAATCTGTATAATCTTTTACTCTGATTATCATTATTGGATGTACTGCTTTCTGATGTGTTGTAACTATGTTTACCACTTTTTTACTCCAATATTTTGTTCATGTAGCGAATTTCCTGTTGCTATGGGTCCCCAGTCCCATGCATCTGCAGTGGGTTTTAGTCCCACCTGCTTTACTTCAATGTTTTTGCAATGGGTCCCCTAACCCATTTGGTTGCAGTGGGTTTTAGTTCCCACCTGCTCCATTTCTGTGTTTTGCGATGGGTTCCCAGTCCCATTTGCTTTCAATAGCGCACTATGTGGTAGCCCCACGTCAGTTGTCCACACACGGACCTCTCTATTTTTGTTTTTACCCTATGTAGGGTGTGCGCATTTCCGCTTCCTCCTTGGAGCTATGCAAGGGTGTTAGTCCCTGTGCATAGCGTTTATGGGTTCCTACCCAAATGCCGTCAAACTATGCTAAGGTTATAGTTCTTTAGTATTAACAAGGGTTTATACCCCTATATTCCATTCTTAGTTTGGAATATGTTATGAGCACACATCTATTTATGCACATCATTTATTTGTATCTTGTCCTCTCTGTGAGGTGTGTTTTTCCCTCTCTGTGAGGTGTATTTGAGGTTTTCCCCAATGTCATGAGCATTTCAAGTGACCTCCACTAGCGGTGTGTTGCATGAACGTGTGTCCCGCATCTTTTAAGTACCCCATCTTGATCTCTCCGGAGTGATAGATTTTTGTTAGCTAATTTGGTTTTGTTCAAGGTACTTAAATTCTTATGCAGTGCACTAGTTTCTCATGTCCACATGGGGTCTGTCTCCTGGGTGTCGTCCCTTCTGTACTGTGCACAACATTTATCCATGTATACATTATTTACCCTAAAGGGTGTATGGTATTAATTACCATATACCATAGTACATGGGCTGTTTTACTCTGGGCGTTCTTATTTATGATTTTAGTTCTGTTTTCTTACACTGTAGCCCAGTTGTTTTTTCAATTTGTTATGTATTCTTAAATTCAGATGGGGAAGTTTGAGTATATTCACTCCTATTCTTCTCTGTCGTTTTGATTTCTCCTGATGTGAGTTGTCTCTTTGCTTACTTACCTGGCCAGTGGGTTTGCAGAGCGCTGCCATTGATGGTTTCTCTTTCTATTCTTTGTCCTTTTGGGGGGGTTTTCTTCTTGGGAAAGGATGATGTGTGTTGTTCTACTATTTAATTCTTCTCTTTGTTGTTCTATTATTTCACTTTTTCTTCTTTTAACATTTAACAAAGGAGGATATGTTGTATGTTTCTTTCCGCTTCTATTGCGTCCTTGTCCTGATCACACCTTCACTGGTGTTCTACTTTCCTCTCCTCTTGCGTTCTTGTTTTAGTCACATTTTCACTTGTGTTCTACTTTTTCTCTGGTTTTTCATTTTTCCTTGTTCCTCTAGTCTACGTCCATTTCTTCTCTTTTGAACATTGTGTTGTTCCTAATATGGGCGCTCCTTTTTGATTTCATTTGGAACAAAAGAGGATATGTTGTATCCTGGGTTGCTATTATTTATGCTTTACCAGTGGAACCCTGCTTGAGTGATGCAAAATGGAATGTTGGGAGTGGGAACTCACAGTTGGAGAAGGGCTGGGCGCCTAGATGGGTGCTCCTGGTGGGGTTAATATCTACTGTAGTATTATGCTGTAACCAACCTGAATAAATCTTCATGAAATACTACTACCAGCGAGGACGAGATTACTACACTTATCAGCCGGTATCAGTAAAGTCAGATTATAAGTGTGCAAACAAAGCCCTGGTTAATGGGATCAGTACATTAACAAACAAGAACAGAAATTTCAGCAATACCACCATTATATTAGGTGAATTCTCCCTGTTGTAGGAGACCATGTCAATCCGTCTACTTGAGTGACCAGATTCTCCATCACTGGGCACCAGTAATCAGAAATCACCTCTGTTTTCTTCCTATAAATCTTAATCCTTAAGTATTTAGCAAACTTGGTGAAACAGCAAACAGGATACTCTCGCTTTACCTAGTGAGGCCGAGATGTGTGAAACCATCTGATATTTTTTTCAATTCATCTTCCTTCCAGATAACTATAAACATCTATTTCTCGTATTATGGGAGGAAGGGTTGTTTCAAAGGACCCGATTACGAGTTTGGCATAGAGGCGCTGGGTCCGTCCCACCGTCGCACCACCAAACCTGTGGTCGGACCACCTGCTTGATTACAAGTATTTCTCATGACTCGCGGGCTTTTTTTTATGCTCCCACAGCGGTGCCCTGAAAATAGGAACGCCCAAAACAAATTCCTGCATGGCATGGACAGTAAAGTGGAATGGGGCGCATGCACACAGGGAGGCACATGTGCCCCACTGCATGCACCCCATGGTTCAGAAGCACAAGGGGGCCGTTTCCTTTCCACCACGGTTTTCATGGAGGAGGAATCGCCATAATAACTGTGGAGGAGATCAAACTCTGCAACACCGTGGCGGAGAGGAAACTCCACAACACCACCAGGTAACGGCGGTTCCTGGCGCTACGGTGGGGCAATGGCAGTCTGACCGCCTTAATAGTAATAGGGAGGTCGGAAAACCACCACCACCGCACCCCCATGAGATTGATGGTCTCTGGACCACCAGACACGCATTAGAGCCCAAAGAGTTTCATAAATTAGAGAATGTTGTCTGCATGTCTGCATACATGATACCAATACCCCCTAGTTGGGGAAGATTCATAAGGTGAGGAATCCACAAGCAGATGTATCCATCAGAAAGAGATCCACCTGCTCTTGTAGCCACCAAGCCAACAGCTCCACTGAAGCAGCAAACAGTAAAGATGAGAAAGGGTGCCCCGCCTGGTGGCCCAGTGAATTCCAAATCTCTAGATAGATGCTAAGACCAACATTCTTAAAATGTTCTTAAGTTGAGTGGGAGTGTTGGAAGAGGGCTCAGTCAGATTGCTAACACACCCTACTGCTGCAAAATAAATATCTATGACCAACGCAAAATACTAGTCTTGAAGAAATTTAACAGCAGGTATAAATGGACTCACCTTTTTCATATGTAGGTATGTTTTCTTGCAGTAGTCTGCTCAATTGGAAACCATTTAGATGTAGGAAATGCAGCTGTTCTCTCATTGATCTGCCTTCTATAACAGGAAGTAATACATTTCCCAAATTGCTTCTTGGAATTGGCAGTCCAAGACCTACTGCCAATGTAGGAGTAACATCAGTCTGGGGTACAGTTTCTATAGCTTTTTGGAAGTCTGGAAAAAAGAAGTTACGTTTACTAAAAGTATCTTATCATCCCAGCTAAAGAGACTAGTAAAAGTAAGATTGTTGACAATGTATGGCTGAGACATACCCAGGATGAACACAGTCCATAGTAACAAGCCACAGAAAGAGTCCTGCTTGCACCATGTCCAAATTCTCTGAGTGAAACTGAGGATTTAAGTCTATGGCTGTCAGTGAAGTTGAAGAATCTTGAGCCTAAGAGCAGGTCCACCATCACAAGTCAGTATCACTTACTAGATAAAATCAAGGACAAACTGACAGACACACACAAACACAACAAACGGACAGGGACACACACAGACACACATGCCATGAATAGAACAACTTCCTTATGAATGGTGCTGCACGGCTGTGATGGGGAGTTGTGCATCGTTTAGGGGCATAAACACTCATTTTGATCATTAAGCAGTTTTTAGGTCTCGCCTGTCAATGCGCATGCGCATTGAGTGGAGCGAGACTATAGGAGCTTAAGTAGACTTTAACTACACTGGCGATTTGATGCTGTGCCCGATCGCTTTTAGCTCAATGCGCAAGCGCATTGAGCTAAAATGCGCGTGCACCGCATCAAATCCCCAGCCACCTGTTGCCTAGCTTGGTGCCGCCAGCAGCTGTTCCCGCTTCACCCCCTGCTGCATCAAAGCCTTTCACGGCCGGCCGGCCGTGCTTTCAGTTTCACGGCCGCCAGGCCGTGTCTCCTTATTTAACTTGTTTCTTCTCACTATCCGCCTGCTTAGCAGTGAATAATTGCTTATCCGAGTGCTGTAACTGTTTAGATTGATAACATTTTAAATTGCTGGTGCACTAATCACATGCTACGCCCTTCTCCAACCAAAGAGACATTCTCTGAGCAACTTTATAATAATTCCCTCAAACAAACATGCGATGGAATTAATAGGGCGGCAATAAGAAATGTGTTAAAAAGGTGAAACAGTTTTTTTACGTTCCTTTCGCATGATGCGAGCACCACACTTAAGGAGAGGCGCGTCTCCCTACCTCCCGCCCCCCCCCCTCCCCCTCCCCCCAAAATTAAACACCGACTTGTTAGGCCTTATGGCATCCATCTGCATGTTTTTACTATGAACAATTTCTGCCAACATGTGAACGGCACCGAGACAGTTTTCAGGGTCGTATCACGTCATATTTCAAAACACGAAGGCACTTGTAAGTGCCCCCGTTCCAAATACATTGGGTATAATAAACACAACGCCCCACCCAACAGCTTGTCGAGATGGAAATGACACACCCTTTTCACACTCAGCAACTTGCAAATAAGTTCACATCTGAATTAAACTGCAAGTCGACGGTGGCAGCCCGTTACAGTACTAACGCACAATGGCCAGCAATGAAATATCCATTCACCCTTATGAAAACTACATGCGCTGTGTTCACCACTCGTCCCACCCTACCTGTAGCTTAGAAGCCCGGAGAGCAGCTAACCTTCCCGAAGGCTCTGCGTTTAGTTCCTCGTGTTAATGGTTTACGACTCAGCACCAGAACAGTTCTAGAAACTCCTCTTCGCCTATGGAAATGCAGAAGAACCCATGCACTGGAATATGAGTGCGTGGCAGGGCTGAGGCGGCCACTTTCTGCCAGAGCCTGGCCGCGTGTAGGCACCGGCGCGCTCATCAGTGCTGCATGCGCGTGTCTTTCCATTCTGAGGAGTAGCCCTGCCAGTAAGAGTCACCGCTTATAGGTTACACAGCTGATTTTATTGTCAACGGACTGTACCATACCGGATGCAGTTAAAGGGGAGACAGCCAGCAAAGATCTTGAGGGCGTTTTTTTTCCCTTTTCTTCTGCAGCTGCAATTTCCCAGCCGTGAATTTGTGATGACTTCCGACATAATCGCCACGACAAGTGTGGGGGCACTCACAACTTTATGCCTTGAGCCAAAGGTCAGGCCGGAAAAAAACCCAGCAGTGGCTACATTTCTGAAAACCTTCTCGTTCTACATAGTCCAGCGCTCTGTGTCTGCATGCAACAACATCGCAGAATATGTTGACGGGATGGGAGTATCATGGATGCCTCTGCAGAGGTGAAATGCCATTCCTGACATCACAAATGTGTATGTATGTAAATGTATAGGCATTTATATAGCGCACTACTTACCCGGAGGGTCCCAAGGCGCTTCGACCGCTGCAAAACCCTTCCTGGCTTCCCTGAGAGATGGTCCCTTAATGGGTATCTCCAGGGTGAGATCAGGCATCCCCGGCGGTCTGGTGGGGCCGTTAGGGAAGATGAGGCAAGCTAATGCCCAGAGTTGCCGAGTGTGATCGCTGATCAGAGTGGGCACCGAGGCGAGAGAATTATCGAGTCCGCTGACCCTGGTCCAGAAACCTGCTGCGCCGGGAATCGAACCCTGGTCCCGGGCCGTCCTCTGCTCTCGGGTCTGCCGCCTCTAACCAGTGAGCCACACTACTTCACTTCACAAACAGCTTGTCTCCGATTTAATTCTGTAATAGTCTAATTTATCTGGCTGATCCCCACGCTCGCAGAACACTGCCGCTTTCCAAAGAGCTGGTTTGTGTCCCTGCCTGCGACTATTGGGAGCATCTTTTGCATTTCTCAGATCCTGTTTCCAAGCTCACAGCCTCTAGATCCGCCGTAGATCCATCTTTTACTAGTAGGATTCAGCTTCCAATGGTTTGACCCTCACACCTGACAGATGGCAGCTCAGCAGATGTAACGCACCACAAACTGCACTCCTTTCATCATCATCTGGCCCCAGCCCCCAATACTGCATCACACAGCCCAACCCCTGCATCACTCAGTGCAACCCCTGCCTCACTCAGCAAAAAACCCTGCCTCACTCAGCAAAAAACCCTGCCTCACTCAGCAAAAACCCCTGCATCTCTTTCTGGCCTCACCTCGACCTCGCACCTTATTTTCTTCAGGACAGTCTGGATGCTTCACAGCTCCTCTGGCCTCCCTGCCCCCTCCCCCCTGATCTCTTCCTTGCTCCTCTACTCTCCAGCCTCCTTTTCTCTATAGTCTCTTTCCACTCCCATCTCTTTTAAGTCTCTCTCTTCCACCTATATCCTTGCCCTTATCTCATCCACCCTCTTCTCACCACCTTCCATCCTTTTCTCCTGGTCCTTCTATCCAACTATTTATCCTCTCACCCCATCTCTTCCCTGCCCGCTCCCCATGCTTCTCCATTTCTTCTATTTTTTGTGCCTTCTTCTGCTCTGATTGCACTCGTTTTCTTGCCTTCTGCTCCCCTGAGATCACTCGTTTTTTTCTTGCCTTCGGCTCCACCACTCCATCCATCCATCCATCCCCCTACTCCATCCATCCATCCATCCATCCCCCCACTCCATCCATCCCTCTCACTCCATCCATCCATCCATCCCCCCCACTCCATCCATCCATCCATTTATCCATCCATCCCCCCCACTCCATCCATCTCCCCACTCCATCCATCCATCTCACTCCATCCATCCATCCATCTCACTCCATCCATCCATCCATCCCCCCGCTCCATCCATACAACCATCCATCCCCCCCACTCCATCCATCCGTCCCCCCACTCCATCGATCCATCCCCCGACTCCATCCATCCCTCCCCGCCCCACACTCCATCCCTCCCCGCCCCACACTCCATCCCTCCCCGCCCCACACTCCATCCCTCCCCGCCCCACACTCCATCCCTCCACGCCCCACACTCCATCCCTCCCCCGCCCCACACTCCATCCCCCCCCCGCCCCACACTCCATCCCTCCCCCGCCCCACACTCCATCCCTCGCCCACTATGCGCTACCACAGCATCACTGAACTCCACAGCATCACTCGTCGGCGCCACAACATCATTCATAGCCACCACAGCATCAATCTGTGCAACCATTCAACAACTGATTCAAATATGTTCTCTCAATGTTTCAAATTTTATTACAAATGTCACAAAAAATGTTAATATTTCACTTCTGTTCTTGTATTTTCATCACAATAAAATACACTAAACATATTCTTCCAAAAAGTTATTTGAAAAAGTTTAAGCTATTGCCATTATAAATTACAATAACTATTATTTAAGTATTAAATATTGGAAAAAATACAACCCATTGCTATTTTTATATTAATACATCCAAGTCATGTAAATACAACACATATTGCATTACAAATGCTATAGGTGTCACGTTTGCAAAAGTTAACACTATTGGCATTGTAAATGACAAAGTTATTAATTTCGTTATTTTAAAAACAAAATCATAAATAAAAAATGTGTCATTTACAATGCTAATACCTCTAACTTTACTAATGCGAGCCCTATTGCATTGCAAACGTATTATTTATAACATTTTTAAAAGATTGTGATTTGTCACATCAATACATGGAAGACAGGGGAAAACTAAACATGTACCTTTACTAATGCTATAGATGTAACATTTGCTAAATTTATAACTATTGGCAATTTAAATAACAAAATTAATACTTTTATAATTTGCAAAACAAACAAAAATTAAAAATTATTTACATTTACCACACCAAAAGCTCAAACTTTTCTATTGCGAGACCTATTGCATTTCCAATGCTTGTTGACTCTTCTGTTTTGTACTCTTAAAGTTGACCCTAGTGGAAGAGATCACCTGAATTCTCCCCTATACAGTATGAAAGTGAAGCATCATATTTCTATTCCCGGTTTTATCATTTGTAGATATGGAGCTTGCTTAAACTAAAACAAGAAGGTATTGGACACAAGGAAACTTCACTAAAAGGTCAAGAACTAAACAAGCACTGGTGTAATGCAATTTCTGCTCTGAAAGTTTGCCTTACAAATCAGTTATTACAATAAGACCAGGTCTTGTGTATCTAGCATGTATCGTAAGGACTTTAGTCGGAGTAAATAATGTAAGGACATGGGCCTGGAAACATTGCTAGAAGATTTATGCACCTCTAACAGGCCAAGGAAAAGAATACAACAATCATAAAGACAACCTTAAAGAGCTTTGTATAAAGTAGCCTGCTCATGTGGCACTCGAAAAAAACAGTGGATTAAGAGAATACCAAGCAAGTGAAACACAACAGACATAACTCATTAATTCAATGGGCACAAGATCAAAGCGCCCTTTTTCTTTTTTTTAGGAACAACCAAAGTCCTATGGGCAAATATTATTGCTAGGAAAATAAGAGTGATAGAGGGTAAGTGAGAGTTTCCATCAAAGATCTGCAAGTGCACCACGCATGTTGATATAGAGCCGAAGACCAGTTTTAAAAGGAAAGGCAAGTACAGCGCGGGTAGCAATGGGGGAATACTCAACAAGTAAGT